>NC_069682.1:76054112-76384737 GCF_023699985.2 Odocoileus virginianus
AGGAGTAGGGTGCCTCCCTTCCCGGCCCAGGGAGGGAACCCGGTCTCCTGCATCGGCGGGTGGGCTCTTTGCCACTGCACCACCTGGGAAGCCCCAGGGCTTGTTTATTAGCTCACTTATGGCTGTGCCTGGTCTCCGCTGTGGTTCAGGCTTTTCTCTAGCTGTGGTTATCAGGGGGTGCTCTTCACTGTGGGGGGTGGGCTTCTCCCTGCAGCGGCTTCTCTTGTGGAGCACGGGTTCCAGGGCACACGGGCTCAGTAGTTGCAGAGTATGGGCTTAGTTGCGCCAAGGCATGTGGGATCTTCCCAGACCAGGGATTGAACCTGTGTCTCCTGCATTGGCAGGCAGATTCTTTACCACTGAGCCACCAGGGGAGCCCAAGAGGGAGCTTTTTGAAAGCCCCAAAGTTCTTCCACATGGAGGAAGCTGGCTTACTATCTGTATAGTTTTTTGGCAAACTTTGGGGGGGATAAATGTGATACCTCTTGGGGTATCAGTTCAGCTCACAACAGCTTCTCCATCACTCCTGTGTGTACCCCTAGTCCACGATCTCAAGTGAGGTGAGTCCCTGGAGGACGCATTTGTCCACAACCCTGCCTTCCTGTGACAGCTGATGCGACAAGGCGTGGATGCTTGCCAGAAGCCAGATCGATCCATCCTTGCTCTGGGGAATGTGGAATTGCCTTGGGGATGGACTGCCAGGCTGCTTCTCCGTATGATAGCATCTGATATGTGTAAACATGGGACAGCCATTTGCCGCCATAATAAGAGAGTAGTGGAGAGAGCAATCACAGAAGAAAAGAATGTAGAATGCAGAGAGGCAGAGGTGGAAGATGGAGGGTCTTGTCTGGCTGGATTCTCTCATCCTCACTTTTTTCTTTAGCACTGACTTTGGCTGTGCTGGGTCTTGTTTTGGTGCACAGGCTCTAGATCACCTGGGCTCAGCAGCTGCGTTAAGTGGGATCTAGCTCCCAGTGTGTGCGGGCACGCCCAGTTGCTCAGTCCTGTCTGACTCTTTGCGATCCCACGGGCTGTGGCGCAGAGCAGGGCCCAGACCCAGACCCCCTGCACTGGGAACAGCGTCTTACCCAGTGACCACCTGGCGAGTCCACGGGCTCCCGCTTCTCGGCATTCTTTCTTCCGAAAGCCTGACTGCCTTCCTGGACACAGGACTCCTTTGTGCCCTTGTTATAAATCCCCTCCCTTTTTTATTTCCACTAGTCCAACTGGGCTGCTTCCCTAGTAACTGAGTGTCTTAAGTACTGCAGAGTGCAGCAGAAGGTGGCTCAGTGTGCAGAAGACATAATAGCAAGTCCAGTTCAGCCGCTGGAGGAGCAGCCTCAGGAAGTCAGCATATTTATGTCTCTGGGATCATTTAAGTAGGAGCTGAATGACCCTAGGTAACTGGGAATCATAAGGAGATGGTTGGATGTCATCACCGACTCAACGGACATGAGTCTGAGCAAACTCCGGGAGATGGTGATCGACAGGGGAGCCTGGCGTGCTGCAGTCCACGGCGTCACAAAGTCGGACACAACCTAGCAACTACACAACAAGGAGAATCCTGCACTTGATTTCAGAGTTTTGAAACTGACTGTGGGTTTTGCCACTCCGTTGCTTTGGGCTCTTGAACAATGTTCTTAAGTTTCAGTGGTCCTATTTTTTTTTTTTTCTGCAGAAAGGGGGAGAATAGGCAACCTCATAGAACTATTGTGAGGATAACGTAACCTAATATGCTAGTTTCTTACTACTCCTGTTCCAGTTCCAGTTCAGTCGCTCACTCATGTCCGACTCTTTGCAACCCCATGAACTGCAGCATGCCAGGCTTCCCTGTCCATCACCAACTCCCGGAGTCCACCAAAACCTATGTCCATTGTGTCAGTGATGCCATCCAGCCATCTCCTTTGTCGTCCCCTTCTCCTCCTGGCCCCAATTCCTCCCAGCATCAGGGTCTTTTCAAATCAGTTAGCTCTCTGCATCAGGTGGCCAAAGTACTGGAATTTCAGCTTCAGCATCAGTCCCTCCAATGAACACCCAGGACTGATCTCCTTTAGGATGGACTGGTTGGATCTCCTTGCAGTCCAAGGGACTCTCAAGCGTCTTCTCCAACACCACAGTTCAAAAGCATCAATTCTTTGGTGCTCAGCTTTCTTTATAGTCCAACTCTCACATCCGTACATGACCACTGGAAAAACCATAGCCAGAAACAGCAACAAACTTAGTGGCTTGAAAAAGAACAAATTTATTATTTTCCAGTTCTGGAGGTCAGACATCCCCTCTGGAGGTTCTAGGGGAGAACCCACTTCCTTGGCTTTTCCAGCTTCTGGAGGCTATGTGCCTTCCTTGACTCACGGTCCCTTCCTGCATCTTCAAAGAGCATCTCTTCAGTCTCCGCCTCCATAGTCACAGCTCCTCTGATGCTAAGCCTCCCGCCTCCATCATTCACTTACAGAGACCTTGTGATTATACTGGACCCTCTGGGTGATCAAAGATACTCTCTTAAACCCATCTGCAGGGCAGCAGTGGAGACACAGACATAGAGAACAGACCTGTGGACACAGTGGGGGAGGGAGAGCGGGATGAATGGAGAGAGTGGCAGGAAAGACGCACATCATCATTTCGGACAGTCCGGGAGAGCTCAGCCCCGTGCTCTGCGACGACCCAGAGGGGTAGGACAGGGTGGGAGGCGGAGGGGCGTTCAAGGGGGAGTGGACGAATGGTACCTGAGGCTGTCATGTTGATGTACGGCAGAGAGCAACACAATATTGTAATAAAGCAGTTGTCCTCCAATTGAAAATTTTTTTAAAAAAGACACTCTCTCATGTAAATCCTTAGCTTCATCACACCAGCAGCATCTCTATTGCCACAGGAGGCACTATACTCACAGATTGCAGGATCGGGATGCAGGCATCTTCAGGGGGCCGCTATTCTGCCTTCATACCTAACGATAGGAAGAGCTAACTTTTATTGAAAGCTGTCTAAGAGGCACTGTGCTAAATTCTTTTATGCAGATTGCTTTATTGAAGCATCACCACAGTTCTGGCAAAGAGACTCAGGAAGGTGAAATGACTGGCCTCAGAACATCCAGTTGGGAAGTGGCAAAGCCGAGACCCGAGACTCGTCATCTTATCTCGGGGTCCTCTCTGAACCACCCGTGAGGGCTGCAAGGCCGCATGCCTAACTTCAGGCTGCAGTCTGTGGGAACCAGAAAGGACTCAGGCCTTCTTCCGAGCTCAGTGGCTGTGGAGCTCCAGCCCAAAGGCGCCAGTGTTCCTGCAGAATCCCGATGTCAGCATCATTCATGTGACATGGCCCAATTATGACATGCTGGAAATCAACTCAAATGTTTAAAAAAACTTTGTGCAGACAAATAATATGGACTGATGGGTGTACCTCACCCCTACACTATCAATTTAAGATATCTTCAGTAATAAACTATATATATATTGGTATTTGAAGATCTCTGGCTCATCGTAATGACTAACAGGTGGTTAGCAGTTACTATATGCCTGGCATGATGCTACATGCTTTACTGTCTTATTTCATTCACTAGTCTGGATTCCTAATTAAGAATTTAATTCCTTAGTTGGAAAGTTATTTTTATTTTTAATAGGATTCTTACTGGCAAGTGTAAGATGTTGACGAAGGCTCTTCTAGAGCAAAGGTTTAATCTTGGGCTTTCCTGGAGGCTCAGATGGTAAAGAATCTGCCTGTAATGTGGGAGACAGGGTTTGATCCCTGGGTCAGGAAGATCCCCTGGAGAAGGGAATGGCCACCAACTCCAGTATTCTTGCCTAGAGAATCCCATGGACAGAGAAGCCTGGTGGGTCCATGGGGTCGCAAAGAGTTGGACACAACTGAGTGACTAACACTTTTCAGTTGATCTTGGTTCCAAACTTGGCTACCCCATTTTACTAACTGTGATGGTGAGCAAGTTAATGTACCTCTCTGAAGGTATTTTCTCATCTATAAAGTTTGTTCATAGCTTTCTGAAAGGATCTCTATGACAACATGATCGTAGGTGGAAGCACTTTCTGAAGCACCATACAGATATTACTTATAATTCACACGTAATTTACCAGAAGAACTGACTCAGGAGGTAGACAGCACAGAGACTGTGGTTCCTGTTATAAATAGATGATGGAGATTTTTTTTTTTTATTGGCTTTGTTTAGCTCACAAAGCCTCCAAAAATTTGCGTGCTGAAGCGCTCATTGCTCCCCTCAGACTTGATGATGGAGATTAAATGTGACGTTTCCAGCTAGAACGCGTCATGTATCGAGGCTCAGGGCTGCAGGGAGCCTCCACCGCACAACTTCAAGCGTCCTGGAGCAAAGACGGACATTTGCTGGCTGGGAGACAGGAGTTACAAGTATTACCTTCTTGAGTTTCTAACTCACTGGAAAGATCTGTTTTCTACAGTGGAGACTCACAGACCCAAACTGGCAGCAAAGACTGGGTCTCAGGGAATTCAGGTGCCGCCCGCAAACTGGTCACAAATAAGATGGCTTTAGGACTTTTCCGTTTTCTTGACTCAGTTTTCCCACCTGGCAAATGGGGCAAATTGGAAAAAAATTATGTAATCTCTAATATGATCTAGCCTGTTACTTAAAAAAAAAAAGAACTAAAAAGAGATATATGAATTCCTTGCCAAGCAGCTTTAGAACTTTTTGTATTTTCCAAAGCCGTTTCTGTCTTGGAGAGTAGAATGGTGGTTACTAGAAGCTGGGGTGGGGACAGGTGATGGAATAGGAGAGACGTTTAAGGTACCAACTTGTAACTGGTAGAAAAAGAAGTTCTGGATCTAGCACACAGCATCGTGACTGCTACAAACAATACCGTACTAGAAACAACACATTTGCTAACAGACTAGATCCTAATTACTTCCGCCACAAACAAAAAATTATGAGACTCGATGGACACATTAGCTAACACGACAGTGGCAATCACATTGCAATTATAAATTAATCAACCCACTGTGTAGATCATAAACTTACACAATGTTATATGTCAAACACATTTTAATTTAAAAAATGCTTTCTGTTTTAAAGGCATCTGGATTAAAGAAAATTTAAGAGAGAGAAATAATGAAAGAACCATTCAGTAATATCCCAACAACCTAAAGACAACCAATAATTGATTTTCATTCTTTTTTTCTATCCCTAAACTCTGGGTTGCTGGGGGATGGGGTGGGCTGGGGGTGGCGGGGGCGGAGGAAGGGATAGTTAAGGACTTTGGGAAGGTCACGTACACACAGCTTTATTTAAAATGGAGAACCAAGAAGAACCTACTGAATGGCACAGGGAACTCTGCCCGACGTCTGTGGCATCCTGGACGGGAGGGGCTGCGGGAGGACGGATCCATGTGTATGTGTGGCTGAGTCCCTTCGCTGCCCACCTCACACTGTCACAGCATTGTTAATTGGCTATACCCCAGTACATAATGTTTCTGGTATTAAATAAATAAAAAATAATTGTACTCACGAATATAAAAAAATAAAGGCATCTGGACATCAGAAAAAATGTAAATGAAACTTTTATAATATTCATGTTGTCAAAGCTAAATGTTCAGACAAGACCTCCCTCTTTTGGTCATGACCTTCCAGCTTTCACCTTCAGAGGCAGCCACAGTCACAGGGTTCTGGTATGTTCTCCAGAGACGGTCTGTACCAGTGGCTCTCCGCTGGGGGTGATCTGACCTCGGGGACAGTGGGCAATGTCTGGAGACAGCTTCGGCTGTGACTGCTGAACGAGCTGCACAATGGGCACCTAGCGGGCAGAAGCCAGGGGTCTTAGCGTTGTCCCGGGCCACCCCACAGCAAAGAAGCATCTGGCTCCGAATGTCAACAGTGCCGAGGCTGAGAACCCTTGTTGTGTGCACATATTAGCACATACAAGTGTGCATGCACACGCAAACACAGGTACACACCTGCTCTCTTATATACGAGCAGCAGACACACCACCCACTTCACTTCGCCTTTTCCTTTCCACTGAGCCGTGGAGCTTGTTCTGTATCTGCACAGACAGACTCCTTCAAGCTGCAGAGTATGCTGCTGCATAAATGATCGTTTATTTGCTCAGCCTCCTGTTGAGAGACATTTAGATAGTTTCCAGCTTCCACAAACAATACTGCGGCGATTATTTTACTGCACTTATTTATTTCTGGCTGCCCTGCGTTCTTTGCCTGAGCGTTCTCTGTTTGAGGCGAGTGGGACGACCCCTCGCTGCTGTGTCTGCTTCGCGGGGAGGCGGCTCGTCTCGCTGAGCAGCCCGGGCTCCAGGGCGCGCGGGCTCCGTGGTCTCAGCAGTGGCGGCCGTGGGCTCTTCAACACGGGCTCGGTGGGCGCGCTGCACGGGCTTAGCTGCCCCCTACTTGTAGGATCTTCCGGGCCCCAGGATCCAACCCATGTCCCCGGCATCGGCAGGTGGATTCTTATCTGCTGCGCCGCCAGGGAAGTCCAATAGTGCTATCATGCTTGTTCACAAATGCCCACGTGCTCGCGTTGTCTGCCTGACAGCTCCTGTAAGCGGGGTAACCAGATCAAACAGCACGCGGCTTTAAAATGTCGACATATGTTGTTCTGTTTGTGTGTGCTCAGTAGCGTGGTCATGTCCAACTCTTTGTGGCCTCATGGACTGTAGCATGTCAGGCTCCTCCGTCCATGGAATTTTTTAGGCAGGAATACTGGTTGCCATTTCCTTCTTCAGAGGATCTTCCTGATTCAGGGATCGAACAGACCCGAGTCTCTTGCATCTCCTGGCAGGTGGATTGTTTACCACTGTGTCACCTGGGAAACCTACAATGTCAATCGGTGTTACCAAAGGTCCTGAAAAGACAACTGATTTTACATTCTTCCTGAGGATGGAGAGAGCAAATCTTGTTGGCACCTCACCAACAGAGTACTGCCTTTCTGTCTTTCAGTGGATTCAGTTTCAATTAATTGCACACTTTAAACCAACTGCAATTTCCAACCATTCATTTTTCAACAAATATTTAATTCTTTGTGTCAGGTCCTGGGGTGAGGTGGGAGGGGAAGAATAGATTTTTAAAAAAAAATTTTTACCTTATATTGGGGAATAACCAATTAGCAATGTTGCGATGGTTTCCGGTGGACAGCAAAGGGACTCAGCCACACAGATACATGTGTCCACTCTCCCCCACACTCCTCTCCCACTCAGGCTGCCGAAAAAACCCTGAGCAGAGTTCCCTGTGCGAATGCAGCAGGTTCTTGTTGGTTATCCACTTTAAATAGAGCAGTGTATACATGTCCATCCCAAAATCCCAATCTCTTTCCCCACTGGAAGAATAAATCTTGGTGTCCACCCTCAGAGGTACTCCCAGAAGATAGACGGACACGGTTTGTGCTAGTGTGTGATAAATTCTGTAAATTTGGCCCAGCATAGCAGGGTGCCTGGGGGCTTCCCCGGGGGCTCAGCAGTAAAGAATTGACCTGCAATGCAGAAGATGCAGGTTTGATCCCTGGGTCAAAAAGATCCCCTGCAGGAGGGCATGGCAATCCACCTCAGTATTTTTGCCAGGAAAGTGCCGTGGACAGAGGAGCCTGGTGGACTATGGTTAATGCAGTTGCAAAGAATCAGACGTGACTGAAGCAACTGAACATGCAACTAAGCACGCACGCACAGAAGGGCACCTCGTTCTGCTTTTTGCTTCCATGTGGGCCCACTGTGTGTCTTTTAATTTTTTAAGACATGTTCAGAAAGTAGAGCTTTATATGACAGCTCCTTATTTTGAAATGTGGGCAAAAAATTCAAATGATTAAAAGACATTATGAGAGTCAGAGAACCAGGTTTGAAGGGAGGCGCTAGCATGGGGACTGTAAACCGTAAACCTCTGATGCCCAGCTTTCATTGCTTCTCGAGGAGACTAATGGATGCAAAACCTCCCTCCACAGGGCCCAGGGCTGTGCTGCTTATCTGCATGCATCCTTATTTCTTCAGGATAAACTCTCACAAGTGGGACTGTTTGATAAAATAAGGATCCAAGGCATTTGATATATATTGCCAAGGCTTTCCCAGGTTCCCTTGCCAATGCTGGGAATTAATAATAAAAGCACCCTTCTCCTAGTTTTATAGTTAAAATATTGTCATTGTTATATTATTTTATTATTTATGATATTCTTGGCTAAAAATTTTGGTGATTACATAGATCTGGAACACTCACACAGCACTGGTAGGAATGCAGAATGGTACAGCTGCTTGGCAAAATAGTTGCCAGTTTCTCAAAATGTTAAACATATACCTAATCTATGACTCAGCCATTCCATAATTAGGTGTTTTCCCAAGAGAAGAGGAAATAGATATGAAGACTGGTGCACAAATGTTTATAAAGGCTCTAATAGCAGTAGCCCCAGATTGAAAATAACCCACATACATGTCCATCAACAGATGCATGGGTAAACAAATTACGGTTTGGCCATTCGATGGCATATTATTTGGAATCAAAAGGAATGAATTGTTGACACATGTGATAATATGAATGAATCTTAAGCTCATTATGCTCAAAGATGCCAGACAAAAAAAGATTTACATGCTGTATGATTCCGCTTACTCTAAAATTTCTAGAAAATACACATTGATCTATAACGACAAAAAGCAGTTTTGGTTGCCTGGTGATGGTACTGGGGACAGAAAAGAAAGATTACAAAGGAAATTTGAGAATAAAGGACACACTCATTGGTAGTGGTGGTTTTACAGGGATACACGCAGGACCGAGCATATTAATACCAAACTGTACTCATTAAAAATGTGCAGTTTATCAAGTGTTAATTACATGTCAATAAAACCACTTTTTACAACCTCCCCAAATATTACCTTCTGCTTGTTGTCTTGTTACTGTCATTGCTGTCGTCTGGTACGCAAGGACCCTGACTCGATGAGGCTGCCTGAGCTGCGCAGCTCCGGGAGTTCACTGCAGACAGGCCAGGACGTGAGCGCGCCCCCTGGAGGTGCGTAGTGAAGGCAACAGCCTCGCTAACAGGTTGGATAAACACCCCCGGGGTTCACGGACAGCTTCTTCTATTTCTTCTTGTGGGGCCTGTCTTTTGGAAACCATTCACAAGCCCTCTCTGCATATCAAGTCAGGCTCTCAAGGGAGCGCCTGTCATCCGGGTGGCAAAGCTGCTCTCCAGCTCTGCATTCTGGAGCTGACTTTGCTGCTGAGGAACCGGTGACATTTACTTCTGATCTGATAACTTATTTCTTGGCAAAGCACTGCCTTGTGAACGCCTTTCCTGGCACCTAGGACCAGGGCTTCAGCACTTGTTACTTTAGAAAACAGGTTTGTCCAGCAGCTTGTATTCGTAATCTTCTGTGTGATTTGTTTGACCGAGCCCACTGTCCCTGAGGTTAGTGCCATCGGCTTACAGGTCAAATGCATTTCTTTGATGGGCATCCTGAGGTGCTTGCCAAAAATGCCACTCAACAAAGTGACCGTCAAGAGTGCTTCTCTTCTTCTCTTCTTGGCATTTTTAGTGATCACCATCACTTATCTAGGTACTGCGAGCTCTATTTTTTCATACAAGGATGCTAACTTTAAGAGAAGTGAAAAATCTCATCCAGGGTCACTTGGGGAGTAGGTGAAGAAGCTACTGAGCTCATATTGGTCAGACTCCAAACCTCAAACTGTCTCCCAGTTATAATTCTGGGCTTCAGTCTGTTCATAGGGGGTCTGTCTGTCTTTATTTTAAAAGAGAAAGACAGAAACATGCTTCATCTTTTAACCCTGATAACAAACCTACGATCCTATGCACAATAGACCTTGAGGTCTGGTGGGTTTTCAGAGAAAAAATGAGTTCTGTGTGGGGTTAGATGGAGGAAGGGGTTTCTAAAATGTTTTCACTTCAGTCCCACAAACAAACATATAATGGATCCAAAGGCAGTCAGGCCACAGGCTCGCATTGTCACACGCTCCTCCAGTGGTCAGATTGTGTGTGATAACACCAGGAGTGAAGTTTCTCAACTTTAGCAGCACTGCAGCTTGGGGCAGGGAGTGAGTTCACAGTGGTGGGTGCAGTCCACGCACTGTCAGATGTTCACAGCACCCCTGGCCTCTCCTCACTAGATGTTCTGTGTGTGTAGGTGTGCTAAGTCGCCACAGTCGTGTCTGCCTCTCTGTGAACCCATGTCCGTGGGGCTCTCCAGGCAAGAATACTGGAGTGGGTTGCCATTTCCTCCTCCAGGGGATCTTCCCGACCCAGGGATCAAACCCGCATCTCTTATGTCTCCTGCATTAGTAGGCGGGTTCTTTACCACTAGCACCACCTGGGAAGCTGAGATGCTCTGTGGTGATGGGCAAAATTGTTTCCAGACATTGCCAAATGTCCTCGGGGGCAGGAGGTGTGGATAGAATTGCCCCTGTGAATTAATCACTAGTCTGTGATTAAAAAAGGATTAACAATGACTTTCAGAGCCCCAAAGAAATATCCTTAGACTATAGGGTACACTGGGCATTTCTCTCTCTCACCCTGACTCGCAGAAACTCCTAGTGGAAGCTAAATGTTTGATCAGCACACTAAGAAGCCTGAGAAACATTTAAACATATGGTTGATTCAAAGAAAACATTTATCATCCTTTTCTCATCACAGATGACACTCACTGAATTCATACTATTTGTCAGTCTCAGTGCGAAGTTCCTTCACGCATTTTATCTCATTTAATACTCAGAGCTTTAAAAAATAGGAATAAACATGATCCCCGGGTTACTGATGAAGAAACAGATATTGAGGGAGATGAAATAACTTCTTCAAACTCATTCAGAAGAACTGATGCATCTGGGACCTTCACCCAAATTTGTTTCATGATAGGTTCACTCACCATATTGACTTCCAAAATTATATTCACTCACAGTGGGGAATTTAAAAGCCCCAAAACAAAAAAAAGAGAGAGAGAGAAAAAAAATCACTGCTAATCTCACCATCTAGCAATCACCAGTGTTGACATTTTGTTACAAATCCATCTAGTCTTTTTTCTCTGCATTTAAAAACATATGTACTGCAGGAAAGTTAGGACATGTTTAATATTCTATTTTTTTCTCTTGACATCTGGGACTGCTTTTCCATCACAATGTTAAATATTCTTCACTAGCATCATTTAAAAGGGCTGTGGCATGTGCCAGTAGGGAACATTTAAGCAAATCTCTCATTCCGGTTTGCATTTTTTCCTCTCTCCTTTTCCCCTTCCTTCCTCTTCCACGATATCTACTCAGGATGAATTCCTGGCTATTGAATCCTCAAGTAGTGGTTGTCATAGCTTTAAAGCTCTTGATGCATGTTGTATAATTATATTCTTCCAAAGGTTGTACTGATTTACAGTTTACCTGCACAGTGTGGATGGATATATTTGTTTCTTCCAAGAAACTCAAGACTTTAAACTTAAAACACACACACACTTGCAGATGTTACGAAGGAAATCGTATTTGGTTTTTATTTGCATTTTTTGACTCCTAGTAAGTTTGAAATTTCTTTATGAAATGTATGAGAAATATATGTTCTTAAAAAAAAGTTCTGGGGCAGCAGTGGTGAAATATAGTTCTCTGAAATGTGAGTAATATTCAAATCCCTTTCAAAGAAAAGATAGCCTTGTAAATGCTCTGTTAACATTTACACTGAATCACACAACACAAACGCAGAGCAATTTAAGAGAAGGCCTCCGTTTCTTACCCTCACAGCTCTTCAGGAACCCTAAGGTCAAAGCAAACTCACAGATTAACACAAAACAAAGCTGTGAAAACTGCCAAACCCAAATTAGCCACAATAATTTAATATGGTGGTTGAAACAACTGCACAGAAGTGAAATCTGGAAATCTGTGCAGGCAGCATGGACCCCAGGCACACGCGCTTTCTGACGATGCGATGACTCAGCCCGCCCACCACTCTTCATCTCTGGGACCAAAGGGAGACAAACAAAGCCTCCCCGGGGCGCAGAGGCACCCTCGACATGTTCAGCCTGCCTCTCATTCCTTCCCAGTCATTCCACAAAGTGATGTAACTCGGGCCAGTGACTGTCAACCCGAGCACAGGAGCCAGAGGGATGCTCAGTTAGAATACAGAAAGATTTATTTCTAGATGACTTGTAAAAAAGGAACAGAACATGTAAATTATTTTCTTTTCCTTTTAAACTTTAAAAAATTGGAATATGATCAGTTTACAATGCTGTGTTAGTTTCTGCTATACAATGACATCCTCCTCTTAAGACAACTCGAAAAGCTGACTTTGCTGGATTCTGAAAGCATAGAGCAAGGATAAGACAAACTCAAAGCAAGTCAGAGCCACAACTTTCTCATCTGTAAAATGGAACAATAATAACTACCTCATGGGATTGGAGTGGGTTGAGTAAGAATAATGCAGATAGGCTGCTCAAAACACGCCAACATGTTCTCAGTTCCTCAATTGGTTTCTGTGGGATTTTAAAATGACTCTAACTATGTTGTCTTTACAGGAGAAATGCTGCATTCCAAATTGGGACCACGAGTGATTTTCTAAAAAGTCCCCAAAATACATGCTCCAGGGTTCCCACACTTGCTCCCCTTAGCCGAGGGGTAGCTGGAGGGCTCTACAAGAGGATTTGCGTCCATTTCTCTTGGTCTGATTCAATTTGATCAGTCTCCCTGATCAAACAGTGGGCTGTATTTGAAGGGATTCTTCTAAGTGAGAGAATTACTGGCTTCTATACTGCATAAACAGCTTCCCTGGTGGCTCAGATGGTAAAGAATCTGTCCGCAAAGCAGGAGATGTGGGTTCGATCCCTGGGCCAAGAAGATCCCCTGGAGAAGGCAATGGCTCACCCACTCCAGTATTCTTGCCTGGAGAATTCCATGGACAGAGGAGCCTGGTGGGCTACAGTTCATGGGCTCGCAGAGAGTCAGACACGACTGAGCGACTAAAGAACAACGCCAACATGCTGCCTCAAGAGCAGGAAGCTGACTCCCAGCTTTCTGCTTGGGGCCTGACTCCTGCGGAAGGCTCCCCAGAGATCTCTGCTCTCCTTCCTGCCATGCCCCTCCAGGAAGACAGCGTTTCAGCCCTTCCTGCCAGCAAACTCCTGGGAAAATAAAGCTGGCCTCACTGGAGACAAACCCCTGTCACGCCAGCTGGCAGGAATGGAATTACATGCATGTTCTGTTGATGCTTCCTGCGTGTCTCCTGAAGATATAAATGTACTCCCTCCTTTCCGTAGTAGCAGGAGTGAGTGAGGACACATTTAATGCTCACATCAAGGCCCCGTGGGTCCTCAGCCCTTAGCCCATGCCTCCCTAAAGAGGAGACTCATGGAGCTGCACGCTCACAGGGAAAGCCTGCCAGCTCCTCCAAACCTTTCTGAGAAAGCCTTTGGAAGCCTGCCTTGATGATGACGAACTGGGGTCCAAATTTACATATGATAAATTGCAAAAACTTCCAGGAGTTTCACCATTTTGACAAATGCCTACATTTGTGCTACGGCCCTAACTGAACAGAACCTACCCTTACTCCCCCTCCCCGTAAACTCCCTCGGGCCTCCTCCCAGTAATAACTGCCCACCCCCACAGCAGTTCTCACAGCTCAGAACAGGCTTGCCAGTTCTAGAGCTTCACGTAAATAGAACCAGGCAAAATGTACACAAATGTTTGTGTCTGGCTTCTTTCATAATTCTAATGTGTTCTGCTTGTTTTTTATTAAAACAGGTTTATTTACTTGTTTCTGGCTGCACTGGGTCTTCACTGCCACACACGGGTTCCTCTGCTTGTGGTGCGGGGGCCCCTCTTTGTTCCAGAGCATGCGCTCTAGGTGTGTAGGTTTCACTCGCTGTGGCGGGGGGCTTCGCGGCTCTGAGGCAGGTGGGATCTCCCCCTGACCAGTAACTGCACAAGGCCCCCCACAGAGGCAGGAGACTCCCGACCACAGAACCACTCGGGAAGCCCCTACAGTGCTCCTGAGCCTCATTCGTGTTGTCGTGGGCATCGTAGTTCATGCCTGTTGATTTATTTCTGCTTGCTTTGTTGCCCATGCCACTGGACCTGCAGACTCTCAGTTCCCCACCAGGGGTCCTGACTTCCCCCTTGTTGCTGTTGTTTCGTTGCTGAGTTGTGTCTGGCTCTTTGTGACCCCGTGGACTGTAGCCCACCAGGCTCCTCTGTCCATGGGATTTCCCAGGCAAGAACACTGGAGTGGGTTGCCATTTCCTTCTCTAAGGGACCTTCCCAACCCAGGGATCAAACCAGTGATCTCTGGGTCTCCTGCATTGGCAGGCATATTCTTTACAGCTGAGCCACTGCGGAAGCCTGATCACTGAGTAATAAAACATGTCAAACGTTGGTAACTTGAGAGAGTCACCCCCCCCCCCCCCACATACAATTCTGAGGTTGACAGGGCTCAGACGGACAGTTTTCCTGCTCCACCATGTCAGCTGGAGCTTCAGCCACTAGACACAGAGTTGGCAAAAGATGTGCAATAATGCCATGTACCATTTCCACCATACAAGTTAAGTAATCTCAATTTTACCAAAAGTAAAATGTAGGAAAACCATTAGAAAGTTATGAGTTTTGAGTATTTGTTTCAAGTTATATATGTGTTGTAAAATATACATCAAATTGACCACTTGAGCCATTAAGCGTCCAATCCAGGGGCATTAGCTATATTTACAATGTTGCATAACCATCACCACTATTTCCAGGATGTTTTCATCATCCCAGTCAGCAGCTCTGTCCCCATCAATCAATAACTCCTATTCCCTTCTCCCTCCTCAAGTCCCTGGGAATCTCTATCCTTTCTGTCTCTATGAATGTCCCTATTCCAGGTACCTCATAAAAGTAGAATGTCACAGTATTTGTCCTTTTATGTCTAGCTTCTTTCACTTAGCTTATCCTTTGTATTTAACATCCTTTATTTAACTGTTCATTTGTAGAATTTTAAATTTTTCATAAACTATATTTAGTAGGGAAAACAATATGAAATATGTGTGTGTATATGAGCATACACATGTATGTATCACTGAGTCACTGTGTTGTACAGCAGAATTAACACAACACTGCAAACCAGCCCTACTTCAACAGAATCAGTTTTTTTTAAAAGCTGTGTTTAACATCCAGCTTGCGAGCTTCCTGCAGATTTAACCGTCAGTTCCCACATGCCCATGGAGTGGCCTCTAACACCGTCCTGAGCCCACCGGTGGTCCAGCCATTCATGGGTCCAGAATCCCAGCTTGGAACTCTCACCCCCACAGCCCTGCTCTTTGTCTGGGTCCCAGTGGACTTGCCAACCTCATTCTATCTCATCAGCAGCAACCTCATCACAAACCATGGCAGAAGCCAGGCATACTAACCACCCATCTAGAAACGTGGCTGACGAACACCTGGGAACACAGATGGTGTTTCTGTAGCAAGGCCAACCCTTACTGACTCACGTTACACCAAATCCATGCTACACTGGACCCTCCCCTTAAAAAGCAGAGGTGTCAGTTTGCCGACAAAGTTTCGTATAGTCAAAGCTATGGTTTTCCCAGTAGTCACGTACAGATGTGAGACTTGGACCATAAAGAAGGTTGAGCATCGAAGGATTGATGCTTTTGAACTGTGGTATTTGAGAAGACTCTTGAGAGTCCCTTGGACAGCAAGAAGATCAAACGAGTCAATCTTAAAGGAAATCAACCCTGAATATTCATTGGAAGGACTGACACTAAAGCTGAAGCTCCAATACTTTGGGCACCTGATACAAAGAGCCAGTACACTGGAAAAAACCCTGATGCTGGGAAAGATTGAAGGCAAGAAGAGGAGGGGGTAGCAGAAGATGAGATGGTTAGATAGCATTGATGACTCAATGGACATGAATTTGGGCAAACTGGGAGATAGTACAGCACAGGGCAGCCTGGCATGTTGCAGTCCATGGGGTTGCAAAGAGCTGGACATGACTTAGAGACTGAACGACGACAAAGTCAGTCTGCATTTTGTTAAGAGAAGAAAATTGAGAAAACAACTTGCTCTTGAAATAGCAGTGTCATGCAAATTTTCTTCATAGCTTAGAAATGAAAGTCTCTCACCAGGATTACATATTCACATCCCTCAATCACTCGAACCTAACTAGTCTGGGCAGAAGCCTTTTAATACACAAGGACTGTGCATGCACCCTAATTTTATAAATTTTTGGACAGAACGTGAGGATATGACTTACACATTACAGTTTAACTTTTCCCCCCATTTTCTTTGCGAGGGTTTAGCCACTTCCCTCCTAGGAACGTAAGCTCACAATGAAATGACTCAGTTAGTGCATCTGACAATGAGATCAGAAGGGCTGGATATCCAGTGAGGCAGCAAAGGCCGGAGGCCAGCTCCCATGGGGACTGCAGCTGGGGCTGGGCGCCCGCACACCAATCTTCAGGTCTGCTGGGGGCTCTCACCTCTGGGCCTCCAGGCAGGCTGCTCAGTCCCTCTGCGCCTCTCTCGGTCATCCACCTGAGGCCGGTTGGGGTGGACGGCTGCCATGCCAGCCTCTCACCCATTTTCCGTGTTCCCTCTGCCACCCCCCACACTCCTCAACACAGCCACGCACTCCTGCCACGGGGCCCCTCCCTCCAGGTGCCCTGCCAGACGTTCCCCAGACACTCACTGTGCTGATGCCCTCACTCGAGTCCATCTTGGCCGAGGTGCCACCTCTTCAAACGGGAATTTCTTGACCACTTCATCTGAAAGCACACCCCTCTCTGCCAAAATCACTCTATCCCCTCATTCTGCTCTGTTTCCTCCATAGTAATTTTCTCCGTGATGGTCCAGGATGTACTTGTTTTGTTCTTAACAGCATTATTGAGACATCATTCACAAACCATATAATTCATCCATTTAAAGTGTGCAATTTCATGGTTTTTAGTATATTCATAGCCTTGTGTAACCATCACCACAGTCAATTTTAGAACATTTTCATCATCTCAAAAAGGAACTCGGTACCCTCTGGATATCACTCTTTATTATCCCCTTTCTCAGCCCTTAGCACACCACTCATCTACTTTTTGTCTTAGGTTTGCCTATTTTGGACGTTTCCTATAGACACAATCATGTAATGTGTGGTCTTTTGTGACTGGCTTCTTTCACTTAGCATAGGGTTTGCAAGGCCCACCCAGGGTGTCGCATACTTTGGGGCATCATTCCTTTGTACAGCCTAATAATTCTCCACTGTATAGACGCGTCACATAGCTTTCTAAGACATTCAGTAGCTGGTGGACGTTGGGTTGTGCCTTCCTTCTGGCTATCATAAATAACTCTGCCAGTAAACTTTCAAGTGTTTGTGTAGACACGTTTTTTCATTTTCTCTTGGGTGCAGATCTGTAAGTGAATTTCTGGGTCATATGGTAACTCTATATGTAAATGCTGGAGGAGCCGCCAGCTGGTTTTCCAGAGTGGCTGGCGTTTTACATTTCCACCGGCAGCGAATCAGTGTCCAGCTTCCCCACACCCTTGCCAGCCAAGGTGTATTTGTTCACCAGTCCACTGTCTCCACTTCTGGAATGTAAGTGGCCTGAGGGAGGGGACTTGGTTGAAGCCGTTCACCTCTGTACACTCTTCGCCACTGCAGAACACAGTGGATGAAAATATCGGATGAATGAATGATTCTAGTTTCCTCTTTTTGTAGAAAGTAGCATTGCCCTTGGCATCTTTAAAACTTGAAAACGCTGGTGATTGCAGAGTCAGTTTGAAACGCTGCATGGTACACTTAATTTTTAGGCTGAATTTAATTCACCTGTCCCCCTTCCCTCCTCCCAAAGACACACATTTTCACGATGACCACTCTCCCCGTTAATTCTCACAACTGCAAACAAATCTATGGACTCCCATCAAGGCCACAGAGACCGAACATGGGTGCGTGGAGCTGAGCCCCGCGATAAGCAAGGCCGCTTTCCAGCTCTGCACCACCCACCCTCCCTGCTGGGACATCGTCCGAGGATGGGGAGATGTGACTGCCCGCAAGCACGTGGGTACGGACAGGTCCCCTGTGTGCATTCCTTTAGTCTGGCTCAGAGGATCTCCAACCTTGAACGTGTACAAAACGGGCCCCAGAGCTGTATGTGCCAGGCCATACCCACACCATGGGAGATTTAGGCTCAAGGGATTCTCAGGCATAACTTGACTAATGTGATTTTAGGTTAATCCTGGCTTTCAAAGTTATCTTCCACCTCACATACTGCCTCAGGAAGGATGCCTCTTCATCGTGGCCCCAGAAACGGACTCCAGCAAAGGAAGAGAGCCCATGGGCTTAGCAGGGGGACGGCTGGCGGCACATGAGGCGGCACTTGCCAGTCGCGTGCTGTGCGTGCTCAGCCACTGCGGTTGGGTCTGCCTCTTTGCGACGCCATGGATGCAGCCGGTTGATAAGCAAACTGGCAAGCATCTCCTGAAGCACATACAGGTACCAGCAGACCTTCCCAGCATTTCCGAAAGGACCACAGAGGAGGAGCCACAAGGATGGGTACCATCTCCTGGACGCAGAAGACCCTGTTGCTATGTCAGATGAGTTCATTTCTTTCTAAAAGTACAGCCTGCTCTTGCTAGCCACTGCCCAAGGTATACAGGAGATGGAGTCAGTGATTAAAACTGAGTATCTGCTTCAGGGAATGTATAGATCAATGGAGAATCAAGTAACAGATAACTGAATATAACGGTTTATAATTAATATTAGGGACTTCCCTGGTGGTTCAGTGGTTAAGAATCTGCCTTTCAGGGGAGGGGAGGGGAGGGGGGGAGGGGGGGAGGGGGGGGAGGGGGAGGGGGGAGGGGGGAGGGGGGAGGGGGGAGGAGGGGAGGAGGGGAGGAGGGGGAGGAGGGGGGGGAGGGGGAGGAGGGGGGGGGAGGGGAGAGAGTAACACGGAAACTTACACCGCCGTATGTAAAATAGCCACCGGGAATTGGCTGTAGTCTCAGGGAACTCAAACAGAGGCTCTGAATCAACCCAGAGGGGTGGGGTGGGGAGGAAGGCGGGATGGGGGGTCGAGAGGGAGGGGACGCATGTATACCTATGGCTGAGTCATGCTGGTATTTGACAGAAAACAGCAAAATTCTGTAAAGCAATTATCCTTCAATTTAAAAATAAGTTTATTAAAAAAAAAGACAAAGACCCTGCCTTTCTATGCAGGGAATGTAGGTCTGACCAAGACCCTGGCTAACGAGCTGAGATCGCGCATGTCGTGGGGCAACTCAGCCTGCATGCGGCAACTACAGAGGAGCCCGTGTGCTGCCGTGAAGGGCCACACACTCTGGAGACAGGCAGAGCCCAGCGCAGCCAAGGCAGAACTAATACACGCAGGGCCAGGGTGACAAACGTGTAGCACGGACAGGAATAGGGAGTGACAGGGAAGCCGCTTGAGACGATGACCAGGGAAGCTCTCTCTGGAGAGCTGTCGCTGATACAGAGGCTATGGTGAGGAGATCTCAGGACCAGCGTCCCGGGCAGAGGGGGCGGCAAGCGCAAAGGCCCAGAGGAGGCGTCAGCGTGGTGTGCAAGGACCAGTGTGAAGGCCAGCGCTTGCACGGAGGGATCAGAGGGAGACAGGAAGGGCTATGTTGGAAGTTACCCAAGGACGAGACTGTGTAGGACATCGTAAGCCACGATAAGGACTTTGGGTTTTATTACTAAGTTTTATTTGGATGGAAGTCATTGGAGGGGTGGTTATATATTACTTCCCTTAATCCTTATGAAAAATATTATCTTACTTAATCCTTATAATAATACTGTGGGGATAAACATTGTTATTCCCACTGGGACATCAAAACAGTGAGGCTCAGAGAAGGAAAAAAATAACATAACCAGGGTCACGCAAATGGTAAACAGCAGAGTCAGGGTTTGAGTCCAGTTATTAATAGCATGACCAACCAGCCTGACTGCCCCAGGACTGGCTCAGTTTTCACAGTAGAAACCCCGCATCTGGAAAACCTCTCCAATCCAGGGAAAGCAGGACGGTTGGTTACTTCACTGCCAGGTTTCTTTGCCTCCAAAGCCCCTGCGTGCCTACTTGCTCAGTTGCTTCACTTGTGTCCAACTCTTTGCAAACCTTCAGACTGAGCCCTCCAGGACCCTCTGCCCATGGGATTCTCCAAGCAAGAACTCTGGAGAGGGTTACCATTTCCTCCTCCAGGAGATCTTCCGCACCCAGGGATCGAACCCATGTCTCCTGTGTCTCTGCACTGCAGGTGGATTCTTTACCCACTGAGCCACCTTGGGAAACGCCCAAAGCCCATATACTAGAATGATTCCAGAACCCTGGAAGAAAAGGACCAGAAATCCAGAGCCTGCAAACATCCTTTCTGAGTTCTGCCAAGGAAGGGAAAATGTGTTATATTAAGTGTTCCTTCAAAAATTTTCATCAGGGGCTTGGGTGCTCAGTGGGAAGGGTGGTCCTTACCCACAGTAACTATCTAATACAGCATACAAACTGGGATGCTATGAAGAGCAGAAAGGATGCTATTAAGAATCACATGGAGGACCTTACTTGTGGTCCAGTGGTTAAGAATCTGCCTGTCAACGCAGGGGACATGGGTTTGATCCCCAGTCCAGGAAGATCCCACATGCCGCAGGGTAGCTAAGCCCACAGGCCACAGCGGCTGGGCCCGTGTGCAGCAACTCCTGAGGCCTGCCCTGTACTAAGAGGAGCCACTGCAGGAAGAAGCCTGTGCACCACAATGAAGAACGGAACCCTCTTCTGCACCCTGAGAAAACCCTCTTGCAGCAACGAAGACCCAGCGCAGTCATATATAAAAAATTAACTAAAAAATAAAAAAGAACCCCATAAACTACAAGCACTAACCAGGGAAGTCCTGGGCAAGCTGGCTGGAGGACCACCCAATCTGGGTCCGCTGCAGCATCTGGAGGGCGGATGTCACTGGCAAGGCTTCCGTACCCTTGTGTATTCCTCTTTGGCCTCTTAGCTCCTCTGATCAAGGTGATTTCTAATAAAAAGCCCGAAGTCCTCTTAGAAGAATCAGATGATACACACGGGCCCTCTGCTGTCTGCCCCATGACAGGTTCCCGCCCTAAGTTACCAATGGGGCTTCCCGCGTGGCTCAGGCGGTAAAGAATCCGCCTGCCTGCAGTGCAGGAGACCGCCTGCAATCAGGAGACCAGGGTTTGATCCCTGGTCAGGAAGACCCCCTGCAGTAGGAGACAGCAACCCACTCCAGTATTCTTACCTGGAGAACCCCATGGACAGGGGAGCCTGGTGGGCTATATAGTCCACGAGGTTGCAAAGAGCTGGATGTGACAGAGAGACAAACACTTTAACTTGAGTCACCAGTGAATGACTCAGTTTGATTCTGTTAAAAGCACTGGAGCTTCCCAGTCAAAAAGAACTGGCGTAATTAAAATAGAAATAGTAGCTGCCATTTTCTGGGCATTGATTATATGTTAGGCATGGTTCTATATCACTTAAGCATCGAAACAGACCTTGGAGGTGACTGTCATTAGCCCCATTTTGCAAATAATGACACCGAAGCTCAGAGTAGTTAAGGAACGTGTCCAAGGTCACAAAGCCTGCAAGAGGCAGGCATAGGAAGCTGAATTCAGGAACATCTGACAGAACATCTTGGCTTTTCATTTGCAGAGTCTCTCTTTTTTTTTTTTGCTTGTTCAATAAGTTTATTATTGTCTTATCTGAAAAATCTTGATAGAAAACTGTGGTTTGGTTTAACTCTCAGCAGCTTGTTCCTGAGCTCTGAGGAAGCTTGCCTTCTTCTGAGCTACCGGATCTTTCTTCTGGGCAAGTGACATTTGGGGATGGTTCCACTTCTTCTTTTTAACTTCCTTCTTAGGCTTCTTCTCATACACTGGATCCTTTCATATTGCAGCATAAGCTTTCTTACACATCTCCTCCATCATGTCTGGAGTTACACTGTTCTTTATGTACTGAGAGAATTGCTTCTTGTAAGCATCTTCATCTTTTTCAATCAGGTAACGCATGTAATCTGCAACGTTCTGCCCCATGGTGTGCTTCCAGTGTACCTCAGTACTGAATTCTTTGCTTTCTGAATCATAGCCAGGGAACCGTTTCGTACTGAAATAAAGTTTTCGGTATTTTAGTATATACTGGTTGAAATCAGTTTACTAGCAGGAATTCATTTCAGTAGCTGCCATCAGAGTCTTTTTCTTATGTGGAGACTTCTGATCTGAATTCCTTTGAATCCTTGGGCTAATGGATCTCTCCACAGGAATCTTTAACCTGGTGCCCATGGACTCCCCCCCCCCAAGTGATTCTTACATAAAATTCAAGATGAATAGATAAATACACAACACTAACCTGAATGTTATTATTTTTCTCATTTTAAAAATGAGAAAAAATTAGGAGTAATTGAAACTTTGTCACCAGTGGAAATCAAATATTTTCATATCACATCAGTCACAGATTATTTGAAATATCGTTTACTGTTATTGCTACTTCAAAATTACAGTTATTAGACTTCCCACTGGTCTTATCATTTAATGTGTTAATAAAAAACACATATTATCATATTATGTTAGATTTTTTTTAAAGTAACTGCATTTTAATATAATTGGTTTTCTTTGCCTGCTAATGGGTTTTTATAGATTTAAAAACAATTCTGAGGAAGGAAGAATCAAGAGGGAGGAGACTATGTATACCTGTCACTGATTTCATGTTGACATATGGCAGAAACCAACACAATATTGTAAAGCAATTATCTTCCAATTAAAAATAAATGAATTTAAATTTAAAAAAATTCTGAGAGGACATCACGGGCTTACTCAAGACTCCCAACAGGTTCCAGGACATAAAAAAGACAGAGCTTAAAAAAAAAAAAAAAGAAGACGACAGAGCTCCTGCAAAGAGCTGGAAAGTGAGCTAGCCATTTATTTAATAAAAATTTACTCTTTGGTCACAAAGTTTTACATAACTTTACAATATCACCAAAACTTGTACATGTAAGTCGTGGAGAAAGCCTGAATGGAAATATTCATTCATGGAGGCCTTAAACAAATGTTCTTTGGGCACCTACTATGTATAAAGCTCTGGAAGTGTCCTTGTCCTGGAGGCAGGACAGATCAGAAAGCTGGTTTCACGGAACTGAGCTCTCGAAGGGTCAAGACAATAGAACAGTCATCTCACATATAATTAGGCAACACAAGGCAGACAGGGCCTGCGGTGTGCTCTGAGAATTTCCTGACCAAAGACTACTGAGGTATGAAGCTTGTGTGTTCAGTAGTGTCTGACTCTTTGCGACCCCATGGACTGTAGCCCACCAGGTGGGTTACTCTGTCCAAGGGATTTCCCAAGCAAGAATACTGGAGTGCGTTGCCATTTCCTTTGCCAGAGGATCTTCCTGATGCAGGGATTGAACTTGAGCATCCTCTATCTCCTGCACTGTAGGTGGTGCCTTTACCCGCTAAGCCCTGAAGGATGGGTAGGCATTAAATAAGCAAACAGGGGGTGGGGAGTGAATGGAATTGATTTACACAGGCTCACAAGAGTTGACTGGTAGATTTGAAGAAATTCTGTGATCAGTCATTAAACACAGCCATTATTAAAAAAAAAAAAGCTAAGAAACTGACAATTAAATGAATTACATTTAAAACAAAGAAAAGAAATGCCTCTAGCACTGTCCTGGACGTCACAACCCATGGGGCCTAGTGTATTCTTAATTCACTGGATGGCGAGGGTGATCACACCCCTCATTTCAAATGTCCCCTTCCCACTGAGAGTCCCCCAGCACCCCCAACAACTCCCTCTTCTCTGGTTGCTTTACTTCCCTCCATAATTTTTATCACTCCCTGCCACACTACATAACTGGATTATTCATCTCCTGTCTTTACACTCCAAGGCTGAATTCCATGAGAGTGAAGAATTTTTTTCCTATTTCCCTTTCATTCGAGGTCTCTAGTTCTGGAACTGTCCTGGAGTATAGGAAGCCTAAATAAATATTAATATTTGATGGACGAATGGATGCTGGGCTTTGAACACTTGTTAGGAGCTGATAATTTCAGAGTCTATTTCCTTGGCCCTCACCCCTTCCCAGCTGCAGCCGGGGCAACAAGGTACACCCACTCCACCCTCCGTTCTGACCCTCAAGCTACAGCGCCATCTGTATCCACTTGATGGTTGGGATACCTACCATGGGAGCCTACTCCATGGAAGGAGGAAAACTTACTTAATATTTAGAGAAAAGAAATAAAGGCATGTTTTACTGGTATGAAATTGAAGGGAGAAATAAAAGTCTTTCTCATTTGTTATCAACCATTTCCTAAAAAGTATTTACAATTAAGAGTCAGTATGATTCAGACTTTGATTGAGGATATCTTGGTACCAGAGGTTATCACTGAGAATATGAAATTATTCTGATCCAGTAGCAGGGCTAAGAGGTTGAACTGACTGATTATTGACACAAAACTATACCTGGAAATGTAAATCATTTGACTTTATCATTATTTTTCCCTTTCTTATAAAAATAGAATGCTTAGGCAGGAAGGTGGCTTATAATTATAGGTGCTAATTAATAGTCAAATACTTGAGAAACTGATACACATGTGTATAAGGAGTTCATTTTTTAACACCAGAGAAAATCTGTAATCTATGACTTGAACTTGAACCCCAGCTCTTCTTACGCAAGAAACTACAGATAAGATCCAAAAGGCTTTACAGAATTTTAAGGAAGAAAAGAGACAAGTCAGAAGTGTAACAAAGCGGCCCCCGATGAGCCCATCAATTGCTCTCTGACGTAGGAGTGCAGCTCCTCAGCGAGACGCACAGGAATCAGGTGTGCAGCCCTGGCGCAGCCTCAGGGCTCAGATCCTGACTGTGCCACTGGCCTTGCAGCCGCAGGGCTAGTGAATTAATCGCCTTCAGCCTCAGTTTGCTCATCTGTCAAATGGGCATAATAATATCACAGTTTGACCACTCCAAGAAGCCACTGAAATGCAGCATCATGAACCAGGAAGAAAAAAAAGGTTGTAACTAATTATAAAACGGCCCACTGACTTGAAGACTTATAGGTACTTTAGAAATGTTTTGAGTTGCCACATAAAATACAATATGTCCAGTTAAATTTAAAATTCAGATAAAAAATGAATAGTGCTTAGGATCAGTTTATCTTATTTGGAGCATACTACTTGGGATATGTCTATACAAAAAAAAAGAAAAAATATTGTTTATTCAGATTTCAAATGTAATTGGGATCCTGCAATTTATTTGCTAACTCGGGTAATTCTAGTTATAAAGGCCAAAAATGTATGTCCTAGACTGGGTGAAACGTGGTAGCATATGCTGCACTGGCAGACACGGGCTGCATGGATAAACAGGAAAAGTCTCAGCCCGGCGTCTGGCACACAGTGGGCCCTCGGAAAGTGATAGGTAGTGCAAAGAGCCCGAACCACCAGCCTGCAGCCCCGGCAGGACCCTCTGTTCCTCCCCAGGCCGTGGCTCAGACCTTCTCGCCCTGAAAGAATCCAATATATTTATTCAGTGAAGAGAGGCTCCTTTTTCTTTCTTTCTGAATGGAAAAATACCCCTTTAAAAAATTCAGTGAATGGGGAGCTTCCACTTTGTTTTTCGCCCCCTTTCTGTACTGATTCCCCTGTTCTCAATGCTTTGAAATGCCCCCAGGGCTGGGGGGGAGTCTGTTCCCAACAGTCTCTGAAGTCTGGAAGGAGAATCCTTCCAGATAAGCCCTGACTGAGCTCCTCGCCTCCACAGAGCCTACACCCCTCCAGGAGCGCCTCGGAGTCTCTACCTTTGAGATCTCAGGTGTCTGCTCCAATTACATTTCCGCCCAGCTCCAGAAGTGCTTAATTAGCCTAATTGCAGGGCAGGGCAGTAGGCTGCCTGGGGAGGGGTGTTAACCCCGTGTTTCCCGGGCACACTGCAGGTTCCCAGGACTCCCGGTGGTCCCTTGAGCCAAGTTTTCTTGCAGTGGCCAGAACCCACTACAGTTGTTCAGAGGCCCATCTGTCTCAAAACAACACTAATGTAAAAATAACAGTAACATGTACGCACAGCCAAAAATTTTAAATAAGAAGTGGTATCAGTTGAATGCTATGTACAGTTCATTACATGTTTTACATAGATATATTCACCCATATGTCTAGTCCATTTATTTTGCACAAATGAAATTATACTATATGCATAGGTGACCTGCCTTGGTGGCTGAAAGGTACACCTTGTCTTTAATGTCTACACTTTAGAGTCAACTGTTCTTTCTTATAAAGCTACGTCATAGTCAATAGGAGGGACATGTCATAATTCATTTAATGAGCTTCCTATTATGAAACACTTAGGTTGCTTCCAGATTTGTGCCAGGCATCCCCCCCCCCCCCCGCCCCCATCCCCGCCCCAATAACATGCAAAGAAACAAATGAAACATGGAAACATCCCTGATCTGGTGGTGGTACAGCCGAGTGTTGTCTGGACCAATCAGCAGGCAGTGAGAGGGAGCAGGGTCCTGGGGTTCCCCAGGGGAACCAGTGTTAACCCTTTAGTTGCTGGATCCTGGGACTCCCCAGATGGCTCCAGGGAGAGGCCAAGGCAACCTGGGGGGGCGGGGTGGACTGATGGGCTAGGGGAAGCAGCTTTTGACCATCAGTATAGAAACCCTCCTGTATCTTAACGTCAATGTTTCTCCTGGTCATCCTTGTTGACTATCATCCCTGTTTGAGTATATCCATAGATTTCTAACTCTAGAATTCCTGGGTCAAACAGTATGAACACTTCATTTCAATTATCAAACTTTATCCCTATTATCAAACTTTTCTTAGGAGTATTTTCTTGTGCGGAATTTAAAAAATAATATTAATAGATGATATTTATGAGAGCCAGGCACCTGACTGGCTACATCTGATAGCCTGCAATCTCCCCAAGAGCGCTATGCGGCTGGTATTTTTACCACACCCCTTCACAGGTGGGGAAACTGAGACTGACTTGAATCACATAGCAAGCCAGAGATGATGCTGGGTTTCAAACCTGTTTCCATAGGACCCTGCAGGGACCACTCCGTTGACTTTTTCCATCCTAAGGAGACGTGAAGAGGAGAGGGACGCCCACAGTTCTGGCCTCGAGGGGTCGTGAGCTCACGCAGACACAACACACACCCAGGTATAGATGGAGATAAGATGCTGTGATGAGACCTAAGGGGACAAAGAGACGAAAGAATGCAACAGATGTCAGGGTGCTGTCAACAGGAATCCATGGTGTCACAGGGGAGCTCCCTGTGATCGGCTACATGGGCTAGCCTTCTTGGAGTCTTGGGTTCTTTATCAGGAAATGTGAACAATAACCCAGCCTAGCGGGGCTGCAAAGGGAACCGAGTTAACCCACATGAAGGACTGTGGCCTGGCAGGTATTCTTTGGTCTATGCGTAAGTACAAAGGCCCCTTCAAACTTTCAAGAACGTAATTCTGTGATATCAGAAGGGGGAAGCCAGTCCTTTAAAGACTGACCATTCTGCCCAACAATGCCCTAGTCCTCCCAATCACCACTAAAAATTAAAAAAATCTCCCCAATGCTATAAAGAATTTTTATTTACCATAAAAAAATCAAGATATTTAATTATTTATTTATTTTTTTGCCACACTGCAAGCTTGCAGTATCTTAGTTTCCCGACCAGGGATTGAACCCAGATTGCCTGCATTGGAAGCTCATAGTCCTAACTACTGGACCACCAGGTAATTCCCTACACTGATAAGACTTTTTATATACTTTATCTATTTATTTTACTTCTTATATACTTGCTGCTGACGCCAAATATTCCATCACAGGTATCAGCCTGATCTTCCTACTATGGTCTATGAGGCTTGGACACAACGGGGACCACTTCATGCCTCGGATGGAAGGCCAGGAGTGGTTCTCTCTCCCCTCACTGTCTGAAGAGTGTCTGAAGTTGGTGTTTAAGATAGCCTAGGGAAGGAACACATTGCCAGTACATCCTTTACCTGTTCCCCATTCCGTCTTGCACGGAAGTACAGAGTCTGCACATTCTGGATGGTCTCTGTTTTCACTCTCTTCTGTCTCTATTCCCTTTCTGCCAGACTCAGGGTCTCTGCTTGTCGCTGAAGAATTGAGCCCACTTTCCTTGTTGAGCACAGTGATACCAAGGAAGTCCAGCGTCACCTTCTCTGGGAAGCCTCCTGCGTCTCCCTCCTGGTGGTCTGTCCCTGCTCCCCCCAACCCTTGTAGTAACCATGATCTCTGAACGCAGTGCCTTGTTTTGCTGGCTATCTGTCCCCACCATGGTCTATGAACCTCTGAAGGCAGCCAGCCATGTTCTGTGAACCAACTACATATCTAACATCTACCACTCGCGTGGCACTGACATCCTTCGCACTTAGCGAAGAGATGAACAAGTCTGGGAGGCCTTCACTTAAAGGAGCATCCAGGGCAGCATGTGTGTGTCTTCATCCTCCACGACCAGAGGTGGGCTGGGGGGTAAAGGAGGGACTGGGAATGTGCTCCTTCCCCAGCTGATCTCAGACGCCGGCTTCAGACACTCTCTACGAGTCACGCAGTGTCCAGCATTACTGCAACTCACTCCTAGCGTCATGAGCGCTGGCTCCACCCCTGGAGTCCATGCTAAAAAAGACCTCAGGAAACAGGAATAATGTTAGTGATGAATACCACACTGGCCTCCCCACAAGGTTCCCAGACCCTCCAGGTGTTTCACCCAGTTGCTAGTGAACAGAAACGAGTTTCAGCCACATTGCTCTGCACACAACTTTCTTCTGAAGTTCTCACCCTCTACTTTAACAGGTGTGCTCACAGGTGTCTTATTTTTCAAGTATCTGATGCACTGTGAGACACTGACCTTGGCACTGATGGGCTTGGTAGGCAGAGACCATGGAGAAAGTTTTGTGGAAGTAGAGTTGGTTCGTGTGTGTGTGAGAGAGAGAGCGGGTGAGAGCGGGCAAACGCACCTGAGGAGGCAGAGTGGATGCAGGTCCGTCTACAGAAGAGAGGACAGACCTCCGAGATGATTCTGGTTTGGGAGGCTCCTCAGCATCTGTCATCAGTGACCGTGGGTGTCAGGGTGGCGTCATCTTTCAAGCTGGGAGTGAGCAGATGTGTTTGGAGGGACTGGAAAGAGTGGAAAGAGGAGGCTGTAGCAGACCTGAGCTCTGGAAAAGAACCATCATCCCGTTCTCACCACTGAGAGAGAACCTGTGGCAGCACGGTGGTGTGTGTTCTTTAGAATTGTGTGTGTGTGTGTGTGTGTGTGTGTGTGTGTGTGTGTGTGATGCCATGCTGTACACACCCCTGCCCCACAGTTAGGTCAAGAACATTATAAGCATCCTTCCACGTCATTGAGCATGCTTTTATGCCTTGGTTTAGGGCTATCCAATGTTATATTTCCTATTTTCCGTACGCTGTGTGTGCTCAGTCGCTCAGTCAGGTCCGTCTCCGTGTGGCCCCACGGACTGTGGCCCACCAGGCTCCGCTGTCCATGGGGTTCTCCAGGCAAGAGCACTGCAGTGGGTTTCCACGCCCTCCTCCAGGGATCTTCCCGACCCAGGGACCGGACCTGCACCTCTTTACCTCTCCTGCGTGGGCAGGGAGGGTCTTTATCACTGAGCCACCTGTTATGACAGGACTATAATGTATTTTTCCTTCACTGTGAGATATTTAGGTTTGAACCAGTAAACCACATTAACAAGTCCTGAGAAATAAAAATAGAATCCAGGTAAGAAAATAAAGTCTAACCTTTTTTCTTCCTCATCCTTCGTGTTCAGTCTACTTTGACTGGCTCGCAGAGGCCGCGCGGAGAGGCCTCGCACCTGGAGCTTCAGGCCCTTCGGCAGTGTGGCTCTGTGAGGAGCACTTCAGTGGACGCCCACCTCAATCAAGATGGCGGCGGGGGGTGCACACGAGACTCGAGTCCAGAGCCTCGCGAGAACTCCGCCCCCTCCCGGCTGCCAGGCAAAGGGCCGCGCACAGCCTGTTGGGAGAGCTCGCGCTCTGGAGCAGGAGCTCGCCGGGTAGTTTCTTTGGCGAAGATACGACGCTTTCTTTTGCTTCTTAAGGGAACTGGGTCTCCTTATATTGGCTCCAAGGATGCCGGGCGGGAGGGCCCTTGCTGGCGCCCCACTTGGAAGGTGGGTAACAGTCCATTTTCTGTTGGTCACTATTTACTACAGTGCAGTTTGGCATTTAAAAATATCGAATTACCAAACGGCATGTGGGAAAAGGCTTAGTTAGTGAATACTCATGCTTTTTATTTCTTGCTCTTTTCATTGTCATCGTTGGTTCATTTGGGAGTGTTGCTGTCTTGGCCCCGATCCCATGGGAAGTGTTTGGAGAGCAGACCGTTCCTCATTCTGATCTTTAGGTGCCCCGACATCAAGACGACACAGACCACATGGTGGGCACCCAGTCGGGGAGGTGAGGTGTGACGTGGTGCTGATGGGTACAGCACCTTAAGCGTTCGTCACAGTTTGTTGTTGTTTCTAATTAAGAGGTAGGTTATTGAGATGCTTTTTTTGTTTCTTTCTAATTAAGAGGCAGGTTATTGTTAGTTTGTTTGTTTGGGGTTTCTTTGGGGGCCACATTTCGAGGCATGTGGAATCTTAGTTTCCACCAGAGATCTAACCCAGACCCTTGGCAGTGAAAGTGGGGAGTCTTAACCACTGGATCACCAGAGAATTGCTGATAACTTTTTATTATGAATAGGTCTGTTTTAAAATGTGTTTATATCATAAATGGCTCTATGGATTTTCACCCACTTGAACAAGCCTGAGTGAACAACCACCAGATAGAGACCTAGACTATTCTGGAACCCCAGAAACTCCTCTGGTACCCCCTTACATTCCACGCATTGTCTTCTGTTTGGTTCTGTATTGTTTTGCTTTGTGGTTATTGTAGGTGCTTTTGTTTTTCTTTTTTCAGATTCAATCTTAGGAAATGGAATCTTGCCTATAGCATCGGAAGGGCAAGCCCTCCTCATGGCGGGGGGAGGAGAGCTGTTGATGCAAATACAAAAAGGCACAATTTTAATAATAACAAAAAAAATTAAGGCATTTAGAAGAGCTGATGAGATGCAGTTGGAGGGTAAGAGCATTTACAGGAATGTCATCCTTTGAACCTCTTAGTTCAGACCTCTGCAGGAGAAAATTTATTCTTGGCATCGTCTGGCCCCCATGTTTAGTAGTCAATCATAGATTCATTTATTTTTCATTCTTCATTCATTCCACCAAGCAAATATGTTGATTGATTGCCATCTTCAGGTCTTAGGCCAATTGTGTTGCTGGAGAGAGAGCAGGATTCAGAATCAATAAAGGCCCTGCCCTCAGGGACTGACAAATAAATAAAAAAAGCATTGTTCTTGTGTTAGTCACTCAGTCCCATCCAGCTCTTTGCAACTTCATGGACTGTAGCCCGCCAGGCTCCTCCTCTGTCCATGGGATTCTCCAGGCAAGAATACTAGAGTGAGTTGTCATGCCCTCCTCCAGGGGATCTTCCCAATCCAGGGATTGACCCCAGGTCTCCTGCATTGCAGGCGGATTCTTTACTGTCTGAGCCACGGAGGAAGCCCAGGAAAAGCATGTTACATGTCAGATGGGTGCGGTGCTACCTGGAGAGGACAGGGAGCTCCAGCAAGTAGCCCTGTTTTCTGCAGGCAGGCAGAGGGGGACCTCCTCCCAGGGAAGCCTTTAGAAGAGGCAGATCCAGGAATAGTGTCCCAGCTAGGGCAGAGGCTCCAAGGCTTGAGCTACCAGGTGTATCTGAGGAGTGGGAAAGTGAAAGTTGCTCAGTCGTGTCTGATTCTTTGCGACCCCATGGATTGTAGCCTGCCAGGCTTCTCTGTCCATGGACTTCTCCGGGTAAGAATACCGTAGTGGGCAGCCGTTCCCTTCTCCAGGAGATCTTCCTGACCCAGGGATCGAACTGTGGGTCTCCCACACTGCAGGTGGATTCTTTACCACTGAGGAGTGGGAAGGAGACCCAAATGATTGAGGCCAGAGGATCAGGAGGAGGAGCTGGATGTGAGGTTAGGTTGTGTTTTAGTTTTATTTTTTGTACTGAATCTACTGTATGGCTACGATCTCTCCTGTGGGGCAGGAAGTATGATGTCAGGATGTTCCAGGTGGGCCTTCAGTATGAGAGCACGAAGAGGAGTAGCTGAGATTGATTCTGGGGCCCAAGTGTGTTTCACAGGTGCCGCAGGGGCGCCGTGTGTGGGCCTCGTGGGTGCTTGTGGCGACTCCGTGTTTACTCTGCGGGCCATGGGAGCCCTGGGGGTTGGGAACATAAGAGACACATGACCTGGACTGGATGACAAAGACCACGCTGACTGCCACTGAGATGTTACGAGGGTGAGAAGGCAATCAGGAAAACCAGTTTGGAGTCTAGTTGGGCTTCCCTTGTAGCTCAGCTGGTAAAGAATCTGCCTGCAATGCGGGTGACCTGGGTTCGATCCCTGGGTTGGGAGGATCCCCTGGAGAAGGGAAAGGCTACCCACTCCAGTATTCTGGTGTGGAGCATTCCATGGACTGTATAGTCCATGGGGTCGAAAAGAGTCAGACATGACTGACTGACTTTCACTTCACTTCACTTCAACACTCCAGAGGGGACCTTCCTGGTCCAGTGGCTAAGAGTCCAATGCAGGGGGCCCAGGTTTGATCCCTGGTCAGGGAACTAGATTCCACATGCCGCAATTAAGAGATCCTGCGTGCCACAGCTAAGACCCACTGCCACATCAATAAATATTAAAACAGACAAACAAACAACACTCCAGAGGAGAGAAGATCTCCCTCCCTGTTATTTATTATTGTTTAACAGATCACCCCCAAACTTGTGTCTTAAAACAGCAATAGTTTATTATTTCTCATGGTTCTGGGGGCTGCTCAGGCAGTTCTTTCACATCACAAGTATCAGCTGGGTCCTATTTTCCTCCCATCTTTGTAGGCCTAGTAATTTTTTTTTTTTTAAACCGTTCACCTATATGCATTTGACCTTGTTGGGTGTGAGGTGTTTTTAAGTTTCCATGAATATTCTCAAGCTTTGTTCTGGGATGCAGTTAAATGACCTGGAAATAGTTTGATCCTTTCAGGTCTTGCTTTTAAGATTTGTTCAGTAAGATCAGAGCAGTGTTTAGCGTCCAAGGCTCATTATTCATTGCTACTGAGGCAAGACCCTTCCGAATATCCTGCCCATTGTCTGGAAATTGTGAGGGTGTCCAGTCTGGATGAATGAGCTCTGGTGTTGGTGTGTGATGTGCAAAGTTGCTTCAGTCGTGTCCAACTCTCTGCACCCCTATTGACTGTAGCCCTCCAGGCTTCTCTGTCCATGGGATTCTCCAGGCAAGAATATCAGGGGGGGCTGCCATGCTCTCCTCCAGGGGATCTTCCTGACCCAGGGACTGAATACGTGTTTCTGTGTCTCCTGCATTGGCGGGCTGGTTCTTCACCACTGGCGTCACCACTCCAACCCAGGGTGGTTCTCTGTGAAGTCTTGTGAAGTTTCTTCTGGTGTGTGTGCTGACCAGTAGTCAGCCGATGCCTGCACATGGGTGCTTTGTCTCGAGTTCGGTCTCCCCACTGCGCTCCTCTCTCTGGTACCCTGCCCTCTGAACTTGGCCGCTTCAGTCTCCCGGGCCTCTCAGCTCCACTCTTCAGCTCAGAGTCCATGCTGCTCCTCCTGGGCCCTCCCTCTCCAAACGTGTTGACTTTGAGATGCTTCTTAACCATCCAATGGGGATTCCTTGAAATGTTTTCTGGAAGAATCCATTACAGCAGCCCAGACTTCTCGGATCAAGGTGAGTCAAAGACTCAGGTGCATCTCCTGTTATATTGTTTATCCAGTGATTGCCTTGACATTTGAGATCTGACTTTGGGCTCAGTCTGGTCGCTGTAACTCCTTCAATTCTTTCATGTACTGGTGTTTGTTCTGGTTGACGAGCCTCAAAACTTTAGCTTTGTTTCTACCCTGTTCAGCTAAAGGAAAACATACTTTGGTGATTTTGGTTATTCCTTATTTTCAGCATAGATCACACTTCCCTGGTGATCCAGTGGTTAAGATTGTGCTCCCAATGCAGGGGGTCTGGGTTTGATCCCTGGTCAGGAAACTAGGAGCTTCCCAGGTGGTTCAGTTAGAGAATCTGCCTGCCAGCACAGGAAACTTGGGTTTGATCTCTGGATTGGGAAGTTTCCCCTGGAGAAGGAAATGACACTCTACTGCGGTATTCTTGCCTGGAGAATCCCATGGACAGAGGAGCCTGGTGGGCTACGGTCCATGGGGTCACAAAGAGTTGGACAGAGCACAGCGCACAGGAACTAGACCCCACATGCCACAACTAAAGAGTTTGCATGCTGCCCTGAAGATCAACAGTCCTGTGCGCAGCAGCTGAGACCTGGTGCAACAAATAAATAAATAAAAATAAATATTATTTAAAAGTAATAATAAAATAAATATACTTGAAAGAGGCTTTGTTTTTAACTAGTGGACCTCAGTGCTATTTGTTAGTAGTAGGGGTTTCCACGGTGGCTCAGTGGTAAAGAATCTGTCTGCAATGCAGGAGACCTGGGTTTGATGCCTGGGTAAGGAAGATCCCTTGGAGGAGGGTATGGCTACCCACTCCAGCATTCTTGCCTGGAGAATCCCGTGGACGGAGGAGCCTGCGGACTACAGTCTATGGGATTGCAAAGAGTTGGCCATGACTGAGCGACTGGCTTTGGTAAATGACATAGTCTTAAAAACATTAGTTAGAAAGTATTTAAGGTATTCTTGTATCAGTCTCACTCACTTCTGCAGAAGCCAAGACTCTTGCTTGCAAATCACGGAAACCTCAAACTAGCATAAGCAAAAGTCCAAAAAGAAATCCCCTTACAAAATTGGAACTTGTAGGCTCATATAGATCCAGAGCTTAAGAGGAAAAGTGGCAGGGCCTGATTCCAGCCAAGTCTTCAGAATTCTCTCCCTCTTAGTTCTGCTTGCCTCTCCCTGTCTTCCTTCTCAGTCTGCTGGGCCCAAGTTTCTGTTGGCCTTTAGGTTTTGATCTCAGAGAGAAACAGAGAACATGTTCCCCAATACCTCTGGCAAAAGTCCTGTGGGCAGGGGGAGTCCCAGTTGCCCAGGCGTGGGTCCCGTGACCCCGCTTGGTGTGGGGTCAGGAGGAGGTCAGGGCCCCAGGGTGATGGGGCCAGAGGAGGTCTCTCGTCCCTGGCGGCACTGGTACACTGGGCCCTACAGCTCTTTGCCGGGGGCTGTCTGTGCATCGTTGGACCTCTCACAGTGCCCCCGCCTCTCTCCACTGGACGCCAGGGCTCACCTCCCTCCACCCATCAGATCTCCGAAAAGTACCTCCAGATATTGCCAGACGTCCCTCAGTGGGCAAAGTCACCCCCGTGGAGAACCGGCTCTCTGGAGGGAGAGTAGTTTTCTGTGGGAGGAGAAGCCGGGCTGGGAGGAGAGGCTTGCGACCCATCCCTGCGTGCTCTCTGAGCAGGATAGGAGGAGGGGGACCCGTTGCTGGGATCTGCTAATGTACTGTGAGCCACTGATAGGTGTGATCTAGTGCAGTGCTTTCATTCTTACGGAATCATCTTGTGACAGGGTTTACAAAAATTCGGGGATATCTGTGAGCATGTTTGAGATATATGAACGCTATAGCAGGATCAGGAAAAAAAACGAAACTGAAACTAAGGCTGAGACATGGAACAAGATCTCTTTTATTTTATTGTATTTGTGTTTTGGCCCGTAGCTTATGGGATTTTAATTCCCCCACCAGTGATCAAACCCAGGCCCCAGGAAGTGGAACTGCAGAGTCCTAACCACTGGCCCACCAGAGGATCCCCATACCAAGGTCTGTTTTGGCTCAGTCTTGCACCAGGGGCATGATCTTTCTTATTTATTTAACCTCCCTTAATCCTGGACTTTCTCCAGTATAAAAGATAATTAATGATATCAGATGACAAAGCAATGATACTATGTGAAAGTCCTGGATAAACTCTGAAGCGGCATGCAAATTGGAGGTATTATTTAAATGTACTCTTCAACTAATTGAACATGGAAGCTACTTGGGTGACTTGAGTTTTCAGAATAGTGCATCCAGGTGCGTCTTCATGGTTTATTCTGTGACTGTGGACCATTGTACTCTTTTTCTTATTCACTCTCTTTTTTTCCCCTCCCACTTTCCTCTCTCCCTCCTTTCTCTCTCCTTTTTGGTTTGTTGGTTAATCTAGAGATGTCAATGTTATAAGGAAGGGGACAGTTATTTTTTACTTTCTAGTATGTTCCAAGAGGCAAAAGAATTGCTCACCTCAGAATTAGGTCTCTTCTGTACTTGCTGCTTAAAAAAAAAAGAAGAAGAAGGAATAACATTTCCAGTTCATTGAACTAACTGGTGGGTGTGAGCCCTAGAATGATCCTGTCCTTATGAAGGCAGACTTTTATGTCCCAACAGTGCACGGTGTGTGTGTTTTCAGCTTTTTGGCTCTGTTCCATCTTGGTAATAACCCAACGGGTTAATTCAGTGGAATTTAAGCTTCTGGTCTTTGTCTGAAAAAATCAGAAATTGCCAGAAAACGTTTGAACAAATCACGGAACCCAGTTGTAGTCAAGGGTAGACTATATCCCAGAGACAAACAAACGACCTAACCCCATGTCAGAGGCAGGGACTAAATGATTCATCTCTGAAAGGAGTCTTATAGTCAGTGTTTACTTCCCAAGTGAAAGAGAGAAAATTCACTTCTTGATCTAAACCAGTTGTAGGAAAATTTCAGAGTGTCGTCTCTTGGAGCAAATATTGTTTGATTTTTGGATTAGATTTGTAATTTATTACACAAGACCGTCTTTTGAGTTTTGGGTTAAGAATGTCATGTTTGTTCCTCTTCTGTTTGTAGAGACAGGCTTTCGTGGGTGACGTCTCTTGTTGTGATCACTATCAGCGGGTCATTTTTCATATTCTTGTTTCAAATCTAACAATTGCTGAAATGAACACATACATTTCTCAACCAGTAAAATATCTCTTAAAAGATGGCTTTCTTCTCAGAAGAAAGCTTTGGAAACTTGCAGAGAAAGTCACCATTCTTTAAGTCAGAGGCTACACTAATAATCACGATTTACATGTGAATAGTATAAACTACAGGAAATCAGAGAGAAAGAGGGAGGGAGGCAGAAGAAAATTTTATTATGTGCTTGGCTAGGAGTCTTCGAGTGTTTATAGTCTGGGAACGGATACTGTGAAAGCCTTTCTGTCGTTAGGGAGAGCCCACATTCCCACCGCACACCCCCATTCTCAGTCCTCGCTTTGGAGTCAAAATAGTGCCCTTCCTACGCTCAATAGGATTAGGGGAGATGTTGATGTTGTTTTTTTTTCCCCCCTTGGCATATTTCTACAGCTGGAAACTAAGGAAGCAAAGAGGCTGATTAATTGCCTTCCACCTAAGTACATTAATACTATCCTCTTTGCATCTTCCAACAGTTTCTGTTTTAAGGACCTGTTTCCTTTCTAATGAAATTTTGTTATGACCTTCTTGTGTGAATGCATCTTTCTGGGCCTTTTGGGGTTTCCTTTACCAGCATTGTTATCTTGACCAGAGAGCTTATATCTGTGGACTGCTGCAGGCACGTGAATCGTGGGTAAGATAGAGATGAAATCTGTGTGAAAAATACAAACACATCATCAAACACACGTAGCTCTCCATTCATCGGGTATAAACTTGGTCTTTCCAGCTGCTTTTAAGTTTTGAAGGGCCAGTCAACAGAATAATAACCCAAATCATTCTTATTTTAGGGAATCTGAGAATTCTGGCCACAACCTAATTTTTCAAAGCGTAACATATTAGTGATTAGAACAGATTTTTTCCCAGGACTTTTCTAGGTAACTCCTCCCTAAATGATGGCTCAGATGTATGAGTCAGTCTCAGGAGCTGACCATTAAGCCACTGGCCACGCTTCTATTTTTAAGAATCACTAGGAAAAACTGGAAGCAATTTTAGAAAATAAAGGAAATACTCTGTTCTTTTTTTTTCTTGTGGGAGATGAGAAGAGACAGAGACTTTGATTCATGTATAGCCAAGATCTAGGCATAAAACAAACACAGTAGAACTCTGTCCTAAGTGGTGGTCACAGTCTTAATTCCCAGAGTCTGCTCTACATCAAGGTTTTGGTGTGTGGGGCTTGCTGTCAACCACACGGTATGATCTGTGATGTATCCAGGGCTCCCTGAGTATGAAAGCAGGAACTCTGAAACTGTTTCATTGGATTTGAATCCACTAAACAGCTCTTGAGTCATGTACACAATCTCATTGTTCTAATAGCAAACATTGTGTCCATCGTCAAGTGTAATTAAAAGGCAGTGAACCTGTGGCTCCTCTGGGTGATGGAATCCATCCACTAATAAACAGCTCTGTGAGTGCACACCTGACATTTTAAGGGCTCTCTGATGATCAAAGTTCAACTACATTTTATAGTTTCAGGAGTTGCACTGCTTCAGTTTGCGTTTATTTTCATTTCCCCGGGGCAGAACTCTAATCTGGGCCTAAGTTTTTATACCATACTTTTGAGAGGGCCTCAGATTACCTATCACAGTAATAGCAGTACTCTTAACATGAAAGATTTTATAAGTGATTCTGCCCTGTTGAACCACTACTGTGCATTTGTTCTGTAGATGCAGGAAACACAGTTATTGTTTGGAATAGAACTAGACACTGGGGACCTGAGGCTCTAATTGTCCCCACCCCCATCATCATCATCCATGGGTTTTATTTTATCAGAATTAAATAAAAATGAATGATGTGGTTGCCAATAGCTACAGGGAAAGGAAAATCTATTTGTAAGATCTTTACTACTTGTGCCTAAATAAGAGTGTTCTCTGATTATTTGTGACTGTTTATAAGAGAAAATCATTATTCTTGGCTGCTAAGTCTGGAAGTCATTCGTTTGAGGAGGCACAAAATATTTTACCTGTTTTTATTCCCTTAGTTTTCCTATGAGTATTCATTCAATGTTTTGACAGATAATACAGTGAAAGAGCAGGTTCTATGAAGTTCTTTTTGGAATCAAGCTTTATCTACTTCTTTGGATAATTAAATATTCCTTCCTCAGAAAGGCCTACCACGAGCAACCTAAAATACTGCCAGCGTCTCCCATCTCTCTCCATTTTCTTGCCCTGATTCACTTTTTCTTCAAAGCGCTCATCAGTACAGGGTATTGTGCTAATACCTGTATTTATATGTTAGCTTATAAATCCCTAGAACAGGGCCACCCAACAGACACCCAATGCAAACCACATAGGACATTAAAAATGTTGCAGGAAACACCCTGAAGCTAAAAAGAAACAGGTGAAATTAATTATAACAATGTTACAGCCACAGGCCCTTGGACTCTTTAATTAATAGGAACCGGGGGACTTCCCTGGTGGCCCGGTGGCTAAGATGTGGCACTCCCAATGCAGGGAGCCTGGGCTCCATTCCTGGTCAGGGAACTAGATCGCACACACCCCAGAGAAGATCGAAGATCTGCTGTGGTGCGACTTGAGACCAGGTGCAGCCAGACAATATAAATAAATATTAAAAAGATAAAGAAATCGAGAATTCCAGCCAAGGCTGTACTGGGGCTTGCGCTGCAGCAGGAGGGCGTGAGAACAAAAACTAGGTCCCTGGGGAGAGGAGCTGCTGGGCCCCACATGGGGGTGTTTGGGGTAATGGGCAGGTCTGTGGGCGGGGCGAGAAGCATAGTTTAGGGGGTCTGCACGCCCACTCGGTGGTGCCAGTGTGCACGGGTCATGGGCAGTCCCTGCTTTTGCTCCTGGCACCTCCAGAATGGCAGTTGGCTCGTGGTGGTTTCGCATCCTGTTGTTCGTATTTGCTCCAGCAGCCCACGCATGCAGTTGTTTTTCATCCCTTAGAGTTTCTTTGTATTCTGTTGCCCGAGGAGATGTGAGCTGAAGGGCCCAAGACCCTCTACTAGAGGGTCCCAGTCTAGCTCAACAGTGTGTTTTATTAAACTCCACATGTCTATAATATATGACATAACATATGACAGAGTTCCCTATAGTTAAAGCTGTGGTTTTTCCAGTAGTCATGTACAGATGTGAGACTTGGATCATAAAGAAGGATGAGCACTGAAGAACTGATGCTTTGGAACTGTGATGCTGGAGAAGACTCTTGAGAGTCCCTTGGACTGCAAGGAGATCCAACCAGTCAATCCTAAAGGAAATCAACCCCGAATATTCATTGGAAGGACTGATTTTAAAGCTGAAGCTCCAATACTTGGACTACATGATGCAAAGAGCCAATTCGTTGGAAAAGAAGACCCTGATGCTGGGAAAAATTGAAGGCAGGAGGAGAAGGGGATGACAGAGGATGAGATGATTAGATGGCATCACTGACCCAATGGATATGAATTTGAGCAAACTCTGGGAGATAGTAAAGGACAGGGGAGCCTGGTGTGCTGCAGTCCATGGTGTCGCAAAGAGTCAGACACGACCTAACAATAAACAACGTCCATCGTATTACCACCTCAATATTATATTGAATATTCAATCACTTCAAATCAATATAGAGTGATTGCTAATGCTGCTGCTGCTGAGTCTCAGCTTCAGTCATGTCTGACTCTGTGCGACCCCATAGACGGCAGCCCGCCAGGCTCCCCCGTCCCTGGGATTCTCCAGCAAGAACACTGGAGTGGGTTGCCATTGCCTTCTCCAGTGCATGCGTGCATGCTAAGTCGCTTCAGTCGTGTCTGACTCTGTGCGACCCTATGGACAGCAGCCCACCAGGCTCCTCCATCCATGGGATTCTCCAGCAAGAACACTGGAGCGGGTTGTCATTTCCTTCTCCAGATTGCTAATGAGATACTTTAAATTCATTTTTTGGACCAAATCTTCAGAATCTGGTGTCTTTTTTTTCCCCAATATTCATTTATTTTTGATGGATTGATGATGGCAGCATCTGTTTTATACTCTCAGCCCCTCAGTCCCAACTGCCACCTTCCACATGCTCAAGGACCACGTGTGGTTTGGGGCTGCCATGTTGAACTGCCTGGGTCTGGGGTATAATCTCCAGATGGTTAGTGACTTTGCTTTGTTCACTAGAGAAAATAATTACTAAGCACACCCTACGTGCATTGTAAATAGTCAGTGAAATAGCAAATGAACACTAAAAGCGTAAGGACCACAACTGCTTAGCCAAAGGTCTGAGTGGTAGACGTCACCCGGCATTTTCCGACGCCCCTGGTTTTCTTTTCCCTCTTACTTGCCTCTCCAAGAATATCAGAATGCAAGAAAAGTCACTGTGATCATTTATTCCTCCCCTGACCTACTTTTGCTGGGAAAAGCCAAAGGCTCTGTCCTGTGGCTTTTCCGCCCGCCCACTCCTCAGAATGAGTCCATTCAAGTCCCTTTTCTGCCTGTTTCCTCTCCTCTCCGTTCTGCGCCCCTCCCTTTAAGTAGTTCTCAAGCCGCCTCATAAGCAGTGGTTCTGGCATTTTTCAAAAGAGCCGACTCATTGGAAAAGACCCTGATGCTGGGGAAGATTGAAGGCGAAAGTGGCGAGGGGCAGCAGCAGAAGAGATGGTTAGATGGCATCACGGACTCAATGGACATGAATCTGAGCAAATTCCGGGAGATGGTGGAGGGCCGAGGAGCCTGGCGTGCTGCCGTCCATAGAGTCGCAAAGAGTCAGACACAACTTAGAGTCGGAACAACAGCGAACCCCTTGATATTTGGGCAACACCTCCTTCCTTTCCGGTCCTCCTGTCACGTTCAGTAAATGAAACACCCATCTGGTGCCTTCTTTGGGCCAGATACCCTGGAGGCCGGCACTGCACATACGCCTCAGGGCCGTGTGGGCACTGGTCCTGCCCTTGAGGTACTCTCGGTCCAGTGTGGGAGACAGACAGACAGTCCCTGCAGTGATGACGCAGTGTCACTCGGAGGCTCTGGAAAAACACAGGGTTCAAACGTGGTGCCATCACTTACCCGCTATCTGGGCTTGAGCTGATCACAGCGTATCTCTATGCCTTAGTTTTCTCATCGGTAAAATGGAGCTAATAAAAGTATGTCCCACATAGTGTTGCTGGAGGATTGAATTATATACAGGCAGGTGGGATTGAGAGAAAAAACTTATCTACAGGCCTGAACATGTACTCAGTTGTGTCCAGCTCTTTGCGACCCCATGAACTGTAGATCACCAGGCTCCTCTGTCCGTGGGATTTCCCAGGTAAGGATACTGGAGTGGGTTGCCATTCTCTACTCCAGGGGATCTCCCCAACCCAGGGATTGAACCTGGGTCTCCTGAGACTCGTTGCATTGAAAGGTGGATTCTTTAGCAGTGTGCCGCCTGGGAAGCCCTATGTACAGGCATGCCTTGTTTTATTGCCCTTGGCTTTATTGTCCTTCACAGATTTGCGTTTCTTACACGATGGAACTTTAAGGCAACCCTGCATCAAGCGAGTGTGTCGTCGCTTTTCCAGAAGCATCTGCTCACTTCATGTCTCTCTGTCCTGTTTTGTTAATCCTCAGGCTATTTCAAACATTTTCATGACCATATCTGATATAGCAGCCAGTCATCTTTGACATTACTACTATGATTGGCTGATGGCTCAGATGATGGTTAGATTTCATAGCAATCAAATATTCTTTAAGTACTTTAAAATTAGGGTATATACATTGTTCTTTAGACATATGATAGCACACTTGTGTAAACATAACTTCTATATGCACTCGGAAACCAAAAAATTCATGTGACTCACTTATCGCCATATTTGCCTCGTTCCAGTGATCTGGAACTGAATTATCAGTATTTCCGAGGCACCCGTGTATGTCTTCATTGCATGATTATCCTCTTGTAAAGAGATGGCCTAGGATCATTGCCAACTGCTGTTAAGAGACAGGCAGAGCTGATTTACTAGACTTACTAGAAGGGTGTCTGGCATTAGCACGTTTCTGAGTGTTAGATAGTGTTGTCGTCACCAACACTGGGAGATGTCCCATTGGGGCGGCTCAGGGTGCATAGCAGTGCAGACGGCAGAGGGTCGGGCGACGTTTCCTGGAGGACATGGCAACGCCAGTGCGGCCTGGTGAGGGCTTTAAGGGGCAGGGGCAGCGCTCGTGAAGACCTGGAAGTAAGAGTTCCCATGGCAGTTTGAGGAACTGAAAAACAGTTTAAAATGCCTACGGTGCAAACCCAAAGGCCTCTGAGGGCAGGTGGAACATGTTAGGGTGAGCTGTATGAGACTGTCTGTGTCGGCTCTTGCCAAACTGTAAAAATAGCAGTTGCTTATGGTTTAGCATAATAGTGTGGCTATGGTGAAAAAAGTCTCTCAGTCATGTCCGACTCTTTGCGACCCCATGGACTATACAGTCCATGGAATTCTCTAGGCCAGAATACTGGAGTGGGTAGTCCGTCCCTTCTCCAGGGGATCTTCCCAACCCAGGGATCAAACCCAGGTCTCCCGCATTGCAGGCAGATTCTTTATCAGCTGAGCCACCAGGGAAACCCAAGAATACTGGTGTGGGTAGTGTATCCCTTCTCTAGCAGATCTTCCTGACCCAGGAATCGAACCGGCGTCTCCTGCGTTGCAGACAGATTCTTTACCAGCTGAGCTGTGAGGGAAGCTGTGTGTAAACAGCAGAAACAAACCAGGGCTGGAGTGAGCTCCTGACACATGGCATGTCTCGGGACCCTGGGTCTCACTGGCATACCTGCTGCCCCTAGGCTGGGGGCTCGTGGGGAGGGGATACCTGGGCCCAGGGCTGGGGCGTGGCCACTGTGGCTTCACTGCAGGGCTGTGCCCGCTCTAGAGTCCAAAGAGGCAATTCTGACAGGTTGCCTTTTGACTTTGAAAATGGTAGCTCAGATTTTTTTTTTTAAGATTTTTTTGATGTGGACCAATTTAAAGGCTTTGTTGAATTTGTTACCATCTTGTGTCTGCTTTATGGTTTGGTTTTTTTGCCTGAAAGGCATATGGGATCTTAGCTCCCAGACCAGGAATTGAACCTACTTACTCCCCCTGTGTTGAAAGGGGAGGTCGTAACCCTTGGACCACCAGGGAAGTCCCATTAGCCCAAACTCCGGGGAGGGACGCAGGTAGAGAGGAAAGCATTTGTTGACTGAACGCGGCTCCGTAACTACTGCTGCTAATCAGTAGCCCGAGTTGAGACAGGGTGGGGGTGGGGGCAGGAATGAGGCTTTTGAGCCCAAGATTTTCTTTTCAGTTCAGTCGCTCAGTCGTGTCCAATTCTTTGTGACCCCATGAATCGCAGCACGCCAGGCCTCCCTGTCCATCAACAACTCCCGGAGTCCACCCAAACCCTTGTCCATCAAGTAGGTGATGCCATCCAACCATCTCATCCTCTATCATCCCCTTCTCCTACTGCCTTCAATTTCCCAGCATCAGGGTCTTTTCCAATGAGTCAGCTCTTCGCATGAGGTGGTCAAAGTATTGGAGTTTCAGCTTCAGCATCAGACCTTCCAATGAACACCCAGGACTGATCTCCTTTAGGATGGACTGGTTGGATCTCCTTGCAGTCCAAGGGACTCTCAAGAGTCTTCTCCAACACCACAGTTCAAAAGCATCAATTCTTCGGTACTCAGCTTTCTTTATGGTCCAAGTCTCACATCCATACATGACCACTGGAGAAACCATAGCTTTGACTATATGGACCTTTGTTGGCAGAGTAATGTCTCTGCTTTACTTATAGAAGTGAATTATTGAACGTTTCCCCCACTTTCTTTGGCCCTGCCTGCTGCCATCACTATTCAAAATCACTTCCTCTGAAGCCATCCAGTGGCTTCCCCACTCTACTGAAAGGAAGGCCAGGGGAGCCAGGGCCAGCCACCTGAGGAAGTAAAAGCAGCACCTTCTTCCAGCTAAGAAACTTAAGCCGCGTCCCGCCCTGCTCCGTCAGCCCGAGGCCGGAGCTCTGTCTCTCTGTCTGAGGATAGAGCGTCCCCAGGCTGTGCGCTGACCAGGCGGTGTGGCTCTGCGCCGTGTGTCCTGCTGCTTCCAGTGGCTGCTCTAGAATTCGCAGTGCACACTGATATACGTGTATTTTTACACACACATGTTTCTATTGATCCGAGTCCACTTTCCTTTTCTTCTTTTGTGGACCATTTTTACCATCTGTATTGAACTTATTACAGTGTTGCTTCTATTATTTCTGTTCTGGTTTTTTTTGGCTATGATGCACATGGGGCCCTAGCCCCCTGACCAGGGGTCGAACCAGCAGCCCCTGCGCTGGAGATGGAAGGCTTAATCACTGGACCACCTGGGAAGTGCCCAGGTCCACTTTCAAACGACACTAGACCACTTCACAGGGAGTGCAGGTCCTTTACAGACATAATCCAGACTCCTCCCTGCTCTCTGGCATCACCACTGGCATTCTGTTCGCTTGTCCATACGTATACGCACACATCTCACGCAGGCGTGCATGACTGAATACATGGCTCCTGTTACTAGTTTGAGTAAGTGGTTATCAGTCAGATCAGTAAAGAATAAGAACAATAACCTTCTTCTTCCTTCACTTACTCCTTCTCTTTTGCTCCTCCTTCTTTATGTAGATCTGAGTTTCTGACTTGTTTTCTTTCTCTCCAGAGAGCTTATTTTAACAGGTCTTGCAAGTCTGGTCTGCCAGCAACAAATCTTCTCAATTTTTTGTCTGAGAAAGTCTTTATTTTTTCTTCACTTTTGAAGGGTCATTTTGCTCAGAACAGAATTCTCAGTTGGTCTTTTTTTCCCTCTCTCTCTCTCTCTCTCAAGCTTTTAAGTATTTCCCTCCACTCGTTTTGAGTGTTGGTTTCTGAGAAGTCAGGGGTCGTTACTATCTCTGCCCATCAGCAAAGTGATTTTCTTGCTAACTCCTTTCAGTATTTTTTCCTTTATTTTTGATATTCTGCCATTTAAATACGACATGCCTAGGGCTTCCCAGGTGGCTTAGTGGTAAAAGAATCTGCCCGCCAGTGCAAGAAGATTCAGGAGACAGGGGTTTGATCCCTGGGTCGGGAAGATCCCCAGGAGAAGGAAATGGCCACCCAGCCCAGTATTCTTGCCTGGGAAGTCCCATGGACAGAGGAGCCTGGTGGGCTGCAGTCCATGGGGGAGTGGGGCGTGATTGAGCACATGCATAAAGATGCGGTTACACCATGTGAAGCAGTGAGACAGAGCCTATACATGGGCGTTTGTCCTACCTGATGTCTCTGAGCTTCCTCGATCTATGGTTTAGTGTCTGACATTAATTTGGGGGAAATTCCCAGTTATTTGTGCTTCAGATATTTCTTCTGTTGCTTTCACTCTTTCTTCTCCTTCTGGGATTCCCCTTACACCTTGTCACACTTTTTGTAGTTCTCCCACAGCCCTTGGACATTCCATTCTGGTTTTTAAATTATTTTTTGTCTTCAGTAACTGTGCTTTTTGGTTTATGAGTGTTCTATTGATATATCGTCAAGCTTGGAGATAACTTTTCTCAGCTATGTCCAGTCTACTAGGACACCAATTAAAGACAGTCTTCTTTTCTGTTACAACATTTTCTATCTCCAGCGTTTCCTGTAATTCTTAGATTTTCTCTCTGACTCTCTGCTCACATTTCCCATCTGTTCCTACATGCTGTCTACCCAGGAGACTTCTCAGTGTCTTAATCCTTGTTGTTTTAAATTCCCAGTCTAAGAATTCCAACATCCCTGCCACATCTGAGTCTGGTTTGGATGCTTGCTCTCTCTCTCTCCAAACTGGGGTGTGTGTGTGTGTGTGTGTGTGTGTGTGTTTAGTATGCCTTGTGATTTGTCACGGATAGCCTGACATGATGTGCCCAGTAGAAAGAACGGCTGCAGGTGTTTGGCAGTGTGTGGGGAGGGGAGGGGAGCGCCTCGAAGCCCTGTGTTCAGCCCCCAGTCTTTTGGTGTCTCTGCAGTGAACCCCACAGTGCTTCTTAGCTCATCTTCCCTAGATGCGACAGGTGGCTCGAGTGGGCTGGAGCTGGGTATTTCCCTTCCTCCACGTGGAGAGCTACAGGGGCCTGGAGTTACGTATTCTCCTTCTCCTAAGTCAGTTCGGTTCTTATAAAACCGCAGCAGATGAAGTTCTGGTTAAGTAGTTTCTCCTGCGGGCGGAGCGTGTTACAGGATGCTGCAGCTTGTCTCAGAGTGCCGCCTCGTCCCCTCCCCTGCTGGAAGCATGAGGGACTTTTCCCTGATACTCACTGTGAGAGCCGGGTCAGTAAATCTCACAAAGCGGGGGCCCCTCCCTATGACCGGGTATCCCTGGAGTTTTTAAGTCTCAGATCTGTCCACAGGAGCCTCCAGCCAGTATTCAGTTTCAGTACTGGTTTCTCTAGCCCGTCTCTGACTCCCACCAAGGCTGATGGTCCCCTAAGTGCTAATTTTCTGTGAGTGCCTGCCTCCCCAGTTTGGGGCAGTGGTTTGCCCTGTGACCTCACTTCTCTCGTTGTTGCTGTTATTCAGATGCTCAGTCGTGTCTGACTCTTTGTGACCCCATGGACTGCAGCAGGCCAGGCTTCCCTGTCTTTCACCATCTTCGGCGTTTGCTCAAACTCATGTCCATTGAGTCAGTGATGCCATCCAACCATCGCATCCTCTGTCGTCCCTTTCTTCTGCCTTCAATCTTTCCCAGCATCAGGGTCTTTTCCAGTAAGTTGGCTCTTTGAATCAGGTGGCCAAAGTATTGGAGCTTCAGCTTCAACATCAGTCCTTCCAATGGATATTCAGGACTGATTTCCTTTAGGATTGACTGGGTGGATCTCTCTTCACTTCTCTTACTGATCTAAGAAGACTTGTTCATTTTTTCAGTGTGTTCAGCTTTCTGCCTGTTGCTGTGGTGGAGTGGTGACTTCTAAGCTTTTCTTACCAGAAACTGGGAATCTGTCTGCATTTTAAGAACCCAAGAAGTGACTGAAGATATCAAGAATTGGGCGAAGGGGATTTGTCGGGTTAGAAATGGAAATTTTAGGCTTCTACTGGAAGTTCCATAGGTACCTGCAAGAGAAAGTTTTGACGAGTGTGATGGCCACATGTGGGAGATGGTGACACCGCCCAGCACGTGATTTCTGGGACCAGCGAAAGAGAAGCTTGACATCTGCTCCTGTCAAAGCTCCACTGTGTGTCCCCAGGCTAGTCACTTCCCTTTTCTGAGATTCCTTTTCTAAAACTGGGTGTTGGAACATTTACTGGAAGTTGTGGAAGGGATTAGAGCTAATTTGTATAAAGTGCATAGTGGATGGAACATTCTCAGTTCCTTTATACCTGATAGAATACACATTATAGATCATTATAGACATGATGTTCTTTCTTCCTTTTACTCTGAAAATGAAAGAATGTTGACTTAGTTCTCCAAGAACACAGGAAACGGTTCAAAGTTAACACAGTGCAACCATGTTAAAGAATGGTAGGTGGAAAAGCAAATTTGAGCAACATGAAAAACACAGTTCATTATTCAGATCTCTCTGAAGGTTCTGGGAACATCTGGAAAAGCGTACGAGGGAGCGCTTCCCCCCAGAGCCCTGTCTTCATTGCTGTCTCTCCCTTGAGGGAGTCAGTTTATAATACAGTAATTGAGGAGGAAGAGAGAAGTCTTTTGCTGAAAGCAGTAAGTGGCTGGGTAGAAAGTCTTAATCAGTTACCAGAAGTAAGTATGTGTTATTTGCTCAGTTGTGTCCGACTCTTTGCGAGCCTATGGACCGTGGCCCACCAGGCTCCTCTGTGCATGGAATTTTCTAGGCAAGAATACTGGAGTGAGTTGCCACTCCCTTCTCCAGGGGATTTTCCCAACCCAGGGGTTGAACCCAGGTCTCCTGCATTGAAGGCAGATTCTTTACCATCTGAGCCACCAGGGAAGCTTCCCCAGTTATCAGAAGCATGACTTAAAAAAAAAAAAAGTCTATATACTACTCAGCACCAGGATGTTCTTTTGTGGCTGGGCAAGTAAACTTATATAAAGCACAAAGGTAGCCCCTCCTCCTTTGAAAAATCTCCAGCTTCTGTTTCCTCCCCACTTTGTGGGAAGCAATACACTAAAATTAAGTGCTGGCTTCTCATCGTGGTTAGCAGCCTGCACTTGGAGCCAGTCTGTCCTGGATTTGTAGCTGGGCTGGCCACTGCGTGTCCTCATGTGACCTGGGGTGAATTCACTGATTTCTCTGAGCCTCCATTCCCCACCTGTAAGATGGTGGTGGTTGCAAAATGAAATTTTGATAATCCCTGAAAAGAACCTAGCTCCATGCTTATGAAGATTAGGCATTGTGATTTCCAGAAAAGGGCCAGTTTAGGACGTTTTCAGAGTCTAAATCCTTGTCTGCAAACAGTGACTCAGACCTTTCAAATGAAAGGAACAATTCACAACAAGTTTGAAAAGCTGGGAAAATATGGAATTGGGGGTGATCAAGAGCAATCTTGCCACTTGGAAGAGACACCAGTATCCCTCCGTGGTTTTCTTTGCTAGAATCACTTCTGTTTCCCTCCTGGAAAGGACAGAGATCAAGAGAGGCTGAGGAGGGGCAAAATGAAAGTAAAGAGTTCTATTTTCAGGAGATTGGGCTTTACTGGTAGCTCAGTCTCTTGCAGGATTCATTGCAGGTATAAAGAATCCACCTGCAATGCAGGAGACCTGGGTTCCGTCCCTGGGTTGGGAAGATCCCCTGGAGAAGGAAATGGCAACCTACTCCGGTACTCTTGCCTGGAGAATCGCGTGGACGGAGGAGCCAGGCAGGTTACAGTCCATGGGGCTGCAGTAGTCAGACGGGACTGAACGACTCAAACACACCACACCACTGTTTTCAAGAAGGGGCCACTGGAGTTAATGCAGCTTCCCAGTTCTGGGTGGAGCCGGGAGCGCAGCGTCTGAGCAGAGGGCTGGATGAGGCGATGCCCAGGAAGCGCTCACAGTGCCTGGGCACCAGCTCCGCCCGGCTCTGTACTGTGCCGCTGGCTCGCCGCCACCCCTGAGCCCGAGGGGCACAGAGCTGCCTGCCAGGGGCCACACTTTATGCTTCTCAAAGCTCATCTTTCTCTAGATGAAGCCCACAGAGACGCACAGCACGCGAGTAGGTGTGCAGTATGTCTGCGGTATTAACACGGGGGTGAGTAGGATAAAAAGAGCCTAAAAACATCCCTCATGCATGTGTGCTCTGTTGCTCAGTCGTGTCCGACTCTTTGCGAACTCATGGACTGTAGCCTGCTAGGATCCTCTGTCCATGGCATTTCCCAGGCAAGGGTTCTGGAGTGGGTTGCCATTTCCTTCTCCAAAAAATATTCCTCGTGGAAAGAAAGTGAAAGTCGCTCAGTCGTGTCCGACTCTTTGCGACCTCATGGACCATACAGTCCATGGAATTCTCCAGGCCAGAATACTGGAGTGGGTAGGCGTTCCCTTCTCCAGGGTGTCCTCCCAGTCCAGGGATTGAACTCAGGTTTCCCACATTGCAGGCGGATTCTTTACCAGCTGAGCCACCAGGGAAGCCCATTCCTTATGGGGGGATGCAAATGAAAAGCAAGTTGAATCACACTGGCTAACACTGATATAATGGGGAGGCGGGGCGTGGACGGGGCAGGTATCCAACATAAAACTGAAAAGTGGAGGGACCTCAGAAGGCAGGAAGGTGGCGGGGAGTGGGGGAGGGACTCTGTCTGCAGGAGGCACGTTAAAGGGAGAACTTCCCCCGAGGGAGCAGCATCACTCACTTGGCTGCCGTGCTGCTTTCCTGGTAGGGAAGGCTGCGTTATGTGAGGAGGAAAAAAGGAGCATCTTGGGAATTCTGGTTCCTCTGTTCAACTGCTGTGTGGCCTTGGGCAAACTGCTGACCTCTCTGGGCTGTGTCTGTAATCTGGGACCAGCTGTGGGAGTCCTGAGTGAGGTACCTGAGGAAAGCAGAGGTTTAGTAAACGTGATGTCGCTCTTACGTCTTTCTCCCTGTCTTGTAAAATGGCAGATGGCCCAGTAGTGATTGAAATTTTCAGGAAGAGACATCACTTCTTTGAGGTGAAGTCCTGTCCATCAACATTTCGTTCATATTTTAGTCCCTCTCTCGTCTTCTTAGCCCTCTCTTCCAAAGGTCTGGTTCTTAATTTTCTTTGGAAGTTTCCCCATATACCGCATGTATTAGGGGTGTGTTATTCGCCCAGGATCGAACACACAAAGTTCTATGAAGCTAGCACTTGATATATCAGGGTTTTTAAAATTTAGCTCTTCCAATAAGTTCATAGTGGTCTCTCATCACTGTGACTAAAGACGTTGAACATTTTCTCATTTGCTTATTTGTCATCAGTGTATATATATATATATACACACACACACACACACACACATATGTTTTTTTTAATGTTGTGTCCATTCACATCTTTTGCCGCTTTAAAATATTGAGTGGTTTGCTTTCTGCTTCTTCTTGTTTGAAAACTATCAAACACATATTCTGGATACAAATCCTTTGTCAGATATATGATTGGCCTACGTTTTGCAAGGGCAGAAAAACCTTTTCTACACTGCCCCCACCCCTGGCACTCTCACCAGACTCCGTTTTCATTTTGTTCCCTGCCAGGCGGCGCTAGTGGTAAAGAACCTGCCTGTCAGTGCAGGAGATGTAAGGGACATCGTTCAGTCCCTGGGTCGGGAAGATCCCTGGAGGAGGGCATGGCACCCACTCCAGTGTTCTTACCTGGTGAGTCCCATGGACAGAGGAAGCTGGTGGGCTGTAGTCCATGGTGTCACACAGAGTCCGACACAACTGAAGCGACTTAGCATGCATGGATGGGCATGGAAAACATTGTTTCTAGCAAAATTCAGGTCTTTCCTTTTGCAGAGACCATTTGCTCTCAGATTATTGCATATTCCTTCTAGTTTTGAGAGTGCTCAGAATTTGTCAAAGAGAAATACCCAGATAAGAACAGAACTGCCTCGTTTGCATGTAGGAAGGACATATGGGACAGTAATTAAATGACCGTGAACACTTGTCAAGGGCTGTTGGACAGTCTGGCTGGAACCAGGCAGCTTTTGCCCGCCTTGAATTCTCAGGACTATTCTGTGAGGTTGTATTCATGTTCTTTCCTTTTCACGGAGGAAGAAACGGATGCTTAGAGAGATGGTGAAATTCACTGAATGTTACAGCTAGATGGGGCTGAGCAGAAATTGACTGGCTTATTTCACTTCAGTATCTGCCACCAGACTGTTTCCCAAGCTTTATTCATTTGTGGATGAACTGTCAAGCGTTGTTGCCACATGGAAGATCATTTATTCATTTGGATTGGCCAAACAGTTCATTCAGGTTTTTCTATAATATCTTATGGAAAAACCGAAAGGAAGTTTTTGGCCAACCCAGTCCTAACACACATGGGACATACTTTACTACTGCCCTCTAACCTGCAGAGGTGCCAGCTCTGGGCTGTGGCAGAGCTGAGTTTAACTTGTTCTGGCCGCCCTGCGCAGGCCACCTGAGCTCTCTGAGCTGCAGTCTTCTCGCCTCTAAAGTGGGGGCTCGGGCTCAGCTCGAGTGATGGAGAAATAGATAACGGGAGTAAATTGGCAGGTACTGGGACTTCCCTGGTGGTCTAGTGGCTAAGACTTCGCTTCAAATGCAGGGCGTGTGGGTTCGATTCCTGGCGATGGAGCTGAGATTGCACATGCCTTGTGGCCTAAAACCCAAACATAGAGCAGAAATAATAATGTAACAAATTCAATAGCGACTTTAAAAGCGGCCCTCATCCCCCCAAAAATCTTTAAAGAAATAGGAGGCACATTTGTAGCATATTTTCAACATTATCAATATTAAGGGATTCTTTAGCACTTTCCATATCCTCCCAGAAATTTACAGTTAAGTTTAAATTGTAATGTAGACTTAGTGTCCTAGAGTTTGAGGCAATATGACACGGTCTTGTTACTCTAACTGGAGCAAACACATTTGCTGTGTGTTTTTGCTTACTTGCAGAAATCATAATGACAGTGTAACATCATGCTTAAGGGTACAGATTTTAAGGTCAGAAAGATCTGGTTTTCTTTCTGATCACTCCATTCGCTGCTGTTGTGAGCTTGGTTATCTGATTGTGCTCCGCCTCAACTGCATTAAACCAGTTCGGGATGCTTTCAGCTGTAAGTAGCAACCACCGTAGCGAAAAGCCAGCGGAGACTTAGGTTTTTTTCCTCTCACGTAAAAGGAAGTCCAGAGGCAGGAAGTTATTGTTTCAGAGGCTCTAGAATGTCAGAGCTCTGTGATTCTTTCTTCCTTGTGCTTGCAGGATGCCTGACTGCTTTCCTCTCAAGTCAGGGAAAAGGAAGACAGGTAGAACCAAGGACCTCTTTTCCTTTTCAGCACAACAAACCTGTCCGGGACTCTCCCAGAGCCTTCTGTTACTGCTGCACTGGCCTGCACTGCATCACGTGGCCAGAGTGGAGGTGGGTAATTAAGTTAGGTAATGCATATAACTGGGTTCTTTTTATTAACTACCTGACTTTTCCTACAATATATGCTTCCTATATATTTTGTCTACATACTCTTCTGTGCACAGTCACTCAGCCATGGCCAACTGTTTATGACCCCATGGACTGCAGCCTGCCTGGCTCCTACGTCCGTGGAATTTCCCCGGTAAGAAGACTGAAGTGGGTTGCCATTTCCTCCTCCAGGGGATCTTCCTGGCCTGCTTTTCTTAGGTCTCCTGCATTGGCAGGCAGATTCTTTACTGCTAGGGACACCTAGGAAACCCTGCATACTCTTGGACTACCTGTTAATATGACAATGATCTTGGATTATCATTTTCTAGAGGGAGACTACTTGAAAGAAGATTTAATCCTTCTGCCATCAGGATTAATTAAAGTTTATTTTTAAATAAATTATTGTCAATTTAGAGAAGTTTCTTTGGCTTCACAACACATTCAGTTCAGTTCAGTCACTCAATCGTGTCTGACTCTTTGCGACCCCATGGATTGCATCACGCCAGGCCTCCCTGTCCATCACCAACTCCCAGAGCTTACACAAACTCATGCCCATGAGTCGGTGATGCCATCCAGCTATCTCATCCTCTGTCGTCCCCTTTTCCTCCTGCCCCCAACCCCTCCCAGCATCAGGGTCTTTTCCAGTGAGTCAGTTCTTCGCGTGAGGTGGCCAAAGTATTGGAGTTTCAGCTTCAGCATCAGTTCTTGCAATGAACACCCAGGACTGATCTCCTTTAGGATGGACTGGTTGGATCTCCTTGCAGTCCAAGGGACTCTCAAGAGTCTTCTCCAACACCATAGTTCAAAAGCATCAATTTTTTGGCGCTCAGCTTTCTTCACAGTCCAACTCTCACATCCATACATGACAACACATTACTGTGATACAAATCTTTAGGATTTTTGTGTCAAATTTGGGAAAATATCTGTCAAGTGTTTTATGTGCGATCTCTGAGATTTCAGGCAGTGTTTGTTTCCCAGGGCGGGGGTGAATCTTCCCAAGCGGCTCAGTGGTAAAGAATCTGCCTTCCGATCCAAGGAGACGCAGAAGACTGCGGGTTCGCTCCCCGGGTTGGGAAGATCCTCTGGAGGAGGAAATGGCATCCCAACCCAATGTTCTTGCCTGGAGCATCCTGTGGATGGAGAAGCAGGGTGGCAAAGAGTCGGACCTGGCTGAGCATGCACGCACACGTCTTGGTTGCCATCCCGTTTGTGGAGATGGGGCATTTCTTTTATGGTATCTCTGTCAGTGTCAGTATTTCTTTTTCCTGGGTGATCACATCATCTATTCCTCTTTAGTGGGTTGTGATGATTAATTTTGTGTGTCAGCAAGATCACGGGTTGCCTGGATATTGGTTCTGTGCTGTTTCTGGGAATGGCTGCGAAGGTGTTTCCAGATGAGATTGGCATTGGATCGGCAGACTCAGTGAGGCAGCGTGCCCTCCTCAGCCTGGGCGCGCCTCATCCAGTCCCTTGAGCGGCTGAACAGAGCAAAGCAGCAGAGGAGGAAGAGGTTGGCTCTTCCTGGCCCCTGGCTTAAGCTGGGGCGTTGATTTTCCTGCCCTAAGTCCTCCTGTTTCTCAGGCCTTTGGACTCAGCCTGGAACTATATTCCTGGCTCTCCTGGGCTGCCAGCTTCCAGACAGAAAATTATCCTACCTTTCAATCTCCATAACTGCATGAGTCCATTTCCTCATAATAAATCTCTTCCTATACATCCATATCTTATTGATTCTGTTTTTCCAGAGACTCATGATTAATAGAATGATTAAAAAGCCCAACAGCCTGGTGAATACTTTTATTCAAGATCCTCTCTTGCTTTCCCTGGTATCCCACTTAGACTTGGACAGAGCACGCACCAGAATTCCAAAGTCACGTTGCATCAGGTATAAGGGGTGAACTGATAAGTAGGAAATGCACCAAACGTGACCCTCCTGCGTGTGTTCACACCTGCAGGTGCTGTTGGTTGGGTATGAGGGTTTACTTCCTTCTCAGGTGGAGCTAGTGGTACCGGATTCACTTGTCAGTGTGGGAGACTTGAGATGCAGGTTGATCCCCGGGTCCAGAAGATGCCCTGGAGGAGGAAATGGCAACCCACTGCAGTATTCTTGCCTGGAGAATCGCCATGGACAGAGGAGCCTGGTGGGCTGCAGTCCTCGGGGTCGCAAAGAGCTGGACACGACTGAGCAACTGCACACGCAGCCTCATAACGGTGTCTCTGCTTTCCTGGTCCTGCAGGCACGTGTGTCTAGTCTTTACCGGGGACCAGCCAGAACCGATGACCACCGTTTGTACCCAGCACCCAGTACATGCATTCGTTGAATTTGGTAAATGTATGGCGATTGCATCATGGCATAATAGCTCTACTTGCTTTATAGAAATTCTGGAGCACTGTAGGTATTGCATATTTCTACATCAAAGTTCTCAAAGTAGTTATGGGGTGTGGAGGTGCACACAGCTTCCAACACTGCCGAGCACACCTCGGCGGCCTCCAGGCAAGGTGCTGCCTCTGGGTGTGCTGTGGGTCCGCTCCCCATAATGGAAATGAAATAGCTTTCTCATCCAATGTGGATCAGGGGAAATGCATGCCTGGAAAATGATCCACAGAGCGAGAGTGTAGACAAGTAGATAAACAGTCTAATGGATATAAGATGAAACGTGAACTCAAGCCAGCTTTCAGAACTTTACATTTTCCTTTCATCCTTTCTTTATTCAATAATTGCACAATTACAACTTGCATAACTGATTTTATCTACCTATTGGTCTGTGAGTAGCTACAGTATATAATGTAGATAAGGAGGGCAGGGACAATCATGGTTAAACAAACATGTTCTGACATATTAATAGAAGTAACTTTGTAAATACAATCCAAATTTAGATTCTACCGATGCTGGTTTTTCCTGACCCAGGCGAACTCGGTGTGAATTTTAACAGTAACGACCTTTCACTGAGAGTCTAGCACACACCACGCGATGGGGTGAGATGTCGCGGTACTACTTTTAAGCCATGTAACAGCTCTGCCGTGTCACACCGTATCCCCGCTGTACAGAAGGGAACACAGAGATGCAGTCAGGAGTGTGAGCCTCTATTTGAGCTTAGCATGCTTCACTAGGGAATCGGGCTGTTTCTGAAAGTTGACTATCTGCCCGTGTACACGGAGCGCCAGCCAAGGACGAGCAAGTGTGGCGTGTAGATGCCCACGTGACGTCATGTCTTACTTCTTGCACCAGGATTCACATGCCGGAACACCAGTGCGGGAAGCCCCCTGCAGATGTTTGTGCATCTCCCCGCCGTCCTGCCTCCCTTCGCTTATGCAGCGCGGAGCTTCTTTCACGGACAGGGGTGGTACGCGTTCGCCTGGGGTTGTCAGGGGTCTCTGGTTTGGAAATGTCTCTCTCAGAACCATGAGTGAGACAGAGATGACATCTTACAAGCTGGTGATAAGGCCTTCAAGTAGCTTCCACGACAAGAAGGGCTTATTATGTGTGATTTTTTTCAAGCAGTATCTGCTGCTGCTGCAAATAAGTTGTCTCGTTTCTGTCTGCTGTATGCCTTGTATGGGCACCCTGATTGAATCATGACTGTTAGCTCTCCTTGGCTGTGAATTATGACACCAAGGGCCTCTAATCAAGTCTGGCCATTGTCCACACAAAGCTCATTAATGCTCTTTTGGTTGAAGTTTGAAGGAAAGAACAACCATTAGGTAACTGCAATGTCAAGGGAGACATTTGGTTTGAAAAGTCTCACAAACAGCCTTATTTAAAAAAAAAAAGAAAAAAGAAAACCCAAACCTTCTAGGGCATTTCTTTTTTGAAAAAAGTAAGTTGAGTATCTTGGTTTTTTTTTTTTTTTTTTTTTTTAAAAGAGTTTCTGCCTTTCCAGTTAAGAGCAATCTTTAAAAGTCATCCAAAAAAAAAAAAAGTTGGCTCTGTTTTCTGAATCGCTGGTTGGGAGAACAAAAGCAGCAAGGGAAAGTTTGACTTGACTTCCTCTACAATTTGTTTATATCATTGGAGCAGAAAGACTCTCAGAGCTCAGCTCCCCACTTCCTGAATCAAGAGAGAAAAATGCCCCGAGTGTTGGATTCATTGAGAAGTGCAAAGCAATCAACAGAAATCCTGCCCGACTGGGGGTGCCCAGGGGGCACAGGAAGAACCTTCCTCGGTCCGGCTCCAGTTTGACGAGATAACTACAGAGTCCCGGGTCACCACACGCCCCCCAGTCCCACCCAGTGGCCGCAGAGAGGCAGCCTGGTGGAAGGTGCAGGCTTCCCTGGCTCGTTGCTATGGAGCGCGCTTCCTCAGAGACAGAACTGTCAGTCAATCCAGTTCAAAGACAGCAGTTGGCAGCAGTGGAAGAGCATTGAAATTACAAATATTTACTTGGGGGGAAAAATGTCCAAGTCAGATGTCCCTGAGAATGATAAGGTTCTGTTTACTCTCCAGGTAGCAGCCGGGAAACAGTGAAACCAGTTAGGTAGGGCACTTGCTGTTTTTGGTCAGGTATGCACCGAGTCCCTGGCAGCAAACTTCAGACAGCGTTAGGAGAGAGGACTTCTTTCTCTCCAGGTTCTCCCGGGCAGAGCGCCTCGTTTCTCCCCCCTACACACACACACACACAGACTTTTAAAAGAACCCATTCGGGGCCAGCTGAGCTCATTGGCTTATGGCTGCGAGTTTCCTGCCGTCTTGTAGGCTGGAGTGAGGACTAGGGATTTAGATGAAGAGCGTCAGGCTGCTCTTCTCTAGAAGTAATCTCCCGGGTGTGGTTTCCCAGCTCACCTCTTTGTAACTGATTCAGTTGAGGTCTGCCATCGCTGGCCTCTTGAAAGAGAAATTTGAAATCGGTGGGTGAAAGGGCTGAGAAAAACAGTTGAGCAGTGAATGTGCTTGGCCGAGTACCCTGACGGGAGACTCTTTCGTTGGCCTTTGGAACACGGGAGGGGATTGCAACACATGCAGATAGCAACAGAGAGACAGGACACAGATAGAGGGGAGAGGCAGAATGGGGAGATAAAGAAGCGGCCTTTCCTCTGAAAGACCGGCTCAGCCTTCCTGCAGTGTGTTTCTGCAGGCAGCTCAGAGCAGGAGAAGGTGCCAGGTAACGAGGCTGGAAGCTGTCTGAATAATGGATAGTATGATGCACAGTGATTTCAAACCTCACAGTTCGTCATTGGTAGTTTTTCTTCCCATTTGGAGGGCGGGTTTCAGTCAGTTCTCTTGTCTTCCTGCTTCCCGCCAAGCTGCTGCTGTTTTCAAAATAAAAACACACAAAACTTGGGTCATCGTTGGAGAGCTTCAAAGGCCTTAGGGTACAGTTAGCTTCCTCTGAATTCCTCTGGCGGTTGGTGAACTCTGTGTCCGAGGTCCTTTCTGTAAGTAGGGCTGAGGAAGCTGAAGTTTCTGAGTGTTAAGAAACAAAAATCATGTTTTAACAGCACTGTTACTAGAAAATTTGGAAGTTGCAGTCTTTCTAGTCTGTTCTGTTCAATTCTGTTTTATTGGCATCTGAACATTTCAAAGTACAAAGGGCTATTATATAAAAAGGACACTTGGATATTCTTCTTAAAGGTTCCCTTGTACTTTCATAGAATGTTTACAAGGTTACTAAGTATGCTTTCTCATCACTATATTTAAATGGCTTGACTATTACTCCCACATTCATTTGAGAATCATTGAAACGGCTTGAATGGAATGGGGATATCCTTTGTTCCCCATTGATTTGGAAACAAAGACGCAGAAAAAAGTTTACTTTGCTGCTGAATGCCATATGCAGATGAATGTATCATCCATTAAATTAAACCAAGGATCTGAAGATTTTTTCAAGTCTTAGAAAGAATGCTCATACAGCTCTGGTACATGTTAGAATTTGCCCTCCAGTTTTCATTTATTCCATTGTGTTTGGGTCTAACATGGCGTTATTGAAGTCACACACCCAGGTCTTCAGGAATAACAGAGTAATCAGGAGGAGAATAAGTTAGTAAGTACGTAAGTGTGTTCAGTTGTGTCCGACTCTGCGACCCCATGGACTGTAGCCTGCCAGGCTCCTGTGTCCATGGGATTTCCCAGGTAAGAATACTGGAGTAGGTGGCCAGTCCTGCTCCAGGGATCAAACTGGCATCTCTTTGGGTCTCCTGCATTGGCTGGCGGATTCTTGACCAATAACACCAGCTGGGAAGCCCAGTCAAGAGTGGAGAGTCAACAGCAAAAGAGACAGAAGTTGCTGGGCTGTTCCCTGGGTGGGAGACACCAGATGGGCATGAGTAGGCAGGGACCACCACCCGTTTTCTCCCGTCCTCCTCCTTCCCAGTCTCCCTACACCCAAGGCTCTCATCTTTGGCACTGCTGATGTTCGGACTGGATCCTCCTGTGCTGTGGGGCTGTCCTGTGCACTGCGGGTGTTTCCAGCTCCCCAGGTTGGACTCATTAGATGCTGGCAGCACTCCCTCCACAGTCATGACAGGCCCCCCGTCTCCTGTAACGGCCACACGCCCCCACGAAGGGCAGGGTGGGGTGGGTTTGGATGGCCTCTGGTTGAGAACCGCTGTTCTAGAGCAGCCTGCCCACAGATCCCGTTTGAAAGAGGAACAGAAGATTAACCCAGTGCTCAGCCAGGGAGCATGAAAAATCACGGATTCCGTGATTTTCATCAGAATTCATGGAGTTAGGACTGAGAATGTGAGAGAAGGGGCAGGAGAAAGAATCAAAGGCCTTAGAGGTGACTTCGCAGCCAGCCCTTCACTCTAAGGCAAGGACCTCAGCACAAAGTGCGGATGCTGTGCTAGGGCTCCTGAGGGTTGGCTGGTTTTTTTGTTGTTTTAAGTAGTTCAGGGACCCACTGTCATTGTGCCCCTCTGACCGCTGAGCATCTCACAGCAGCAGGGTCCTTTCCCTTATGAAGTAATTAATACTCACTGATTTCATTTTCGGTGGCTAAAAATGGGCTTGTACCATTCCAGTGAGCTTTAGGTGCAGATGGGTACTCTGTGACTCCACTTGTACGAGGTGCCTAGAACAGAGTTTCAGAGAGTCAGCAAGTACACTCGTGGTGGGCGTGGGGAGTTAGTGCTTAGTGGGGACAGAGTTTCAGTTTAGAAAGGTGGAAGATTCGAGAGCTGGCTGGCGGTAAGCGTGGTGCAACAGTGAGAATTCCTTAGAGCCTGAGCTGCACAGTCAGAGGCGACCAAGACGCTGCTGCTGCGCCGTCACTCGGTCGTGTCCGACTCTCTGCGGCCCCAGGGACTGTGGGCCTCCAGGCCTCTCTGTCCATGGGCTTTCTCAGGTGAGAACACGGGAGGGGGTCGCCATTGCCTCCTCCAGGGCATCTTCCTCACCCAGGGATCGAACCTGCATCACCGCGCTGGCAGGTGAATTCCTGACCACTGAGCCATCAGGGAAGCCCCCTGGTGAAAATGTGTTTGTTTACATTATGCGCTTTTTAGCACAATAGAAAAGATTTTTTAAATCTCATGTACTATAGTAATAAAGTATGCATTTTATGAGATACTATGAGAATAAAAATACATCATAATGACATGAATATGGCTAAAGAATCTTAAGCTCTGTCTTAATAAAGATATATCTATTTTTTTCTAGGATGTGTAGTCCACACTGACTTTTTATTAACTATTGAAAAAAGAGAAGCAATGTCCAGAACCACACAATCTGAGTCCTGTATACACAATAATAAAGCTATCAGTGTTCACCTTTAGTTTTTTTTTTTAATTTTAAATTATGAAGTGTTCAGAGCACTGTGACAAGTGTGTAGAATAAACAGTACGAGGGTCCTGTACTTACTGTCGATTTACTGGTTTCCAGCTCTCCCATTTCAGAGCCTTTACTGGTCCTTTCTTCTGGCAGAGAACACTCCTCCATCATTTATCTGCATGGCTCACGTCTCCCTTCTCTCCATCCAGGCTGAAATGGCATCTCCTCTGACAGGCCTCCTGACCTTTCTCTGCAGCGATGCAGCTGCAGAGTGTATTCTGAATGATGAGCGAAAAGCACCCTCCGTTTCCCCAGGACAGTTGCCAGCCAGCCCTGCTCTCATTTTTTTTTTCTAGCACTTATTGTATGTAAATATGTATTTGGTTTACCTGTCTGTTTCCTCCAACTAGAGTCTAGTCTGTGACTCCCCGAGGGTTTTGTTTTATCTGGTAGTCAGTGCTCAGAGCAATGCCTGGTACACAGTAAGCGCTCAGACATCTGTTGAAGGAAAGTGTTATCTGGGCAAACTTTGTGGGCACAGCAGGCTGGTAATGATTTGGTATGGGTTGATGAATTCTTGCACTCCAGTAAATGACCTTTGTCTTTTCAAGTGTAATATTTAATTTTTAATTAGTTTGGCATGACAAGTTAAGTATTTAAAGCAGTTAATCATTTATTCATTTAAAATAACAGGTTGTTTTTAGATAGAAGTCTAAGGAAGAAAATAAAAATGGACTCTCAGCCTATTGACCAAAGAAGCCTACTGGTAGGCTTAATAAAGCCTACTTATATCTTAATAAAGATATATATATATTTCTAGGATAACAACAAAACAAATGATAAAAGTACATGCTTTTAATTAGAAACTTGAAGTTGTATAGAAAAGTTAACAGAGTAAAAAGTAGAAGACATTCCCCTCTGTACTTTTCTGGTTTCTATCACAAAAAGAGACCCTTATAACCAATTTCACATGATTTGTTTCAGAAAATTTTTCTGTGCCTACAGGTATACGTTTACTAGCAAAATATTCATTATCTTAAGTTGCTTTAGACATAAACACACCACAATAGCTTCTTCCGCAACCCTTGCATAGTTTGTACTTAGATATTTATTTGCTCAACTATATGTTGACTCTCTTTCTTCCACCCAGCTCTGCCTGCACCATTCAGGCCCCAGGGCCTGGCGCACAGCAGGCCTTGTAACCTGTCGGCTGAGCCATTGGTTAAACTGGTACACTCTCTCCAGCAGCGGGCACTGTGCACTTTTTAATGTACATTCACCAAAACAGAATTCTTATACCATTACTGAAGCTTTTTAAGGTTTGTGTTTAGTGAACAGTAATAGATTTTTAAAAATTGTTAGCATTCTACGTGTTTTCAAGTGAATTATCTCACGTGATCCTCAGGCAGATCTCCTAAAGTGATTCTTGTCATTTCTGTTTCTCAAATAATAAAGACTCAGAGATGTCAAAATCCAAGGACAGATGAAGACTGTAATATTAGGGGAAAGTTCTAGGCCTCCATGTCCTATTTATATTTCTAGGCATCTTCCTTTTTTCACCAGTCTCAACAGTTAGAATGCTGTGGACGGTTGAGCAGAGCTCTAAATATTGTGTCTGAATACTCTGTCTTGTCATAAAGGTACATTTCACGTCTCTCTAATTAGCTCAGCAGATGAAGCAAAGATCTGAAGACTCACTAAACACTAACAAAACAAAAAAGCAAGCAGAAAATTCCTCTACCACAAGAGAAACTTCTTAACATTGTAAAAAAAAAAAACCCCAATCCACCTGGCTTCTAAGCAGCAGGCCTGCAGCTCAGAGTCAAAACACAGGAAGTGAGTTGTAAATGGCACAATGAATAAAACAGCTATTTTGGGGGTGAAACAGAATCTGCTCTCTGATCTTTAGATGTCACCTCTCTAGGTGAGGAGGGACTGTGGAGTCAAAATGCTCACCCAGTGGCTCCTTTCTCAAAAAGCAGCAGCCAGCATACACCTCAGTAAATAAACTGGGGGAAAAAAGATTGAATTACACACTTAAACCGGGTAAGTTTTATGGCATGTAAATTATCTCTCAATTAAGGTGTTAAACGGAGAGAGCCAAAGGAACAGCGAAAAGTTGTTTTCTTTTGCCAGCAGTCAGCTAGTACAGATTCAGGGTGGGTGTGTGTGTGTGTGTGTGTGTGTGTGTGTTTGTGTGTCCTGTGTGTGTCTGAAAACTGTGGTTTGTGAGTCCAGAGCACAGCAGGATGTGGAAGACTTAAAGGTTACTGTTTCATGTTATGCAGAAAACATGTGCAGAGCCAAGGACGCAAAAACAGCCCTTTAATAAAAAGACAGGGAATGGGGGGTCTCCCGAAAAGGAAGAGCAGTTGAAAAGATGAACCTTTTGTCCGGGAGGCGTTACCTGGTCCTCCTACTGGGGGAAACTGCAGAGGGTAGAAGCTTGCCTCCCAGTTGCCTGTTGATTCTGTTCCCTTGTAATACAGGCTTATTCCATGTGCCAGGACTCAGAGATTTATGGAGGCAGAGTGCACAGGGAATTATTTCCAAAAGAAATAATCCCAGGAATAGTGAGAGGGGAGGAGGAGGTGAGCGAGGGAAACAGAAGAGATTAATTTCCAGGACAGGAAAACTGGCTGTAACGTATTCAAGTATTAGCCGCCGCAAGAACTAGGAACTGACAAGGGTGCCTCAAGCAGAGCCTCTGCGGGGACTGGACGAGTGAAGTGAAACCCAGAAGGGAGGCCGGGCGGAGCAGGCCCGCGGCCCGCCGGGAGCACGGCTTTGCAGTTGGACCTCGCGTTGGGTTTGCCGCGCCTCTGACTCGCGGGGGGCAGGCCGCCGGCCACCAGCCCGCGCCGGCTGCGCGGCGCCCCCTAGGGGCAGAAGGGGAGACAGGCCCGCCTCCCAGCAAGGGACAGAAGCGTGCTCGGCCTAGAAGACCGAGTGAGCCTGTTTTTCGGAGAATTACGTAAGCAAGTGCCCCACGCTTCCCTCGGATTAGTATCTGTGAATCATAGGTCTAAAGCTGTCAGTAAGGCTTGTGTCAGGCGAGGACAGTGGTTGCCTTGGGGGAGGAATAGTGAGGAGGGAACGGAGCGGGCACGGAGGGGCTTTCGGGCCTGACTTTCCGGATACGCTACTTTGGGAAAAGTCATCAGGCTGGAGTATTTCTCATGTGTCTGCTACCCTGTACGTGGACTTGGCTCACTTTGAAAACATGTGTCAGCATGCTTCCCCTCCCGCGGTCATGTCCCACTTGAGGTGAGCCGTCCTGCCGAGTTTCCCCCTGAACTCCAACAGCCCGCGCACCCCACGACCTCAGCACCCCGGATCCCTCTTCCTCTCATCCTGTCGTCTCGCCCTCCAAGGCAGGTCCCACATCTGTCCGGTTCTCTCCGCCGCCTCTGACCTTCTGAGTCAGCGTCCTGTCTGGCTGGGTGATGCCTAATGGCATGCTAATGGGGTTTCCTGCTCCCTCTTACGCGAATCCAGTCTCCAGCGGTACCCTTGCTTTCATCTGGGGCTGGGCAGGGCAGGCTTTTTTCTCTAGTCGCGGCTTTCTGGCTTCTCACTGCCGTGGCTTCTCTTGCTTTGGAGCACGGGCTCTAGGCACATGGACTCACTAGTTGTAGCTCCAGGGCTCCAGAGCACAGGCTCAGTAGTTAACCGCGCACGGGGCTTTGCTGCCTCGCGGCATGTGGGATCTTCCCGGACCAGGAAGCAAACCCGTGTCTGCTGCATTGGCAGGTGGATTCTTTACCACTGAGCCACCAGGGAAGCCCTCCAAAGTTATTTTTAAAAATGGGAGTCAGGTGTGACCGTATCCTTCTTGTAAGTCTTCCAACAGCTTCCCATTGTGTTTGTTTATAATAATCTTTATGATTTTAGGGTCTTCTTAAAAAAAAAAAAAAACTCACCTCGTTGCACAGGGTCTTAGTTGCACCATATAAACTCTAAGTTGTGGCCTGTGGGCTGTAGTTCTCCAACGCGGGGTCGAACCCAGGCCCCCTGCATTGGGAGTGTGCAGCCTTAGCCGCCAGACCACCAGGGAAGCCGCTCCCATCTCGCTTAAAGTAGGACCCAGCCGTGGATAAGCCTCCTGGACTTGCCTTCTTCCTGCTTCTCAGACGCGCCAAGCTCGTTCCTGCCTCCGGGACTTGGCCTGGCGGGCCCTGCCCGGGTCTCCGCTCTCCCGCCCACCTTCCCGCCAACGCCGCCCCCGGGCCCCTGCGACGCCCGCGCGTCACACCACGTGACTGCCGCTGCCACGTCATCGCCGTGGCGCCCGGCGCCGGTTCACATGGTGGATCGCCTCGTAGTTGTGCTGTTGACCGGGTGTCTCCCTCACTGAGATGCCGGTTCCCGGGGAGGCAAGGACGGTGTCTGTCCTGTAACTGTCTCCCCTCGGATGCTGTAAATAGCCTGAAACAGCACATGCCTGAACCCCAGCGCCCCCAACCTGCGGTCCCCACCATCGCCTCCCCACCACCTGCTTTCCTCAGAGTCCGACAGAAGGCGCTCCGTCATCCAGTGGCTTAGGCCAGACATACTGGAGTCTCCCTGACACCCCTTTATTCCTTCACATCCCAGTCAACCCTTCAGCACCTCCTGGCGCCCTTACCTTCACAGAGCCTGATTACCAGCACGTCCTGCCGCAGCCCCCGGCCAGGGAGAAAAAGGGTCCCCAGAGCCTCCCAACTCCCCGGGCCCCCTTCAACCTAGTCTCCAGAGTCAGACTGCTTTATGCATATAGGTATGTATGTATTCAAGTATCTGTCAATTGTCAAATATCAAATATATATATTCAGATATTCAAATATGTATATGTAGTCAATAATATAGAAGTGAAGTCGCCCAGTCGTGTCCGACTCTTTGCAACCCCATGGATTGTAGCCTACCAGGCTTCTCTGTCCATGGGATTTTCCAGGCAAGAGTTCTGGAGTGGGTTGCCATTTCCTTCTCCAGAGGATCTTCCCGACCCAGGGATCGAGCACGAGTCTCCCGCATTGCAGGCAGACGCTTTATCCTCTGAGCCACCAGGGAAGTGAATAATATATATATTCATATATTCATACATATATATTTACTTAGCCACTCCATGCAGCCTGTAGGATTTTTATTTACCTGACCAGGGGTTGAACCCAGGCCCTCAGCAGTGAGAGCATAGAGTCCTAACCACTGGATTGTCAAGGAACTCCCTCCAAAATAATTTGAAATCCCACTTGTCTTTCCAGATGTATCCTTCCCAGCAACTCCGCATCTCAGAGCACAATCTAGACTCCTTCAGGGCTCTGCCTGCGTCGTCTCCCGGGCGCCCCGTCCTCCGCCCGCTCCCCTCCCGTCTCGCTCCGGCCTCGATGACCCAGGACACGACCCTCACTACGGCTCCCTGCGGACCCCTCCCCAACCCCATGCCTCACACTGTGTTCCCTCACTTGGCGGGGTTTCTGCTTCTCCAGCATCTCTCTTCAAAATTGCCCCCATCCCGACCCTCCCTATTTCTCTTCTCTACTTACTTTTCTCCGAAGCTTAAGACTCCACCAAGGTATGTCATTTTTTTGTGTATTCATTGATTTTCTCCTCCCCCTAAATTCCACGAGGGTGGAGATTTTTGTCTCTTTGTCATGGCTGTGTCCTCATCGCTCCCATTTGTGCCTGGCAGGTAGTAAACAGTTATAGGTTATTAATAATTAATTGAATGAAGAGTACATGCTAAAGATGTAAGTGCTCATCAGGTGAGTGAATGAATGATAATAGAGCATTGCCAAAGTCATTAAATCAACAAAGACATACATAGTTACTATTTTGGGTCTGAAACCAATCTAACCTGATCAGTAGTATATATAACAGATACCATCTCTGGTCATGTGAAACTTGAGGTCTACTTGGGAAAAGCAACTGATCCAACAGTCACGAAAAGCATGTCATTACAAACTTGGGACTGCTAGGAAGCAAAGGAACATTCTGAGAGTGTAGCTCCCTTAGAGAGAACTAGGAAGCCTCGGAGGAGTTGGCATTTGCACTGAGATGAGAAGGTTTGGATGGACAGGGAAGGGGGAGCTTGGAGACTAAGGAGAACATCTGTGGCAGGAGACGCTTCCACCCCCAAACTTCTAGTCCAGTGGGTGCGGATTAACCATTTACATTTTACTGCTCCGAGACCCTAGTGAAACTTGGAACTTGATGTCTGACACTCACTACTGAGCTCAGCTTTTGGATGCCAGTATTGGTGATGCTTGTGATTCTTCTCCTAGTGGAGATGGGAACCACCTCCAAACTCAGGAATCTGATTAAATATTGGAGACGTCAGAGTGTATGCAGTGTGTGGTTGGGTTTTTACATCCTCATCCTTTTTTGTTTTCTTCTTTTTGCAGTATTTCAACACTGGCTGGTCATTAAAATTTAGAGCTCACCCTGGGTTAAGTGGATGATTTCCTGGAAAACAGCTGGTTGAACTTCCCCCTGCTTGTCTCTGAAATAAACATCCCCTTTGGAGAAAGGGTTTCTCCAGTGCCTTCCTGCTCAGCATCTTTTTTTTTTTTTTTCAATTTACAGTCCTGTTTTGCTTGACTTCTCAGAAGAAATCTAGAAGAATCATCACTAAAATAACAGCCAAAGGTTATTATGCACTTTGTAGCTTTTCCAGCCCTGAGAGTTAGGTGTTGTTCTTATCTTACATTAAGAGGTAAGGACCCGAACGAAGCCTGGGAAGCCGTGTGTCCCATTTCAATGAATAACTACAAAATGGCAGAGGCAGGCTTTATGTCCAGACCAGCTGTCTCAAGAACTCGTGCTTTTAATCATCAAGTCACAAGCCCTCCCTGACCCCAGATTTGAAAGTCTCCTCTTAACTTTAATTTCTCTAGCTGTTAGATGAAGGCATGGAAACCAAGGTTCTAAATCTTTCAGTCCACGTTTAGACTGGGGGTGTTGGTACTCTCTCTTGCAAAGGCAACCAATTCTGGCTGATTTGTGTTGAGCAGAGTTTGATGAGCTGATATTGAGTCACAAACAGGAGGGGAACTGAGAGCTAAGGAAGAAAGAAAGAAAAAGGGAGGCGGAGCTGGAGAGGGAGGGAGACAGAGAGACCGAGGACCAGAGCTGTTCCCTGCATCCGGGGAGCAGTAGACGTCTCAGAATTACTCTCCCAGAGTGGGGGAGCTGCCGTGTGCTCTCCACCCTGCCCCACTCTGGTGAAGACTGACCGTCCCGGTGTCTATCTTGGCTTTGGATTCATCCCTCGGCTAGGAAAGGACAGGGTGTCTTGACAGTCCCACTGATGTGACTCATGGTGGCCTGGGTAATTCCTCAAAGGACAATCAGGGCACTGTAACCCAGGCAACGAGAAAGAGTTGCTGGGCTCCTCCGAAACAACAGACCCCCCTCTAACTTCTCAAAAGATTGGAAGTGAAAATTGTTTGGTCTCAATTAAGGCTTTTGCTAGGGCTTCTCTGATAGCTCAGTTGGTAAAGAATCTGCCTGCAATGCAGGAGACCCCGGTTTGAATCCTGGGTCAGGAAGATCCCCTGGAGGAGGAAATGGCAACCCACTCCAGTATTCTTGCCTGGAGAATTCCATGGACAGAGGAGCCTGGTGGGCTACAGTCCATGGGGTTGCAAAGAGTCGGACACAAGTGAGTGATTGACACTAATCCACTTGTGGGAGTCCTCCTTCACAACCTAATTACTTCCCAAAGGCCCACATCTCCTAATACCATGACACTGGGGGTTAGTTTTCAACATAGAAATTTGGGAAGAGGAGGAACACACAAACATCCCATCTGTAGTGCAGATGGGAGCCAAAATGCCACCTCTGTGGCCGATAAATCTAGAGATCTGGTGGCCACTGGGCTTCTCTACCTGGACCCCAGAATGGAATGAATCTTCCAGCTCCAACACAGGAGCAGAGAACAACTCCCCTGTCCACGAGGAGACAGAGCAGAGGACAGCTTGATTCCTCCCCAATTTACCTACTAGGTAATCCTCTTCCCCAGGAGAGGAGTCAGGGAAGGGCAGATAAGGCCAGGAGTTTTAGGAGATGGGCTCTGTCCACGTGGATGGAAGCCCCAGTAAAAACGGAGAAGCCCCTTTTCCTTCCTGACCAGCACCAGGGGGCCTGGGGAAAGTGCGCGGGGGGTGTAGACCCCAGGCTGATCACCGTCAGAGAAGCAAGATTTCCTCTTCTTTGCAGCGATCTACTGATTACATTTTCACAGCTGCGACGAAATATTGCCATCACTCAGGACATGACACCAAAACACCTGGTTTTGAAGAGTGGAAAATTTGTCAAAGGACTGCGGAAATTCTCTTAAAATAGAAATGTTAAAAGCCCAGAAACAAAGGTATAATAACTATCAACCTCATGACAATCAAAGCCGGTTGCCTGACACTGAATGCACTGACAGGAGAACAGTGGCTAAACTTTGAGGTCTGAGACCCCGCGTTTGATTTTCTGCTCTGCTCCTTATTTAACCGTGTGAACTGAGGCTTGTTGATGTCTCTGGACCTCATTTCTGCAACTTCCATTCCATAGGTTTTTTGGTGAATATTCTGTAGAGATAAAGAATTTCAAACTCAGACCACTTCCTGGCACAGGATAAGCTCGTTATAACATTAATAAGTCCTAGCTCGTGCTCCTGTTGTGATTTTTGTCACTAGTGATGATGGCTCGGGTCCCCGTGTTGCCCTTCTTTCTGGTCACGTGCATCGTCCTCTGGTTGTCTGAGTAGCAGAGAAATCCGGGGACCCAAGTTCAAATCCAGGTTTCGGTACTTTCCAGCTATGTGTTGGTCGGCAAAATCACTAGACATCTTTGAGCCTCAGTTTTCTCGTCAGTCATGGGCGACATAGTCGAAAGGCCTAATTTGAACTTGGAACATGGACTTTTCTTTCCTTGGGACATGCTTTCCTTCATCCCTTTATTTGTTAAGTGTTCAGCCAGGATCTCAGCTCATCCGCCTGTCCTCATGGCAGCCCCGCCCCACCCCTCCCAGATGCACAGATTTTAACGAGCAGCCATCCTGCATGCCGGGCTTTCCTGGTGGCTCAGTGGTAAACAATCCGCCTGCAACGCAGGAGATGCGGGTTTGATCCCTGAGCTGAGAAGATCCCCCGGAGAGGGGAATGGCAACCCACTCCAGTATTCTTGTCTGGGAAATCCCTTGGACAGAGAAGCCTGGTGGGCTACAGTCCATGGGATTGCAGGGTCTGACGTGACTTCACTGAGCATGCATGCACACCGAGTGCCAGACACTGTTCTCGAGGCAGAGTGATGAATTAGCAAGATGTGGTCTCTGACTTTCAGAATCAGAGGAAAAGGTCAAGGGACTCTTCTTCATGTGGCGTCCCCCTGGGGTCAGTCCATTTCCCTAGCCAGGCTGGCTCTACGTTAGGACACAGTCAACGTGACCCAGACCTAGGAACACACACACTCTCTCTGCCACCTTCTCCCTGGACCAGGGGCCTTGTGAATTTAGTTGTCAGAGTCCAGCTGATGTTGTGCATTAAACTTCCCCAAGAAAGTTCTCCCAGCGTCAGGCCTGCTCTCCACCCCAGAGTGAGATTATTCAGATTGACTAACAAACCTCCTCGGGGCAGTCCTGAGCCATGGAGCACCAACGTTCTGACTCAATCAAGACGCCCAGACAGAGGTGGACGCATACAGAAAACAAGACAAAACCAACCACATTCCTTCTCACTGTTCCTGCTGGGACGCCCTTGACCGGCTCACCCTCTCTAGGCTTCGGTTGCCTCATCTGTGAAATGGGGATGATGGCATTTACATGCTAAGATCGCTGTGAGGGTTAATGGAGACCAAGTATGTGAACCATGTAGGGTCACGCTTGGGGCATTGTCGCTCAGTAAACACTAGGTGCGATTATTCCTGTTGAGGACTCATGTCATCATTCTCACGTAGGAAAAAGACCACAGTGTTTTGGTGAAGACCCATAACTCAGACAGTGGATGGCCTGGAGTGAAATCTTCACCGCTGCCCCGCCTGGCTGAGCCCTGCTCATTTCTGGGGTCAAGGCTAGGATGTCATCTCAGTTATTTTCACCTGGGCTACACGTTGGCAGCACCCGCGGTGCTTGTACAGTTCGTGATGCCTGGTCCAGCCTCCAGAGGTTGATTCAAACAGCTGCTCCCTGGCCACGGGGAGTTTTAAATGCACCCCAGGAAACTCTCCGGAGAAGGCAATGGCACCCCACTCCAGTATGCTTGCCTGGAAAATCCCATGGACGGAGGAACCTGGTGGGCTGCAGTCCATGGGGTCTCTAGGAGTCGGACACGACTGAGCAACTTCACTTTCACTTTTCACTTTCATGCATTGGAGAAGGCAATGGCAACCCACTCCAGTGTTCTTGCCTGGAGAATCCCAGGGACGGGGGAGCCTGGTGGGCTGCCGTCTATGGGGTTGCACAGAGTCGGACACGACTGAAGCGACTTAGCAGCAGCAGCAGCAGCAGGAAACTCTCAGCCAAAGTCCAGAGAATTACTGCTTTTAGAGGCAGTGGAGTGCAGTAGCTGAAAGCACAAACCTAGAGCCAGGCTGCTGGAGTTTGAATCCTGGTTCTGAGAGTCACTAGAGGTACTTTTTGTTAAGACTAATGCCTCAGTTTCCGCACCTATAAAATGGTTTAATAATAATAGCAGCACCTACCACGTAGTGTTGAGATCAAATGGATTAATATGTGATGCTATTAGATTTGATCCCTGGGTCAGGAAGATCCCCTGGAGGAGGGAATAGCCACTCCCTCCAGTGCCCCTGCCTGGGAAACCCCGTGGACGGAGGTCAGCTATAGTCCATGCTGTCTCAGAAGAGACAGGACCGAGCGGCTGGGCTGAGCCGAACACTTAGGACAGGGCACTGTAGTAAGACTTTTAGTTACCATCCCCTTAACTTTTCAACCTATGAGTATTTTACCACAGTACAGAATGACAGAGTTTACCACTTAACATGTTAAGTGTACAATTCAGTGGCATTCGCTGTATTTTCAGTGTTACACAGCCGTCATCGCTGTCAACTTTTAAAACTCTTTTATCATCCCAAATAGGAACTCTGTACCAATATAAATAACCCCCTTCCTCCCAGCTCCTGGTGATCTCAATTATAATTTCCTTCTCTCTGAATCTGCCTATTCTCTGTTACTTCAGATTATTGGCATCATACAAAGTTTATTCTTTTGTGTCTGGCTTATTTCACTTAGCATGTTTTTGAGTTTCATTCACGTTGTAGCATGTAGTAGAATTTCCCTGTCTTTATAGCTGAATAATATTCCATTGCATGTTTATACCTTTTATTCACTCACCTGTGAGTGAGCATGACTTGTTTCCACCTTTCGGTTATTGTCAGTGGTGTTGCTATGAGCACTGGTATACACGGATCTGAGTCCCTGCTTCCCATTCTTTGGGCATTTATCTGGGAGTGGAATTGCTGAATCATATGGTAATTCTATTTGAGTTTTACGGGCTTTCCACACGGGCTGCACCATTTTACATTCCCACCAGCAAGGCACCAACGTTCTAATTTTTCCACATCTTCACCAACACTTAAAAAAAAAAAGGAACAGCCATCCTTTGGGTGTGAAGTGGTATCTCATTGTGGTTTAGTTGTAATTCCTTTTGATCGCGTCCAAAGTAGATTACCCGTCGCCCACCGTGCACTGGCCCACAGCGCACAGCTCTTCGCTCTCAGCGTGCCCTGCTGCTCGCTGGGTGTTTGCCCTGCTGGCCGCCCGGGGCTGGGCCAGCTGCAGCCTCAGGCTGCAGCTCAAATCCTGCTGCTGTTTGTGCATAGTCCATAAGCTAAAAGTGATTTTAAATTTTTCTAACTGGTTAAAAATAAAATAATATTTCATGAAATAGAAGAATTTTATGATAGTCAAATTTCATTATAAATTGCCCGTAAAGTTTTATTGGAACATAGCTATGCCCTTGTGTTTACGTGTCGTTTATAGCTGCTTTTGCACTACAAAGGCAAAGTTGAGAAATTGCAACAGGGACCATATGGCCTGTGAAGCCAAAAATATTCACTATCTGGCTCGTTTCTATATAAAGAAAAGGATTTGCTGAATTCGGCCCTAGACCCTGAACTGAGAACCGTCACCCTGACGTCTCCACAGCACTGGCCATGGAATTTGTTGATTCCATCTTTCACGCTAACTCCAGACACAAAAATAAATTTGAGATGAATCAGAACTAAATGTAAATGCTAGGACTAGAAATCTTCTGGAAGATTAGAAAAACTTCTTTGTAGACTTGGGTTAGGCAAAGATTTCTTTGGACACAGAATCATAAAATAAATGGAACAATAAAAAGTTTCTGCTTGTCCAAAGATACTAGGAAGAAAATAGACAAACTACAGATGGGGAGAAAATTTTTATACCTGTATGGGATAAAGAACTTTCATCTAGAATATACAAAGAATTCCTACAACTAATACAAGACAAACATACATGTTAAATGAGCAAAAAGCCTCAGACACTTCACAAAAGGTCTAGGCATGCTTCTTTGTTAGCATATTTTTTTGTAAAATAAGTAATGATCCCCCATAACTTTTGTGAATATGTAAAATTCCACATACTAAGATACACTGACAACACTTAGAGGAAATGTAAAAACTAAAGAATGAGATAAATTTTATCCCTGGAAAATCATTTGAGCAGTTTTTGAAGTTGAAATAAATGTTTAAAGATTCAGTAATTTTCGAAGTTGAAAGAAATGTTTCAGAATTTAGTGTCTTCGTGGTCTAACTTGTAATGTGTTCGGCACTCTGTAGGTGTGCCAAAGTATATTCATGAATAAATTCATACTGATGTTTATGAACTTTAACCTCCTAAAGACTTAACTCTAGTTTTCATGCCTATTTTTGCCTAAATCCAAATACACTTAATTATTTGAAGATCTTAAAAAAAGATATAAGCATGACTAATCAGCCCCTGAAAAAGTACTTACCATTAGTCATCAGGGAAATGCAATTTAAACCCACAATGAGATACAATCGATTCACACATATTAGGAAAGCAAAGAAGAAGAAGAAGAGAAACGCGTATGCACATTGTAGTGTGACAGGAGTCACCGTGTCAGGGCTGGCGACGGGAGGAGCCCCTCACACGCTTACTGTGGTTCCGTCATTTAATGCCCGACAGCAGTACAACCGCTCTGGAGAACTGTATGGCAGTTTCTTATAATTCTGCTCCTTGGTATTACTCAAGAGAAACGAAAGCAAATGTCCGCACAGCAGAGTCACACCTGGAAGTTTGCAGCACTTTTATTCATAGCAGCCACAAGCTGGAAACAACGCAAATGGCATTAACAGAACAGATTTTTAAAACTGAGTTGCATTCACTGGATGTACCTACTCAGTAATAAAATGAAAAGGACTACTGATACCCGGAATGACACAGATGAATCTCAGAATTATGCAAAGTGAAAAGCAGACCCATCGGAGCGCATGATGTATGATGCTGTTTATATGAAAGTCTAGAAAAATAATTTATAGCAACCAAAGCTGATCAGTAGTTGCCTCTTGGGGAGTGGGGGTTGGTAGTTGGTGTTGCCCAGAAAAGGGCAGGAGGTAATGAATACATTCTGTGACTTGTTTTGGGTGGATGTTAATTACAGTGGTGTATATAATTGTCAAAACTCAAAACAGTTAAGATCTGTGCTCTGTGTGTAGATCTTACAGGCACTTAGACAACGAGAGTGAACAGCTGAACTTGAAACGGACCATCTCCCTTTATAGATGGGCCCGTCTCTGAGGGTCAGCCTCTCCTGCCCGCAGTGAAGCCGGTCACGTTTGCAAACGATCAGGAGAAACCACGGTGCCCTGACCTGCCAGCTGCCAATGGCCGGGCAGCTCATTTCCTGTTTTAACCAAAGCTCCAAGCGTGAAGGAAAGTTACGTGATCACTCCTCGGTGAGCCCTGGAGCTCACTAAAAAGCCCATTTCCTGGTCTTGCAAAAAAAAAAAAAAAAAAAAAACCCGAAACAAAAAAGACAATTCCCTCGCTCAGCCAGAAACGCCTTCCACCTGCTCCTAGGTGGAAACTGCTGGTGGCTGCCCCCCACCCAACAAGTCCCGGGGCGCCCCTCCTCTGGCTGACTAGCCGGAAGCCCACCTCCCCCATTAGTCTGCCTAGACCGCCCCCCTCCGCCCCCCCGGGGGAGCCCCGGGGGTTCCCGCGCAGGCAGCGGGAGACGCAGAAGCAGTGGCTGTTTCTGCTTTTATTTTTAGAGGGCAAATGAAACCAAGCTGCCTCCCTGAGGCGAACTGTGCAGACCTCTTGATTCCTACAAAGCTGAGGCCAGAGTCGGGATCTTTCCTCCAGGATGCCCTTCCCAGGGCCGCTGTGACAGCAGCACCTCCAACATGAACCTTAAAACAGTATCAACTTGGGACCTCCCTGGTGGTCCTGTGGTTAGGGCTTCACCTTCCAGCCCGGGGGTTGTGGGTTCGATGCCTGGCTGGCGAGCTAAGATCCCATGTGCCTTGTGACTGAGAAACCAAAATGTAAAAAACAAAACAACACTGTAACAAGTTCCGTTAAGACTTTAAAAAACGGTCCACATTAAAAAAAAGGAAAAAGAAACACTTTAAAAAATATATACACTTCTCTTACAGTTCTGGAGGTCAGATGTCCAACCTAGGCCTCTTTGGGCCAATGATCAAAATGTGCGTGGGGCGCGTCCCTTCTGGAAGTCCCAGGGGAGCATCGGACTCCTGCCTCTTCCAGTTTAGAGGCATCCTGGTTCCTTGCCCCTGGAACCTTCCGGCATCTTCAAAGCTGGCAACATGGATCCCGTCATGACTTGCTTGTAGGGCCGTGCTCTCCCACTTTTAGCACTTTCACGGGCTCTGTGATTACACCGGCGCCACCTGGAAAGTTCAGACTTCCCTCCCTCTCCCTGCCTTCCCTGCAGGCCGACTCCCTGCCCTCCGCTGAGGAGCAAGCGTGGTTCCAACTGCAGACTCCATTCCCTGTTGCCAGTGAAGGTAGCATGTTTCCAAGTTCTGGGGGGTTAGGATGCTCATCTTTCTGGGGTGCCATCAATCTGCCAAATGTTAATACACTCCCTTAATTCAAGTTTGACTTCAACGCCCAACTTGCGCACTCTCTTCAAGTGGACCTGGGTTGATAGTTCTGAGATTTACAAGTATGGTAACTCCGACAAAGAGGCAACAATGACAACAGCCACACATTGAGAACAGGATGTAAAAGCGAGCGCCGGGGACACACGGCCTCATGTGATGCCTCCAGGACCCTTGTGGAGTGAATGGGCTTCCCTGGGGGCTCAGTCATAAAGAATCTGCCTGCGGTGCGGGAGACCTGGGTTCAAAACATCCCCTGGAGGAGGGCATGGCAGCCCTGGAGAATCCCATGGACAGAGGAGCCTGGTGGGCTGCAGTCCACGGGGTCGCCAAGAGTCGGACACAACTGAGCGACTAAACACTTGGAGTGGATATCATCAGCCCATCACAGAGAGAAACTGAGACCTAGGCAGTATAAATGGCCAGCCCAAGTTTGCTTAGCTTTGAAGGGGCCAATCCAGGATTGGCACCTAGTCTGTCTGACTTCAGGGTCTTTGCTCTTAACAGCACGTGTCTTAATAGCAAACCTCTGTGACATATCCATGTTACCCTTTATCTGAGCAGACATCTTATATGAGGATAAAAGGAAATGTCTGTTGGGTGCTCAGCAAGTATGTAGTAGAACCCATGATGTGGATTCAGGGTTATTCCAAGATAGTCCTGTTGCCTCTTTATGCCTCTCCTATTCCTTCCTTTCATCCATCCATCTGAGGCATCTTTTAAAGTGTGTTCAATGTTCTGTAACAGGATCTAGGTTCCAAGTTCAGATGACCACTTGGGTTCAACTTCTGGTTCTAGCTGCTTCACCTTGGGCCTACAGCACCTCTTTAAGCCTCAGATTCTTCCCCAGTTATAAAAATTGGCATGTAATTATTTCTACCTTATCAAGCTATTGGGGGAATTAGAAACAGCCATGCATTCACATAACTCATGGTAAACTATCATGGTTAGGTCACCCCCAAGTGTCTGTTACTGAAGTAGGTAATTAAGTGAAGAAAGTATGACCTGTGTTCACATGGATCCCCTCTTTAACACACACACACCAGCTAGTGACATAAAATAGAACATTAGGAAGGACTTAGAATGGGAGACCGAGACAGTTGATCATGTGGTTCTAATTTGTGGTTAGGAAATCTGTCAAGGATTTCATGTTCTCACATGTCATGTTCTCAAGGTCGATGTGTTCTCAGAGAAAGGAAGGATTCACTGAGAAAGAACGTGGAATGTGGGGTGAATCACACGGGCTGTCGTTGCCGGCAGCCCTCTAGAGGCCCTTTGACCATCCTGCTGGGCTATTTTAATCACCAGATGTGGTCAACCACAGCCTCTCACACACAGACATTCACACACAAACGTCATGATTTTTCGCCATATCTGTCTCTGCCTTGTCTGATATTCACTTAATCTTTTCCTTTAAATCAATCTACTACTTGCTATTACATTGCTAATATTAATATCAAGAAAATGATATTAATACATAGTATTTCTTACTACTTACCTATGTTTATGGGCTTCCCTGGTGGCCCAGTGGTAAAGAATTCGCCTGCCAGTGCAGGAGATGCAGGTTCGATCCCTGGTCCAGGAAGATCCACTGGGGAATGAAATGTACCCACTCCAGTATTCTTGCCTGGGAAATCCCATGGACAGAGGAGCCTGGTAGGCTACAGTCCTTGGGGTCACAAAGAGTCGGACACAGCTACTAAAAACAACAAACAAAAGCAAAAAGTTACATTCATAGTACAAGGAAACTGTCACCTTAGTAAGTGGGAGGCTGATTCGCTTGCACAGGCAGAAACTATGGCAATAACGGCAGGACTATGAGACGCAGTAAGTAACTTTGTGCATCCGTCACCCTGTATCGCAACAGCAGCGGGAGTAACATCCCCGGGGAAGCCCCGTGCTTACGGGCTGCACTGAGGAGGCTTCTGCGACTTTGGGGTTTGTGGCCTGAACTTCCTGCTTCCCAGTCTCTCGTCACTAGGACAGGGTGTCCGCAGACATGGCCACCGCACTGAGAAATGGCCGGGCTGAGCAGGGCGCAGCCCACAGCCCTCATGTCTCTTAGTGCCTCCACCCTGATGGTGGTTACTGAGGTGGGATCCGCGAGGAAGCCGAGGCACGGAGAAGGCAATTGGCTTTGCCGGTCACACGGCGCGAGGCCGGATGTGCAGGAACGTGCCACCAGCCCCTCCGCGTACAGACTGGATTCTCGTGCCTCCGCGCTGCTTCAGGGGCAGAGAGCAAGCGGATCAGTCGGCGCTGAGGCGATGTCCTGGGGGGTGAGGACGGAGGCTCTCGGGGCCCTTAGCACGGGGCCCTTCTCAACACGCCCTGTGTGAGCGCACCCGTCCTCACAGCGGACCTCACGCGGAGGTCCGCGTGTGGTTCCCACTTACAAATGAGGACGTGGAGCCGCACAACCTTTGATGCACTTGCTCGTAGTTGATGGCGAAGCTGGCCGGGAACCCAAGCAGTCTTTCTCCAGAACCGCTGTCCCCACAGTTTCATCAAGGCGTCCTGCAGACGGCATGATGTTTATGTCACCGCCCGCGACGGTTTCCACGGGGCGGTTGAAGAGCTGTCAGCCAGCCGCGCGTCTGATCTAGCTGCTGCTGAGCCCCGCCTTGCTTGCCGTCCTTTTAAAGGTAGAATTCAGATGACTCGGGTCTTCTAAGAGGTTAACCTGGTCCCGGGAAGGTGCCCATCCACCCACTCGCCGTCCGCAGGCTGACCGCCCGGCGCTGCGTCTCAGGATCGGGAGGGCTCGCAGAGGGGCCGGGCACACAGACCGCGGCCTCAGCTGCACCAGCATCTCCAGCTGCGTGTCTCCTCTCCTGCGAAGGAGGCTGACTACAGCTCCCCACAGTTTTTTTTTTTCCCTCCTAGTTCTTTTGGAGAGAATTTTTTTGGCTGAGTGTGTACGTAATAATTCCTCCTCAATTTGCTCTGTTCTGTTGAGTCGACGAGTATCACGATGCTTTTCATATGTTTCATTTGTTTGTTTCGCTGATTGTAAAAGTAATGCAGTCCCACAGCCCCACAGCCCCAAACCTAGGAGCCAGGCGTGCTGTGTAAGCCGGGTTTTCCCAGATTTTTAGATATGTTTGGCTTACACTGAATATCAGATAACACATGAATACTTCTTCGAAGAAATGTATGAATATTCACGCCACCTGGGATCATGAAAGCCCTCGGGTAAATTCAGAAGAGTCCAGATTTGCTGTCAAACGAGTTTTGTGGATTTTGGATTTTGGAATTGTGATTGAGGGGTTATGAAAAGGACCTGGTATGGTGGAAAATTTGGGAAAACATAATGATGCATTAAAAATGAAATAATCGTATTCACAAGAGACCACTACTGACATTTCCATGTACCTTTTCTAATTCATCGAATTATGAAACAATACGAGTATTATTTGTGTATTATTTTATGTATTTATTTTTGGCTGCACCAAGTCTTCGTTGCTTTGCTCAGGCTCTCTGGCTGTGGCGAGTGGAGGCTAGCCTTGGTTTCCTCGCGTGGGCTTCTCGTTGCGGAGCAGAGGCTCGGGGGGTGTGAGCTTCAGCAGGTGCGGCCACGGGCTCAGCCGCCGTGGGTCTCCAGTCCCAGGGCTCAGCTCAGTAACTGTGGCCCACGGGCTGGGCTGCTCCGTGGCGTGAGGAATCTGCCAGGACCAGGGATTGAGCTCATGTTCCCTGCATTGGCAGGCGGATTCTTATCCACTGCGCCATCAGGGAAGTCCTAAACAATGTTTTCTGATACGTCTAGTGGTTTTCTACCAGGGGTGATTTTTGTCTGCAAAGGACATTTGACAACATTTGGGGACATGTTGGTTATTGCGGCTGCGTGGGTGGTGGGGTACCACTGACTTCTAGTGCGTAGAGGCCAAGGATGCTACTGACCATCCTGCAATGCACAGGATGGCCCCACAACAGAGGACGATTCAGCCCCACATGTCAGAAGTGCTGTGACCGAGAAACCCCGTCTAGATTCTGGGCCTACACAACAAACAAAATAGCAAAAACACTCATCTGTTTACTATGTGTTTACAAAGTGTATATATATATACACACAGAGACAAGTGTTAAGTGTTTTACAGATTTGGTATTCTTCAATGTATGCTGTTGTTTAACTGATAAGTTGGTCTGACTCTTTGCGACACTGGACTGCAGCCCGCCAGACGCCTCTGTCTATGGGATCTCCAGGCAAGAATCCTGGAGTGGGTAGGCGTTCCCTTCTCCGGGGGATCTTCTCAGCCCAAGGATGGAACCTGCGTCTGCCGCGGTGGCAGGCGGTCCTTTACTGCTGATCCACCAGGGAAGCCCCTCTATAATATGTAGGGTTTTGTGTTTTTTTCCCACTCTGATCAGCTTATGGGATCTTAGTTCCCTGACCAGGGATCAAACCTGCATCCTCTGTAGTATGAGTGCAGAGTCTTAACTGCTGGACTGCCGGGGAAGTCCTCAGTATATAGTTTTTAATTTACCGTTTCATGAACATGTACAATATTATCAAAAATTCTTTAAACACATGATTCTCTTGCCTACAAAATGTTCCCTCAGAAAGATGTGAAATTGATTTTTTTGGCCATTCCTTTACATTAAAATTGATGTTTTCATTTTTCCTATTATTTAAAATAGCACCATGATAAATATCTCTACATCTACATCATTGGTGTCATCTCTGATTATTTCATTAGGTTCTGAGGCTTGGGATGGATTCTCGAAGGGAGGTGATTGAGTTGAAGGGTATAAACTTAAAATATCCTTGATGTACATGATGAAATTGCTTTGTAGAAAGGTTGTTTCAAGTTTTACTTAGCATAGCAGCTTACAGAGTGAACTAAGTCAGGAAGAGAAAAACAAATATTGTATATTAGTGCATACATGTGGAATCCAGAAAAATGGTACTAATGAACCTACTTGCAGGGCAGGAATAGAGATGCAGACGTAGGGAGTGGACTTGTGGACACAGCGGACGGGGGCACGAGTTGAGAGGGTCGCGTTGACATATACACCACCCTGTGTAAGACAGACAGCCCGCGGAAAGCTGCTATGGAGCTCAGCGCTCTGTGCTGACCCCGGGGGGTGGGTGGGGGGTGGGTGGGAGACTCAAGAGGAGGGGATACACGTGTACACAGAGCGGATTCACAGTGTATATACCAGAAACCAACACAACATTGGAAAGCAAGTATACTCTAAATTTAAGAAAAGTTTTTAATTGAAAAATACTAGAAGTCTTAGGTGTTAAATAACAAACAAAGCTAGTTCAAGCTCCCAACAGCGAAACTAGAAAATTCTGGTGACTGGGAAAGGCCTTCAGAGAGGGAAACATTATGCTGGGTTCACGTTCAACTTGCCAGTTGAACCCGAGTGAATTAGGTTTGCTTCCTCTTGGTCAGTTCCGGGCCCTCATTGTATTTTGATCATCCCAGCGTGCAAGCCGATTGGTTACAGTTCAAAGACTGGGCAACAAAACATAATTAAGAAGCCACTGACTTCTGGGAAAAGAAAAGGGCTCAGAGTCTGAGAGCTGTGTGGCAGAAAACCCTGGAAGGAGGTGATCACCATTTGCAAGCATTGAAACTCAGTAACTAAAAGGCTAGAAGAGGACCTTCTCGGGGAGCTGGGAGTGCTTCAAAAGGTAATGGGATATATTTGAACAGTGAGAATTCCAGAGTGAGATCTCAAGAGGAGACTTCCTTGTGGGTCTCTGTAGGCTTAATCTGTGGAGGAAATGATGGAATTCCGTCCCAAGAATTAGTAGGTGAAACAGTAAGAGAAATGCAGGCCAAACAGATGATGTGATTTTGTTCTTCAGTGAGTGTTGCGTGAGAACTTAATGGAATGGGTAAACTTCGCCTCCCCTGGGGTGAGAAGCTGTCAACTCTAAACCACGCTGCAGGGGGGACCTTGATGTGAAGGGAAGAGAATTCACATTGTATCTGAGGCTAACCACCACCACCACCAACATCACTGAGTAGGGGTTGGCAAATGTTCCACAAAGAGACCGATTGTAACTATTTCGGGGCTGTTGGTCTGTGTCAACGGCTGAACTGGGCCTTGGTAGGTTAGAAGCAGTCACAGACAATATGTAAATAATGTGCACGGCTGTGTGTCAATAAAACTTTATTTGTATAAACAGAGCCCGGGAAGCCTGGGAGATTCTGAGAGAGCTGAGATCAAATTTCATCTCTACCACTTATTGGCTGTGTGACCCCAGGCCAGTTAATTAACCCTTCTGAGCATCACTTTCCTTGACCCTAGCTGGAGTACCCACCGTGTGAGTTTGCTCTCTGAATCAAGCAGAACTATGCCTGAGTAGTGCCCCGCGTGGGACTCGGCACATCCAAGCCCCGTAATAAGAGGAAGGCAGGTGTTGTGACAGTTCTTATCTCCTTGTGTGTGGGTTTGCGTGACTGCTTTCCCCAGTCAGTGCCTTTCTCCTCAAGCTCAAGGACCTGCTCCTTGGCGCACGGTGGGTCTCTAGAAGCAGAAGCAGGGAGGGGGAATTGGGTGCCCGGGGTTTAGCCGGGCGGGGTGGGGCAGGCCAGCCGGACCGGACAGGGAGGGGCTGCGCCGAGGCTGTCCTAGCTGCGGTCGCCCTCCCTCCCCATCCCGCCGGGACCTCAGTGCCACCTGGAGGCAGAGGGGCCGGCCCTTCACGCGCTGAGCCGGTCAGTTGGTTGCTGGCTGCGAGCTGCCCCACGAGGGGGAGGAACGGCCCCCCAGGTGGCCTGGCACCTTCCGTGCTGACGGCAGCTCCAAGGAGGAGCCGCGCAGCAGCTGGGAAGGCGCTCTGCCCGTCAGGGAGCTGGGAGGGGACAGCGCCAGCCTTGCACGCAGTGGCTGGCGACGCTCTGAGTTGGGCCCTAACCTCCCGGGACACCAGGCTGCTTACAGGAACAGGAGAAGGACAGAGCCGGGGTGACTGACTCGTCACCTGTCAGCTCCAGGACAAATCGTGTGGCTTAGAGCCCGGACCCGGGGATGGCTGCTCTCATTCTGCAGGGACAGGACGTGGCTGCTTCCCCAGGGACTCAGGGCACCTCCTTTGCCGAGAGGAGTGACTGGCATCACCCAGACGACCGAGCCCTGAGCTTGGCACACATGGTGATGGCATCACAGTTGGCACCTGCCCGGGTCCTGGGGTCTCGTGGGAGTGTGGTCACACCTTAGCCCTGTCACTGGGCCAGGTCACCCTCAGCCGGTTGCTTGGTGTTCCTAAGCCTCAGTTTCCTCATCTGTAAACTGGGGACAAATAATGTTTCCTAATTCATAGGGTTTTTGTGAGTATTAGAGTTAATGCTTGTGAGATATTTTACAAACGTCAGGTGTCTGGCACCTGAGGAAAGTTGAATGTATGGTGAATTTTTTTTCTTTCGTCATGGTGGTGGTATGTTTTGTTTTGTTTTGCTTTCATTTTGAGGAGTGGTTTTGTCCAGTTCACTGTTTTTCCACGGCCATTTGCACATTACTTTGGATTTTTGCCATATCTCTCACCACCTAATATTCGTTAACTGACTCTTAAAAAAAGCCTTAAACACGGTAACCTTGCAGGCCAGACCAGTACAAGAACGGCACAGGTGGGCCAGCACCTGGCACGCAGTGACTCCGCTGTAACGGGAGTCACTGTCATCATGAACACCGACATTAAATGATGTCTTTTGCCCCGTCGCAGACCTTTCTTTTGGAATCAGCTCTCTTGCATTCCCTCTGCTGAATGAGGTCACTTCTTTGCTCCTGCGTGAGCTCACGGATATGTTCTTACAGTGACTGGCCGAGCTGGGAATTCTGTGCGTAGTATCAGGGGATTTTCTCTTCCTGTTAGATAACTGGGACTCTGACAGATTCCAAGGAAGTGGTTACTCAGGGCAGAGTGCTCATGGCTGATTAGAGGGAGGAGTGGAAATTCCCCTTCTTTGCCTAAAATAACTGGAACTGGACCATGACAATATGAGCTTTGTCCAGGCTTGAAACGGTATCCTTTCCAAGTGAGCTTGGTACGGAAATACTTACCAATATATGCTGATCATTCTCACTGACAGGCTAGAAAAAGGTTAGTCCTTCTGTGTTTGCAGTTAAAAGGGCCATTGTTAGGAGCAATGAGTCCCAGAGGAGAGAACTAGAAGTAGGTTGACCTGGTATTATTGGATTCACCTGACTTCTCTCTCTCTCTCTCTCTCTCTCTCTCTCTCTCTCTCTCTCTCTCTCTGCCCCTTATCCCCTTGGGTTTCTTTCCTAGCATACAAAAATTCAAATTCCGGAAATAGACCTGTTCTCCATTTATTTGATTATTTTTATGACAAGTTTGTTCGTGACAACCTTCTCCCGGACACTCCCAAGCAGATTCTGAGGAAATGAGAGAAGGAAATGCCCAGATTGGTTGAGTGGAGCAGAGTTCAGACTCCGAAGCAGCTTTAATCCCATGCCTGGAGCTGGGTCAGAAAGTTCATAGTTAGAACAAGGGCAGGGGTTCAGCCCCGGTCTGACACAGGGTGAAAAGATCTGAGATTTGGTTTGGATGAATATCCTAACCCTCAGCTGTGATTCTGATTACTGTAAACTTAAAAAAAAGACTGGGCAGGATCTCTAGGAGGACTTCACTCTCTGTTTTTTAAAAAATTTTATCACTTACAAAAATGTATTAAAGGCTAAGAGGAGGAGGGGGTGCAGGAATGAAAGTGGGAATTCATACATCAGAGTTTTTTTGGGGTTCCAAGAAATTCTGCTATTGCTGGTTATGTTATAGCCAGTGACATGCCTGTTCTTTCCAGAGGAAGGGAGAGCCCCCTGGCTCCTTGGGGGTATAAACACGGTCTACAGAGTTAGTGTTTTCGTATACCGTGGCTCCTAAAGTTAAGCCAACTATTGTGCATCTGGTGTTCAAAGACGTAGTCGCCTTTCTACTCCAGAGTAATCTTACATGAATGTCTAAGGAGACCTAAAAAAGAACTGACTTGTCAGTCTGGTTTATAAAGGGCTTCCCTGGTGACTGAGTCGTAAAGAATCTGCCTGCAGTGCAGGAGACCTGGGTTCACTCTCGGGGTGGGGAAGGTCCCCTGGAGGAGGGGATGGCTACCCACTCAGTGCTCTTGCCTGGAGAATCCCGTGGACAGAGGAGCCTGGCGGGCTACAGTCCACGAGTCATAAAGAGTTGGACACGACTGAACGGCTAACACTTTCACATGTTTTTTCCTGGTTTTAATGGTAAACAACTGGATACACATGAAACGGCCAGTTAAGAAAGAAAGCATTCTGGATTGTGTACGTGCCTCAAGTACATGGTCAGTCGGATTCTTACCTGGGACTTTGGTTAGAGGTATTAGGAAAGGTGTGGGTGCACATGTGTTTACTTTGGACTCACCAGCCATGAGGATCATTTAGGCCTGAAGCTAGGGATGATCACTGTACAGTCATATGGAAAGAGCCTACCTGAAAATTGACAACAACATAGAGGAAAAGAGAGCCAAGAAATGGAGAGTGGCACGCTCCTGCTAACCACATTTGACGCCTGGATCCAGCTATGCCTGAAGTCAGAAGTAAATTTGGATGTGTCAGCTATGACAATGATGAATTCCTTTTTATTCCTAAAGCAGATTGACAGATGCTGCTGTTGCTTGCAGCCGCAGTGGGTCTTGCTATTACACCCTCCTCCATCTGATCTGAACTCTAAATGGATAGGTAAGTACTTATCTTGGTTAATAACCAAATTCTGCAACAAAGGAAATCTACTAATCCAAGAATTAAGTGCTAAGGATAGACTTTCATTCTAAGAAATTGGGCTGCTTCAACCATAGTTTGTTCAAGGGGAAACAGAAAGGTATCCTGATTGCTACTGATAGTCATTTTTTGGCGTAAGTTGGGACCATTCAATGCTATCGAACATTGATATTTGTGTTGACTACGAAGAATTTCTTAAACAATCAGTTTTCATCCCAGAAATATACACTCACCCTTTGAGTCATGGGTTGGCTAATCATTGTTTCTGCCACTTTGGGCTGGCTGTTCACCCAGACTTTGAGTTTATGACAAACACACACTCCCAAATATCTACCCACAGTGGGCCTCTATGTAATGCTCTGGCACATGGGGTGTTGCCTTGTAATCTTGAGGCCTGAGCATAACCAGGCACCCACTTCCCACGGCTGCCCGCTGAGTGAGTGCTGGTTTCATCACCAGGGGAACAGATCTTCGACTTGTTTTCTTGTAAAGATAATGCTTCACGCCAAGTCATCCACAGCGTGCAACCAGGGACAAGGCTGAGATGTCTAGAGATGCAAAAGGGAAATTGTGTAAGCCAGTTGCATAACCATCACCTCCTGTTAGAGCTTGTGCTTGAGAAGACTGTCTGTCTTCTCAGCCTTCCAGGGAGCTGTGTGCCCCCGGGAGCGAGTCTGATGGGCCTCTTGTCTTGAAGAATGTGGACACTAAACAAGTATGGGACTTGGGACCACAGAGAGTCTGGGAGAGGCCCAGCCTGTGCCTACTTGATGAGGCTTCGAGCATCTCAAGAAATAATAATGAAGAACTGACAAAGGCCACCAAAAATTAGGGAATATTTTCAATGTCTACAGTGAATGAAATAAGAACTTGAGTAGACACTAATTACTGTCCACCACAATGACATTGCGCTGTGTACAGCATTATAGGATTTAAAAGACACCATATCTTAGAATGAGCTACAGCCAGCATGGTGTGTGGATGGGACACAGGTGGTGTTCAAACGTCCCTTAGATGCCTCACTCCAGCTCTCCTACATGACATTAAAAATAATTTTAAAAATTAAGATTAAGAATGCTTCAGTTGTGTCTTGTGCCTCTTGCCTCCTTAGGCCTGGAAGTGAGAGCGGGGAGAAGCGGCAGGACCGTCACTTGATGGGAACCCAGAGGAATCTAACGCAAGCTTTGTGGCTTTGTCCCAACCAGCTGTGTGCTCTTGGGGAAGTCATTTAACCTCTCTGGATTTCCCCATCTATGAAAAAGCCCTGGATGAGGGCCTTACAAGTTCCCTCTAAAGTTTTATGGTTACACCAGTTTCTTGTGACAAGTCTAAGTACTAGGGGCAGGAGAAAAAATAAGACAACATTCCACACAGATTCAGCCTTTGCCAGTGGGGTGGGTGATGAGGATCAGGAAGAGAGAGAGAGTGTGTGTGTGTGTGTGTGTGTGTGTGTGTTGACAGCCTGCAAAAAAAGATACTCTGCAAAACTGACACTATACTGAGAGGGTAAATGCGATGACGAAAAACTCAGCAATGAAAGGAGATGGAGTGAGGTCTGGGAAGGCTCTTTGAACGACCACTGCTTCCCAGCTAATTTAATATTCTTTTAGCAAGACACTAAGAAAGGACGTGCCATAGAGGTGGGCAGAGGACTCAGTGGGCAGAGGGGCCATTGAAGGATCTAATGATTCAGGAAATGACTCCTCGGTGAGTCAAGAACAGAAGGTAAAGAAGAGAAAGGAGAGCACCGATGATCAGAACTGGATTCCCGCAGCACTTCTGAGCCTGCCGTCAGGCAGGTCTGGATTTGAATCCCAACTCTGATCACTTATCAGCTGTGTAAACTTTTATCCCCTCTCTGCTCTGATCTTCCATCTGATCTGTAAGAGGAGACTCAGAAGAAGCCCTGCCCTGTAAGGGTGAAATGGAATCATGCCTCCGAAGAACTTAAGCCCAGGACTGGGCACATTAATATTAATATGTGCCCAGCCTATAATTAGTACAGTGCTTGCTAATATTTGCTGAGCATCAACCAAGTCATACTTAATACGATGACCTCCTCACGCCTTCCCTCAAATGTCTATGGGGCCGGCACTGCAGTGACCCCACTTTACAGATGAGAAGGCCAGGCTCTGCACCTGGTCACCACGCGGACGTTAGTCATCGTTATTGTCTGTCCTCTGGCGACAGCAGACAAGGTTATGGCGACCCAGCAGCTCCACAAGAATGTGGGTGCAGACGGGCAACGGCTGCTGAGGCTGGCACGTTCTGGAGGTGGAAAATGAAGAAATATCACCCTTGATAGTAGTACGTTTCTTTCTTCATCCAACATGCTTGTGTTTTATTGGGGCATCATACACATAATGCAATGCGCCCGTGTTAATCCTTGATTTGAATTCTGACCAAGACACACAGCCCTCTAACTGTCACTGTGGCCTTTAGCCAGCACTGACCTTCTTTCTGTTGCTAAAGCTTTGCCTTTCCTAGAATTTCATATAAACGATTACATACTTTCACTGAACACGTTTTTGAGCTTCACCCTTGTTCTTGAGTGTATTAGTAATCCCTCCCCTCATTCTGCGGTGTAATATTCCATTATAGGGAGGTACTCCAATTCGTTTATTCACTCATCAGTGAATGGACCCTTGGGTTATTTCCAGTTCAGGGCTATTATAAAGAGAACTGCTATGAAAGACGGAGCACACGTTTTTGTATAGATGCATGATTTTATTTCTCCTTGGTAACACCTTGGAGTGGGATTGCTGGGTCGTAAGCTAAGTGTACATTTCACTTTATAAGAATCAGCAAACTGTTAGACAATGTGGCCACACCATTTTGCATTCCTATCAGCCCTGTAGGGAATGTCCAACTGCTCTGCATCTTTGCCGACCACTGGATTATCAATCTTTAAAATTTTAGCCATTTTAGCAGGTGTGTGGTAATACCTCATTGTGGTTTTAATGTATATTTCCTCATGACTAATGATGCGTAGTATCTGTACATGTGTTTATTTGATGTTGTTATTTCTTCTTTGGTGAAGCGTCTACTTAAACATTTTTCCCATTGGGGGAAAAAAATGTCTTCTTACTACTTATATATCTAGAATACAGGCATTCTTTATGTGTTCTAGATTCAAGTCTTTCCTCAGATATATGTTTTTCAAATATTTTCCCCATTTGTGACTTGCTTTTTCATTTTCTTAATAGGGTCTTTTGAATATCAAGTTTTTAATTTTTATGAGGATTAATTTATCAGTTTTTTTCTTTTATATGAAGGATTTTGTGCCCCAAGGAATATTTGCCTAACCTAAGGTTGTAAAGACTTTTCTCCTAAAAGTTTTATAAATTTCTCTCTCATGTTTAGGTCTATTAGCTCTTTGGTCCATTTTAAATTAATTTTTTATGTATACTATGAGGAAAGGGTCAAGGTTCATTATTGTTTTCATATGGATATCCAATTGTTCTAGCATCATTTGGCAAAAAGACAACCACTTTCCCATTAAATTGATGCCTTTTTGTAAATCAACTGACCATATTTTTGTGGGCATTTCTCTGGATGTCCCATTAATCTACAAGTCTCTTCTTATATCAATAAAAATCTTGTCTTTGTTACTGTGGCTTTAATAGTAAGTCTTGAATTCAGGTAGTTGAAGTCTTCCACTTTTGTTCTTTTCTGCACTCACTTATGGAGTGCCAACTGTGTATCCAGTCCTGCTCATTTGTTCACCGATTCATTCAAGAAAGATTTTAGAGTGACCATTATACCACGCTTGCTTTAGCTGCTAGGATTTGGTGGTGATAAAAAAACACACAGACTTTCTGCCCTCATGGAGTTTATAATCCATTGGAGGTTTGGGGTTGGTGAGTTGGACTGATAACCAGAAAAATATGTAGATTGTATTATCAGATATATACGCGGTGTGTGTGGTCAGTAATAAATGCTATGAGGAAAAATAAAGCAGGGTGAGCTTGTGGACATGGTGGGTGAGGGGAGAAGAACTGGAGTAGCACTGACGTAAACACTATCATAATCCGCCTGCAGTGCAGGAGACCCAGGTTCCACCCCTGGCTTGGGAAGATCCCCTGGAGACGGGAAAGGCAACCCACGGCAGTGTTCTGGCCTGGAGAAGTCCATGGACTGTATGGGGCTGCAGAGAGTCAGACAGGACTGAGCAGCTTTCAGTTTCGCTTCAGTTCCTGTAAACTGCAAGCCAGTGGGAAGCTGCTCTCCAACCCCAGGGCTCAGTTCTGCGCTCTGTGATGGCGCAGAGGGGTGGGAGGGGGAAGGATGGAAGGGAGGCTCTGGAGGGAGCAGGTATGTGTGCTTAAGGCTGATTCATGTTGTTGTACGGCAGAAATTAACACAACACTGTAAAGCAATTATACTCCAATTAAATAAATGATAAATATTTAAGCTAGAGAAAAACATAATGCACAGGAGAGAATAGTGGTGGAAGAACGCTCTGATGGAAGAACTCTCTGAGAACCCCAAAAGAAGTGAGGGGTTGAGTCATGAACATGGTCTCTTTAGGGCAGAAGAGAAAAGACGTGCCCAGAAACTGGGCAGAGTGGGAAGTGTTTAGCTAAGTTTTCTCTAGTATATTTGTAAGGATTTTTAAAGTAAATCCACTTAATGGTCATTTCCATGATAAATAGAGCTGGGCGACAGCTGAATTGAGACTGAAACGATCTCAGAAGATGGATGCTGTTATGTGAAGAACTGGATAAGAGTTTTCTAGGAACAGGAACAGCAGGTGCACTGGCCCTGAGGCCAGAAAGCCCTCAGCATCTTCTAGAAATCAGGTTAATATGGGGGAGTCTGTGAGATGAAGCCTGACAAATAAAAGAGACCAGGAAATTCCCTGGTGATTCGGTGCTTAAGACTCCACATTTCTACTGCTGGGGGCCTGTGTTTGATCCCTGGTTGGGGAACTAAGATCCTGGAAGCTGAGTGGTACCACTAAAAAAAAAGAAAAGACACGATACCTATAGGAGCAGGTATAAGTATAGGTGTAGGGATAGGTGTAGGTATAGGTATAGGTGCCTGGGTGTGTGCCCGGGTGTGTGCCCGTGTGTGTGCACTAAGTTGCTTCACTCAGCTCTGACTCTGCTTCCCTGTGGACTGTAGCCCACCAGGCTCCTCTGTCCATGGGATTCTCCAGGCAAGAAGACTGGGGTGGCGCGCCGTGCCCTCCTCCCAGGATTGAATCCACGTCTCTCATGTCTCCTGCGTTGGCAGGATTCTTTCCTCTAGCGCCACTTAGGAAGCCCATAGGGCTTCATCAGCCAGAGGTTAGGAGTTTGGATTTTATTCTATAGGGCAGTGACACCATCGGGGAGCTTTAAATAGAGGGAGTGTTTCTGTATGTCAGTGTAACTTAGTGGCTTGTATTTCGGAAACTTCAAGTCCTGAGAAACCGTTGGGGTGTGGTTGTACTGTCTGGCAGCTTCCGCTAAACCCCATAATCTGGGAGAGTTTATGAAAATGTTTAGGAATGAACCTCACATTTTGACTGTCGAATTATCTTGAGTGCACGCAGGGATGCTTCATTTTATTAGTATGAAGTGTGAGCTTTGATATATGGGGTGTGCACGTGTGTGTTCGTGTATGTGTGTGTTTGGAATTCTTAATCTTCATGAGTCATGAAGTGTATTTCCACATTTCAACTAAATGAATGCAGTTTATTTTTATAGTCTCTCTGTCTCCAGCTTTTAAACTACCTTTAATTTGAAAATAATTTTAATTTATCCATCAAGTTGCAAATAGAGAAATAATGTAGATTACCTTTCTCCTTTTATATATTTACCTATTAACATTATTAATATTTTACTCTATTTGCTTGTTTGGTCTCTCTCCACAAGCACACACACACACTATTTCTTCCTAAACCATCTATCACTGTTACATTCATCATGGTCCTTGATTCTCAAATACTCCAAGTATGTATTTGCTAAGAATGGGGATTCTCTCTTACACAGCTGCAATAGATTTTAAAACTTAATTCATTTATCCCGATGTAACAGTTTAATTTACCATCCAGATTCCAGTTTTTATCAGCCAGCCTTATACTGTTCCTTTTGACATTTCCCTTCCAGTACAGGCTCCTGTCTAGGGGCAGGGTGTGCATTTAATTGTCATATTTTGTTTTGTTTCTTTTAGCCTCCTTGGACCTGGAACATTTCCACAGCTTCTCTTTGTCTTTTGTGAGATTAGCATTTTTGAAGACCGCAGTCCTTCCCCTGCCCTCTGCCCCACTGTAACAGAATGTTCCTCTAATTGTGACGGTCTGATTAGGTATAAGTTATGCATTCTTGTGCAGAAGGAAATGGCAACTCACTCCAGTATTCTTGCCTGGAAAATCCCATGGATGGAGGAGCCTGGTGGGCTACAGTCCATGGGGTCACAAAGAGTCGGACATGACGGAGCGACTTCACTTTCACTTTCTTTCACTATGCATTCTTGGCTGCAGTGAGGCACGCAGAGGATGCTGTGTCCTTCTCAGGATACCATCTCTGGAGATAGAGGATGTCCACCGGTCTGTCTTGGTGAGGTTAAATACCCACAACTTTTCACCCGGTGTTTACGTGTTTACGGATGACATGAGGTAGGGGAGAGGGGAAGAAAATTGAAATAACAAAGAGGTGGATGACTCAGCATTTGTTAAGTTCCCAAGTCATCTGTGTTGCTGATTTAACCACCCAAAGCAAGGCTTTGTATAATCACAGAGGATACACACACATACACACACACACACACACCCTAAGTTCTGATCCACTTCGCATTTTTTTAGCTGCCACCAAAGTCCTGTTTCAGCACATGGAGCACTGAAAGAAATAATGTGAAGGTTTTCAAATTCTGCATTGAAGAGTCACATATAATAATTACTTATATATATAATTATATAACAATTCCTTGGCTCTTAAACCAAGGAAGTGGTGCCATGGTTATGAGCTTTGTGAGTACCAGCCAAGCATATGGGTTAGCTTAAAGCAGTGGTTTTCAGCCCCATACATTAAGTTCTCCTGGGTGCGTTTAACACCCAGTGCTGGGCACACCCCCACTCCGATCAACTGAATCAGAAGTTCTAAAAGTGGGGTTAACGGATGGAAGAATTCTAAAGTAAAGAGCCACCAGCTTAACGGTATGATTCTGGAGCTTCAATAATCCCCATAGGTCTTTAACTTTTAGTCAAGTGCTCCCTTTAATAGCTGAAGTATATTGAGCACCTACTGTGTGTCACAGACAGCCACAGATTTTGTTTACAGAGCATCCACTTTCCCTTCTATGGGAAAATGTTCCCTGGTTTTCCTTTGGCCAATCCCACCCCCACTTGCAGCTCATGTGGTCTTGGAGTTATTGTTGTTCAGCCGCTCAGTCATGTCTGACTCTGTGCGACTCCATGGACTGCAGCATGCCAGGCTTCCTTCCCTGTTTTTCACCATCTCCCAGAGTTTGCTCAAACTCATGTCCCTTGAGTTGGTGATGTCATCCAACCATCTCATCCTCTGTCATCCCCTTTTCCTCCTGCCTTCAATCTTTCTCAGCATCAGGGTCTTTTCCAGTGAGTCAGTTCTACACATCAGGTGGCCAAAGTATTGGAGCTTCAGCTTCAGCATCAGTCCTTCCAATGAATTCAGTTCAGTTCAGTTGCTCAGTCGTGTCTAACTCTTTGAGATTCCATGGACTGCAGCACACCAGGCTTCCCTGTCCATCACCAACTCCTGGAGTTTACGCAAACTCATGTCCATAGAGTCGGTGATGCTATCCAACAATCTCATGCTCTGTCATCCCCTGTTCCTCCTGCCCTCAATCTTTCCCAGCATCAGGGTCTTTTCAGATGAGTCAGTTTTTCACATCAGGTGGCCAAAGTGTTGGAGGTTCAGCTTCAGCATCAGTCCTTCCAATGAATATTCAGGACTGATTTCCTTTAGGATGGACTGGTTGGATCGCCTAGCAGCCCAAGGGACTCTCAAGAGTCTTCTCCAACACCACAGTTCAAAAGCATCAATTGTTCGGCACTCAGCTTTCTTTATAGTCCAACTTTCACATCCATACATGACAACTGGAAAAACCATAGCTTTGACTAGATGGACCTTTATAAGCAAAATAATGTCTCTGCTTTTTAATACACTGTCTAGGTTTGTCATTGCTTTTTTCCCAAGGAGCAAGCATCTTTAAATTTCATGGCTGCAGTCACTGTCCACAGTGATCTTGGAGCCCCCAAAAATAAAGTGTTTCACTGTTTCCGTTGTTTCCCCATCTATTTGCCATGAAGTGATGGGACCAGATGCCATGATCTTTGTTTTTTGAATGAATTTTAAGCCCACTTTTTCACTCTGCTCTTTCACTTTCATCAAGAGGCTCTTTAATTCCTCTTCACTTTCTGCCATAACGTTGGTATCATCTGCACATCTGAGGTTATGGATATTTCTCCTGGCAATCTTGATTCTAGCTTGTGCTTCATCCAGCCCGGCATATCACATGATGTACTCTGCACAGAAATTAAATAAGTAGGGTGACAATACACAGTCCTGACGTACTCCTTTCCCAATTTGGAACCAGTCCATTGTTCCATGTCCGGTTCTAACTGTTGCTTCTTGACCTGCATACAGATTTCTCAGGAGGCAAGTCAGGTGATCTGGTATTCCTGTCTCTTGAAGAATTTTCCAGTTTGTTGTGATCCATACAGTCAAAGGTTTTTGCGTAGTCAATAAAGCAGAAGTAGATGTTTTTCTGGAACTCTCTTGCTTTTTCTATGATCCAACGGATGTTGGCAACTTGATCTCTGGTTCCTCTGCTTTTTCTAAATTCAGCTTGAACATCTGGAAGTTCTCGGTTCATGTACTGTTGAAGCCTGGCTTGGAGAATCTCGAGCATTACTTTGCTAGCGTGTGAGATGAGTGCAATTGTGCAGTAATTTGAACATTGTTTAGCCCTGCCCTTCTTTGGGATTGGAGTAAAATCTGACCTTTTTCAGTCGTGTGGCCACTGCTGAGTTTTCCAAATTTGCTGGCATATTAAGTGCAGCACTTTCACATCATTATCTTTTAGGACTTGAAATAGCTCAGCTGGATTTCATCACCTCCACTAGTTTTGTTCATAGTGATGCTTCTTAAGGCCCACTTCATTTCACATTCCAGGATGTCTGGCTCTAGGTGAGTGATCACATCATTGTGGTTATCTGGGTCATGGAGATCTTTTTTGCATAGTTCTTCTGTGTATTCTTGCCACCTCTTCTTAATATCTGCATCTGTCAGGTCCATACCATTTCTGTTCTTTATTGAGCCCATCCTTGCATGAAATATTCCCTTGGTATCTCTAATTTTCTTGAAGAGATCTCTAGTCTTTGCATTCTATTGTTTTGGGGGGCTGACCCTGAATCCTGACTTCAGGGATGGACATTATTTCCTAGGTTTGGCCACTTTATCTGTTCATGAATGGTCTAAGTTGGTCAGATAAGACCTGGGTTAAGACTGTTGTTGGAATTATTGGCAAAAAGGTGCTTTAATTCCACCTGGGCTTAAAACTAAGAGAATGTTAATGTGAAGTTACCAGGGACTACTACAGAAAGGGGACCTATCCAAGAGTGAAGCCAACATGAAGTAAAGCAGAAAAAGAGATGAACTTGGTGGATATTGGTTTGAGCCCCTGTCCTGGAACCAGCCATGCCTGAACTCCTAGATTTTTAAACTATATGAGCCAAGAAATTCCTATTTTGCTTAAGTCAGTTTGACTTCAGGTTCAAGAAGCAGGCAAGACAAATCTCAGCCATAAGGACCTAATAACTTGACCTAAGGTGAAAAGTAATCAGAGATAGAAAGGCCTTAGAGAAGGAGGGACGTTCAACACTGGCCCTCTGGCCTGTGGCTGTGGGATGTCACAATCGCCCAGCCTCCCTGGACTCCAGCTTCCTCCCCAGTGGAGCAGGGCTGGGCTAATAAAATTCAAGAATGCATTTGTGGAGTTGGTGGAGCCAAACTGCTTGGTTCAGATAATACAAAGCTTCCTCTATCAAGCATGTGTGCTCAGAAGCCAAGCTCCAGTGTGGAGGGAGCTCGTGGCAAAGAAATGGTAAACTAGTACTCGCTGGTATTCACTGAATCCATGCCACATGCCTTCTGAAGCCTTTACCTGCACTGTCTTGCTTATTCCTTACAGGAGGGGCAGATATCACAGAGAAGGAAACTGGACACGGCCGACCAATCACTGGCTGTCACAAGGGCCCAGGAGTCCAGCCGCGGGCTTGTCTTCTTCCCAAAAGGTGCAACAAACCCCTTCCAAAAGGTTTCTGGGAATTTTACAAAGAGCAGTGGACATCCTGCTCTTTGTAAAATTCCTGGCACTCCACTCCAGTACTCTTGCCTGGGAAATCCCATGGACAGAGGAGCCTGGTAGGCTACAGTCCACGGGGTCGCTAAGAGTCTGACAAGACTGAGCGACTTCACTTTCACTTTTCACTTTCATGCACTGGACAAGGAAATGGCAACCCACTCCAGTGTTCTTCCCTGGAGAATCCCAGGGACGGGAGCCTGGTGGGCTGCCGCCTATGGGGTCGCACAGAGTCAGACACGACTGAACTGACTTAGCAGCAGCAGTGGACATCCATTTGGATAGGAGTTTTTTAACCTCATAAATATGTTCAAGGCACCAGAAGAGGCAAAAATAAGCCAAATGCAAACTTTCCTCAGCATCTTCCCCTTAGATACAGAAAAACAAATCATAAACTATGCTCAGTAATGAGTTGGTACCGTTAAGGGGCCCCAGAGCGGACCTTGAATCCGCTGGGACTGCAGGCCCCGCCCGCGGGGGGAGGGGAAGACCCCTGCAGAGAAAGTGCCGGAAGAATGAGGAGGAGAGAGATGCGGGGCCGGAGGGGGAAAGGGGAGAATGAAACAAAGATTGGGAAGGAGGGAGCGGGCGGAGGGAGAAATAGACGGAGAGAGAGATGGGGCGAGGGGAGAGGTGGGGTAGAGGGGAGAGGTGGGGGGATAGGTGGGGGGAGGGGAGAGGTGGGGAGAGGTGGGGGAGGGGAGAGATGGAGGAGAGGTGGGGAGTAGAGAAAGGCTGAAAGAGATGCTGGATGGACAGGTAGATGCTGCGCTGTGGGCCTGCGGTCCGGGAGGGCAGCTAAGCACGGCCCAGCCCTGGTTCCTGCAGCCGCCCTTGCCGTCCCCACCATCTTGTTCCCCGGAAGGTGTGTGAGACCAAGGCTGGGTTCAGGGCGCCTCCAAAGAGCGGACCCCGCGTCGGGCGAGGAGCTCCCGGGGAGGCCCGCTGGCCCCAGGCCCGCTCGCGCGGCGGCGCGGAGGCAGGGAGCGCGGCTCGGGCCGCCTCCTCAGTTCTGCAAAATGGTGTCCGCGCCGCGGGCCCCGGAGACTGAGGCGCTGCGCGCCGCGGGGGTGCGGCTCTCGTCTCCACGCTGGGACGCCGTGTCCTCAGAGTGACCTGTGCTATCTGGGGCCTCGGACTGCTGCTCACAAAGAAGTCACACTGAAAGGGAGAGTGTCCCTCACGCTGGTGTCGTCTTTACCGAGAAGAGGAAACGCAGGTGCCCTCTGCTGGGCGGGACAGGCGGGGCCGAGGCGGGGAGTGCAGGGGGCTGAGGGCGGGGCCCGGGCGCCGGTCCCGAGATGGAGGCGGGGCCTGGGCGCGGTGGGCGGGGCCTTGGTGTCAGTCCCTGAGTTAAAGGCGGGGCCTGGGCGCGATGGGCGGGGAGTGGAGGAGGCCGGGGGCGGAGCCTGAGCGCCGGTCCCCGATATAGAGGCGGGGCCTGTGCTCGGTGGGCAGGGCCTCCCCACCCCCTCACCTTCTTGTGTGACCAGCTCCCACCCTTCAGGGCAAATGGGGTCAAGATGAGTTTTTTCCGAAAGGGGAACTAAAAACCAAAACTGAAACTGCTTTACAAGTAAATTATTCACTTTGAGAGAACTGAAAATTTCTTCACTGGGATTTTTTTTTTTTCCCCTGTCAATAAATGTTGAATTTCACAGGTGCCAGAGAAGCAGGGAAAAGGCAGGGGTCTTGCGGGACACTGCCAACTTGTTCATCAAAGCGAAGGGTTTGTGGTCTCAGGGAGGTCCTGGCAAAGACTGTGGCTCCACCAGGCCGGCGCGGGCTTCGAGGAGATGGTGGCGAAATTCCTGTCCATTCATAAATTATTATTGACACTTTGAGAATAAAAGAGGTGTTATTAATGATTACAACATGTCAATACGAATAATTCTGGAGTGTGCCAGGCAAGGCAGGCTCTTTAGCTCAGCATTGTCCAAAAAGAACTTTACACGATGATAAAAATGTTCTAGATCTGTGCTGTCCAATAGGGTAACACCAGCCCTACATGGCTACTGACTATTTGAAGTGTGGCAAATACAACCTAGCAGATTACTTTGTCCTTTAACTTTTGATAATTTAAATTTATTTATTTATTTTTTTAACCCCACTTCAGGGCCTGCAGGACCTTAGTTCCCTCACCAGGGATCCTATCAGGGGCCCCCTGTAGTAGAAGGGTGGAGTCTTAACCACTGGACTGCCAGGGAAAGTTATTTAAATTTAAACATGGTTGCATGTGTCTAGTGGTGGTGCTAGTGGTAAAGAACCCACCTCCCAATGCGGGAGACATGAGAGACATGGGTTCGGTCCCTGGGTTGGGAAGATCTCCTGGAGGAGGGCATAGTAACCCACTCCAATATTCTTGCCTGGAGAATCTCTTGGACAGAGGAGCCTGGCAGGCTACAGTCCACAGGGTTGCAAAGAGTTGGACACGACTGAAGTGACTTAGCACACACTCACAGTGACTAATGGTTTTCCTGGTAGCTCAGCCGGTAAAGAATCCACCTGCCAATGCAGGAGGCCCAGGTTCCATCCCTGGGTCATTAAGATCCCCTGGAGGAGAGCATGGCAACCCACTCCAGTATTCTTGCCTGGAGAATCCTATGGACAGAGGAGGCTGGTGGCTTAGAGTTCGTGTGGTCACAAAGAGTCGGACACGACTGAAGTGACTGAGCACAATAAGAATTGGTTGAACAAATAAAAGCTTAATAATCAAGTCACTGTGCTCCATGTCTGCAGTGGCATAAACTCAGAACACTTCTCAGAGACTTCCAGGAACTTGGAGAAACACAGCTTCGCCTGGGAGAGCTGAGATCCCAGTGACATTTCCTGTCCAGTGTCCAAGGCTAACCCCAGGTCTTGAGAGTTCGCCTTGGCATATGGCACGGCCATCAGCACTTGGAAAGGTCAGTTGCTGCTTGTTCCAACACTTTCCTGGTAGCGTCCTAAAAGCTGGCAGAGTGTCCACGTGATCAGAAAAGGCCTTTTGCCTTTGAGGTTTCACCAACAACTTTTAAAATCTCTCCAGTTGTCTCTTGGTGTTATAGATTTGGAAAGCAGCATTTTTGTTTCTAATTATAAATTCCTAGGTGATGTCATTCAGTCCCCAAACACCCACTGGGGCAAGGCTCAATAGAGAAAGACAGTATGCTAACAAGTTATCTGGAGGTGTCAGAAAGAAATGAGGAAAAACAGTACAGTTTGGGGAAATGTTTTCCAGGTTGCTTTCTGGTTTTAGCAGCTGCACTGGAAGAGATAAGATAACACATGGCTTTTATAAGGAGGCAGCGGAATCTCCAGGGGACATGAGGCAGGAAAAAAGAATCAGGCTGAAAGCATCCGATCATCACATATTCACTGAGAAACAGATTACAATATACCAAAAGAAGCTCTTCAGGGAAGGGCTCCTATGGGGACCTCTGGGGCCGAGATTCAGCGCGCTCTGGGGCAACTTGACTTCAACTCGATGGCATTTGAATAATCTGCCAGGGAGAAAGCAGATAGAGTACACACGGTCACACTGAGCGTTGAAACTCTCAGTTTGACAATGAGTAATGATCAGCCATGCCCAGAGGCCAGGCCGACACTCTCTCAGAAACAAGCAGGGAATTGAAGCGATTATTCAGTTATCCATGGACGTAGCTACTGGCCAGGGCTGCATCCCCGATTTAGCCCAGAAACAGTAAGACTATTATAAGCTGTTTGCAACGTGTGGGTCTATCTTGAATTTATTAAGGAAAGGAGGTTACAGAAAAATCCATAATGTCGTTGGGAGTGCAGTAAGACTGAGTCACACAGTGAAGTGGGAGGTTGAGGGCCTCTTGCCACTGAAAGGAACATCTTGCTTTTGGCCAAAATGGAAATAAAGTTTTGGGTTTAGATATTTCAGATGGTCATTTCTTCACGTCACCCTTTATTATATGCGTGGTTGCTAAATTTCACATCGGATTGCATTTGTGGCCAAAAAGACAGAATATGTTGAAACAGGATGTTGTTCAGTTGTTTAATCACTAAGTTGTGTCCAGCTCTTTGCCACCCCATGGACTGCAGCAAGCCAGGCTTCTCTGTCCTTCACTGTCTCCCAGAGTTTACCCAAACTCCTGTTCTTTGAATTAGTGATGCCATCCAACCATCTCATCGTCTGTCATCCCCTTCTCCCCCTGCCCTCAATCTTTCACAGTTTCAGGGTCTTTTCCAATGAATCTGTTCTTCGCATCAGGTAGCCAAAGTATTGAAGCTTCAGCTTCAGCCTCAGTCCTCCCTATGAATATTCAGGGTTGATTTCCATTAAGATTGGCTGGTTTGATCTCCCTGCTGTCCAAGGGACTCTCAAGAGTCTTCTCCAGCACCATAGTTCAAAGGCATCAATTGTTCAGCTCTCAACTTTCTTTATGGTCCAACTCTCACATCCATACGTGACTACTGGAAAAACCATAGCTTTGACTATCTATACTGACCTTTGTCAGCAAAGGGCTGTCTCAGGTTTTTAATTCGCTGTCTAGTTTTGTCATAGCTTTCCTTCCAAAGAGCAAGCATCTTTTAATTTCATGGCTGCAGTCACCGTCTGCAGTGATTTTGGAGCCTAAGAAAATAAAATCTGTCACTGTTTCTACTTCTTCCCCATATATTTGCCATGAAGTGATGGGATCTGGGGCTTCCCAGGTGGTGCTAGTGGTAAAGAACCCTCATGCCAATGCAGAAGACAAGAGAGATGGGATTTCAATCCTTGGGTTGGAAAGATTCCTCAGGAGGAGAGCATGGCACCCCACTCCGGCATTCTTGCGTGGAGAATTCCTTGGATAGAGGAGCCTGGTGGGCTACAGTCCATAGCGTTGCAAAGGGTCAGACAGGACTGAGTGACTTAACACTCAGGCATGCATGATGGGACCAGATGCCATGATCTGAAGTTTTTTAATGTTTTAAGCCAACTTTTTTACTCCCCTCTTTCACCCTCATCAAGAAGCTCTCTAGTTTCTCTTTGCTTTCTGCCATTTAGAATGGTATCATCTGCATGTCTGAGGTTGTTGATATTTCTCCCAGCAATCTTGATTCCAGCTTGTGATTCATCCAGCCAGGTATTTCTCATGATGTACTCTGCATATAAGTTAATGGGAAGCCTGGCGTGCTGTAGTCCATGGGGTCACAAAGAGTCAGACCCAACTTAGCGCCTGAACAACAAAGCAGTGTGACAATATATAGCCTCGATGTCCTCCTTTCCCAGTTTTGAACCAGTCCCTTGTTCCATGTCTGGTTCTATCTGTTGTTTCTTGACCTGCATACAGGTTTCTCAGGATATAGGTAAGGTGGTCTGGTATTGCCATCTCTATGAATTTTCCAGTTTGTTGTGATCCACATAGTCAAGGCTTTAGCGTGGTCAATAAATCAGAAGATGTTTTTCTGGAATTCTCTTGCATTTTCTGTGACCCAACGAATGTTGGCAGTTTGATTTCTGGTTCCTCTGTCTTTTCTGAATTTTTGAAATACTATGAAGAAAGTACTATTATTTCAGCTGTTCCTTAATTAGCCCCTTCTGATGACTTTTGGTGGGCTGGAAAGAGGGGGAAATGTTTTACTCCCTCCTTTATTTCCTCCCTTCAAAGTAGCTTTGCATGTCACTCAGTTGTGTCTGACATTTTGAGACCCCCCATGGACTGTAGCCCACCAGGCTCCTCTCTCCATGGGATTCTCCAGGCAAGAGTATTGGAGTGGGTAGCCATTCCCTTCCCCAGGGGATCTTCCCAACCCAGGGATTGCAGCCAGGTCTCCCGCATTGCAGGCGGATTCTTTCCTGTCTAAGCCACCAGGGAAGCCCCCAAATACCGTTTACCTACCGAAGAAAACCCAGATATCGACAGCTTAAGTAAGATTTGTTTTTTCCATTTAGTAAGAAATTCAGAAGCATGGGTGTAGTATAGATTCTAAGGCCAAAATTTTGGGTCTTATTCTCCTACTCACATAGTTTTTCAGTTGGCAGAAAAGGAGAATGGAAAAAGAGATTACCCGAGACTTGACCACTCCTCCCTATCCCATCCTCCAACTTTAAGGAACTTTTTGGGAAGCACACCCAATGACTTCCGACATTTCATTGCAAGTGAAAAGTGAAAGTGAAAGTGGCTCAGTCGTGTCCGACTCTTTGTGACCCCAAGGAGGAATTCTCCAGGCCAGAATACTGCAGTGGGTAGCCTTCCCTTTCTCCAGGGAATCTTCCCAACCCAGGGATCAAACCCGGGTTTCCCACATTGCAGGAGGATTCTTTACCAGCTGAGCTTTCATTGGCCAGCATCAATGAAATGTTCAAAGGCCAAGTCTACTTGATAAGGAAGCTGGGAAATGTAGTTTTTAAAGCTGAAGTTTTTAAAGCCTCCCTTCCCATTAAAGTTGATATTCTATTAATAAGAATACTATTAACAGAATAATATGGCTAGGCATTGAGTAGGCTTGACCACTTCAAAGCATCTTAAAACAAATTAAAACAAAATTTTTATCTACTTTTGCAAAAGTAATATTGATTGTCTTTATGAATGACATTTATAAGTCCTACATAGAAAGACACAGCTCATGCCTACTATTAAATACATATATCAAGGCAGAAAACCAGTTAGTTAAGACGAGTGTGTGTGTCTCCCTGGAGGTGGCTGCATTCTTGCTGTGTGATGGACTTTGGGACGTGCCTCCTGGGGTTCTACAGGACGTAGGTGTGACTCCGTCTGTCAGCCCCTCTGTCTTCTTCCATTAGAACCTGAGCTGAATGGGATCCTCCTGAGAACTAACTTTCGTTAAGTTTCTTAAGCCTGAAACACACCGTCTAGAGCAAGTTTAACTTCATTAGTGATTTGAGGAGAGATTTATTGAGCCAGAGGGAAGAGGTCTGTGAATAGAGTGTGTCTACGTTGGTTAACTACCTAAGACAGTCATGGTGTTTGAGTGGTTTTTAGGTTCCGGTCTGAAACAATTTCTCTGTGAGTCAGAAGGAAAAAAAGAAGTTGAAGGGAGAGGCTGGGAATTGGGGCTAGGGGACGAGGGGCCACATGGGGCAGGGTCTGACGAGCATGTTAACAGGTTGAACTTCAGCCTGTGGCTCTGGGCTTAGAGACTCTTCAGGGCCAGGCAGGAACGTGGGGCCATGAGGCTGGTCAGGTCGGCAAAAGGGGGCAGAGGCGGAGCCCCCAACTCCCCATGGTGACAGTCACTGCTGGGCTCCAACCAGTTAGTTCCACGTGAAACTGCAGACCCAGTTCTGCCGGTGAGGCAGATGGTTCAGGAGAAGCCCAATACCTGAATGTTTATATGAAATCGGGTTTGGTTATGTGGAGTCAGACTTTATGAAGCTGGGCAAAGTGCTGATCAAATGTGGCTGCGGCTGGCGCCTTGGTGAGCAGCGTGGTGCTCGTGAGCCTCTGAGAAGGGTGCGGGGCACCGAGGGTGGTCTGAGATGGCAACGCGGGAGCACAAAGCGGGGCCAGCCAGGTCCTCGCCGACGCAGGAAGCCGCTGGGATGCCCTCGTCCAGCGCTGTTAACACAGTGCGGCCCCGCCTCACACTGGTCTGCAGGGCCAGCTTGGAAAGTCCGTGGATAATAGGTGCTGCACAGGTGTGAGAAAGGGGGCCTCAGCTTAGAAAGTCCGTGGATGATAAGCGCTGCACAGGTGTGAGAAAGGGGGCCTCAGCTTAGAAAGTCCGTGGATGATAAGTGCTGCACAGGTGTGAGAAAGGGGGCCTCAGCTTAGAAAGTCCGTGGATGATAAGCGCTGCACAGGTGTGAGAAAGGGGGCCTCAGCTTAGAAAGTCCGTGGATGATAAGTGCTGCACAGGTGTGAGAAAGGGGGCCTCAGCTTAGAAAGTCCGTGGATAATAAATGCTGCACAGGTGTGAGAAAGGGGGCCTCAGCTTAGAAAGTCCGTGGATAATAAATGCTGCACAGGTGTGAGAAAGGGGGCCTCAGCTTAGAAAGTCCGTGGATGATAAATGCTGCACAGGTGTGACAAAGGGGGCCTCAGCTTAGAAAGTCCGTGGATAATAAGCGCTGCACAGGTGTGAGAAAGGGGGCCTCAGCTTAGAAAGTCCGTGGATGATAAGCGCTGGACATGTGTGAGAAAGGGGGCCTCAGCTTAGAAAGTCCGTGGATGATAAGCGCTGCACAGGTGTGAGAAAGGGGGCCTCAGCTTAGAAAGTCCGTGGATGATAAGCGCTGGACATGTGTGAGAAAGGGGGCCTCAGCTTAGAAAGTCCGTGGATGATAAGCGCTGCACAGGTGTGAGAAAGGGGGCCTCAGCTTAGAAAGTCCGTGGATGATAAGCGCTGCACAGGTGTGAGAAAGGGGGCCTCAGCTTAGAAAGTCCGTGGATGATAAGCGCTGCACAGGTGTGAGAAAGGGGGCCTCAGCTTAGAAAGTCCGTGGATGATAAGCGCTGCACAGGTGTGAGAAAGGGGGCCTCCTCACTGTCGGTGGGAGTGCAAGCTGGTACAGCCACTGCGGAGAACAGTATGGACTTTCCTCAAAAAACTAAAAATAGAGCTACTCTCTGATCTAACGATCTCAGTCTTGGGCAAATATCCAGAAAAGATGGAAACTCTAATTCAAAAAGATACATGTACCCCAATGTTCATAGCAGCACTGTTTACAATAGCCAAAATATAGAAACTATCCAAGTGCCATATATATACATATATGTATGTATAGACACACACATACACACAGTGGAATATTACTCAACCATTAAAAAAATGGAAATATTGCCATTTGCAGCAACACTGGGTGGACTAAAGAGTGTCATGCTAAGTGAAGTAAGTCAGACAGAGAAAGGCACCATATGATATCACTTATATGTGGAATCTAAAACATAATACAAATGAATCTGCATTCAAAGCAGACTCACAGACATGGAAAATAACTTATGGTTACCAGAGGGGAAAGGCAGGGGTGGAGGGGTAAATTAGGAGTATGGGATTAACAGATAGAAAGTACTGTACGTAAAATAGATAAGTGACTATTTACTTAGCTAGTTATTTTTATTTAACTATTTAACTAAGGAAGTAAAAGTAGATAAGGGTTTACTGTATAGTTCAGGGAACAATATTTAGTATCTGGCAATAGAAAATCATCTGAAAAAACATATGACTGAATCACTTTGCCCTATACCTGAAACTAACACAACACTGTAAATCAAGTGTATTTCAGTTTTTGAAGCAGCAGTAGAAGGGGTGGTATTGCCCCACGACGTGGCCGGAGCTCAGCGCGGGACTGGGGTAGGCTGCTCCTGTCGGCTGCAGCTGCCGCCTCGGGACAGGCGCTAGTCGACGTGTGAGAGCTTAAGCGGGGAAAAGGACTCACCCGGTGGCCGTCCGAGAGGAAATTAACCCTGAGCATTCACTGGAAGGACTGATGCTGAAGCTCCAATACTCTGGCCACCTGATGCGCACAGCTGACTCATTGGAAAAGACCCTGACAGTAGGAAAGACTGAAGGAAAAAGGAGAAGGGGGCGACAGAGGATGAGATGGTTGGATGGCATCACCGACTCAATGGACATGAGTCCGAGCAAACTCCGGGCGTTAGTGGAGGACAGAGGAGCCTGGCGTGCTGCGTTCATGGGGTCGCAAAGGCTTGGGCGCCTCTTAGCAACTGAACCACCACCGCGGCAGAGTGGCCCGGAGAGCCAGTTCCCAGTACTTTCCCAAGAGGCATCAAGTCCCACTCAAGCGCCCAGACGGATAGAATCAAGGGTATCCTCTGTGGCCTCCTTGTTTGTGATAATAAGGAACCAGAAGCCAGCTAATAGTGTCCATCAGTGGAGTTACAGGTAAATAAACTCCGGCCCATGGTGTATCTGAGCTGTGCAGACACAGGAAGCACTCGGGAAGATAAGGCAGCAAAACACCCCCGCACAAAGCCGCACCCAGCTGCTTCGCTCTCCCCCGCTCACGCATTCTCAGTCTGCGGGCGCAGGTGCAGGACCCGAAGCTGTCCCAGTCCTTCCCTCAGCATTCGCAACACTGGACACCTGGGCTGAAGGAGAAAGTTGCCAAGATGAGGGATAAGCGGTCACCAGGGAATCTCTGTTTAAGTTGTTAATCATTGTAACTGGGAAAATACATTTCTAGATCTCTTGTGTAGTGAGAAATTAAATGAAAGTGGAGGATGATGCATCTGGCATTTTGTAAGGACCGTTGTGGCAGGGAGTGGCGAAGAGATGACAGTACCTTGAGGGGTAAATGGGAGTTTAAGAGGCAGAAATCCAAGCGAAGGGAAAGAGTCTTGTTAAGGCTGCCAAAAGGCCTGGCGGGGGCAGGGTGGGGGGAGACGAGAGAAAGTTCTTTGTTGGTTGGCTTTTAACGGGGGTGACTGAAAATCTCAATAAAATGGTATTTTGATTCCCTTTTACAGGGCATTGCTTCTACAATAGTAGATTCTACAAATCTCAATAAAATGGCATTTTGATTTCTCTTTCACGTGGGGTTTGCTTCAGATTCACGATCACTCCTATGACCTGCATCCCAACTCTTCTGATGCAGGAAAGTCTAGAAAGATTTTGATAGGAAATTAAAATTGATTGGTGGGATAGGACCAGGATATCTGTATAAAGGCAACACACTCCTGGGGAGAAAATGTTGCTTGAAATAGGATACAGAGGAAGGTCTGCCAACGGAGAGATGGTTAAGTATGTTAGTATAAAAATCAGTGGGGTAGGCTTTTATGTGGTTATTAAAAATCACATTTTCCAAGTTTTAAAATTGGAAAACATGCAGAAATGCTGATAATCCAATGTTTGATTTTAAAAATGCTTGCCACAAAACTTTATGTGCAGTTGAGTCCCTTTGCAGTTTACAAAAATAAGTATCTGCGTGAGGGGAAAAAAGAAGGAAGCATTCATTTGGTAACAGTGCTTTTCCCTGGGTGATGGGGAAATTGGTGATTTTATTTTTCGTGCATTTCTGTTGACACGACAATTTTCTATTGAAAACAGGATTGCTTTTTTTAATTCCCCAAAAGAACTGTTTTAAAAACCCTCATTGGAAAATCATCTCTGAGGACGACAGCCAAGGGAGGATTCCTGTTTGGCGAAGAAGCCAACAGGCGGGTCCCAAGCAGCCTTGGGGGACTTTCCCCCTTTTGACCAAATGTCAAGTGTTGGCATTCACATGGTTAAAAAGGGCCTGAACCGAGCAGCCTCCCCAGCGCTGGATGACGGGCATCATGCCCTCCACCCCTCCCATCCCAGGAGCTGTTGTGGGTGCTCATATTTATCAGAGAAGACACTGAACTTGAATGGGCTGGAGCGCAGTGGCTGGCAGCGGAGGTCTGGTCCCTGTCTGCTTGGACGGGCCCTGGGATCCGTCTGGGACACACAGGATGTGTATGAACACTACGGAGCAGAGCGCAGTTCTCTCCCTCCTGCAGAATCCCGCTTCTTCCCACCAAGCTGGCAGCAAGCAAAACGACCTCAAGATTAAGCCCGTAGACTTTGGAATCAAACAAACCCATGTGCAATCTTTGCTTTTTTTTTTTAACCTAACAGTTCTGTGGCTTCCAGCAGATTCTGTAACTTCTTTGTACTTTTGTTTACTCGTGTGCAAAATGGGGATAAAGATCACCACCATGTTGGGTTCCTATGAAGATTAAATAGGATAAAACACAGAGAGTGGACATGTGCAACCCTGTGGACTGTAGATTTTTGCTCTCGGATTACCTGTTTTCTTCTCACCCTACCTTAGGGCCGTCATTCATGGGATGAAATGAGAAAGGATGGTTTGGGGAGAAAGACACTCTTGGTAACCTGCAGATTTTCTTGTGAAAAGTGAAATCTCCCAGTTCCAGGCTGGCGTCTGTTGTTGGTAACTGGGTTGGCTCCAGCCATTGAACCAATTTACTGGGCACTATTCCTTGCTAGGATGGCTTCCCTGATGGCTCAGGCGGTAAAGAATCCTCCCGCAGTGTGGGAGGCCTGGGTTTGATCCCTGGTCTGGGAAGAACTCCTGGAGGAGGGAATGGCAACCCACTCCAGTATTCTTGTCTGGGAAATTCCATGGACAGAGTAGTCTGGAGGGCTACAGTCTATGGGGTCGCAAACAGTCAGACACGACTAAGTGACTGACACCCGCTAGGCAGTGTGTTTAAGCCCTCTTACAGGTACATGACCAGCGTCCACATAGATTGTATTATCCTGTTGTGTTTTATTCACGTAAGCCCTGAAAACAGCCACTTCTCACCACCTCTTCAGCAACGATGCTAGTCTCAGCTGCCCTCTTCTCCCAAGAAGTCACGGCAGTGGCCTTCTCCCTGGCCTCCTCTCTTGCCTTCTTTCCATTTCCAGTGAACTTTGGAGTCAACCAGAACAGAACAACCGATCTGGAGAGAGAGTAATGTTACGTAGGGAAGCCCAGGGGCTCTGGTTCAGGGACCGAATCCTGCCTTGCTCAGTTAGTTGCTAACATACCTTCAGTCCCAAGGAAGCGACTGGCAAAGGTGCTTTCCACGCCCCTGGTTGCCTAGCTCCGAGGACAACAGACTTGCCGTCACCCATCCCTGCTGAGACCGTCTCTGATCGCCAGGGAAGTGCCTCTCACTCAAGTACACTGCTGTCATCGCCCCTTCCTCTCTGCTCCACCAGCACAGTGAGAGAGAAATTTACCCACCCAACACACCCTAAGATTTGAGAAGGCTTCTGCTTCAGGAAACGTACTACATAGCTGAGAATCTTTGCAGCTTTTTAAAGCCAGCCTTTGGATTAACCAGACGTCTGATGAGCATTAAAAAAAAAAAAGTCTACTAAAAGTGAAAGTACTATTGTTTTTGTTTATAAATACATCAAAATATTCATATCTTTTATTGATCTGTGCTGAGGGAGTTGTGGGTTTTCATGCAACGTTTTTTGAAAGAGTGAAAAGCAAATACCTCAAAATGAAAATAGGATCACACATGGTTTTATCGTCTTGTGCAGTTCATTTTATTACAACCTGATCTTACTGAAGGGATCCCATTTTGGTTTAATCTTTTGGGGCTCCCTGCTCAGCTAACTTGAAACTTTAGCTTTGGATGTTTAATTCCATAGTCTATGATCATTTTAGGAAATTTACAAAGATGGCAAAACACAATATATAGAATGATTCATTGTGGTGGAGTTCAAAGCAGAGTGAGCTGTAGAAATTCTACACACGACAGTATAGCAAAGAAAAATAGCTTAGCCAAGCTTGCACGCTGATAGGAGAAATCCTAGAGCCATAGAGATTATAACCATGCATCTTATGAAAAAACATAAGCGGAATGTACATGCTATAATTATAACATCATATCATATAATATAACTTAAGTATAGAAAGCATGGGCTTCCCCGGTGGTGCTAGTGTTAAAGAAGCTGCCTGCCAATGCAGGAGATGTAAGAGAGGTGAGTTCAATCCCTGGGTTGGGAAGACCCTCTAGAGAAGGGAATGACAGCCCACTCCAGTATTCTTGCCTGGATAAATCCCATGGACAGAGGAGCCTCATGGGCTACAGTCCACAGGGTCACAAAGAGTTGGACACAACTGAAGTGACTTGGCCACATGAACAAAGCATAATACAAAATGGTTTGCATTGAACTGGGTAGTCAGGTAGTCACTAGGCATTTTATTAATCACCTGCTATTTGCAAGGTACTTTCATAACTATGAAATAATCTATATAAAAAAATCTGAAGGGAGGATGTAAAAATAAGGCTGAGTCAGGAAGATGGGATTATCATGGATTCTTTGTCTTTATTTTCCCTTAATATTGAAACATATATGATTTCAAATGGACCTTATTAAACTTAGAAGTTTTGCACAGCAAGGGAAACCATTAAGAAAACAAAAACAACCTACTGAATGGGAAAAAATATTTGCAAATGATATGATCGATAAGGGGTTAATATCCAAAATATATATAAATAGCTCATATGACTCAACATAAAAAAACAACCATATTAAAAATGGGCAGAAGGACTGAATAGACATTTTTCTAAAGAAGACATGCAGATGGCTAAGAGGCACATGAAAAGATGCTCCTAATCATCAGAGAAATGCAAATCAAACCCACAATGAAAGATCACCTCATACCCATCAGAATGGCTGTTATCAAAAAGAACAGAAATAACAAACGTTGGCAAGGATGTGGAGAAAAGGGAATCCTCATATACTGTTGGTGGGAATGTAAATGTAAATTGGTGTAGCCACTATGGAAAACAGCATGGAAGTTTCTTAAAAAATTAAAAATAGAGTTACCAGCAATCCCACTCCTGGGCATATATCTGAAAAATAACAAACACACTAGTTTGAAAAGATAGATGAACTCCAGTACAAGATTTATAATTACAAGCATTATTTACAAATGCCAAGATATGGAAGCAACCTAAGTGTCCAACAAAGATGGATAAAGAAGCTGCAGTGTATAAATATATATAGTGAAATACTACTCAGCCATAATAAAGGGTGAAAATTTGTCAATTGCAACAACATGGATGGGGTTAGAGAGTATTATGCTAAGTGAAATAACCCAGACAGAGAAGGACAAATATATACGGTATACATGGTATATTTGTATATATATACATATATGCACATCACCACCTATATATAGGGTCTAAAAATAAACTAGTGAATATAGCAAAGAAGAAACAGACTCAGAGAAATAGAGAAGAAAGTAGTGATTGCCAGTAGGGGGAGGCGAGAGGGACAGTCTGGGGTGGGGAGTAAGAGGCACAAGCCGCTATGTACAGAGCGACTATAAGGATATATTGCACAACACAGGGAAATCTTTAAGGAATATTTGATTTCAGTATTTTTTTTAAAAAAAGGATAAAAATATTTGAAGCAGCATAACGATAAGAGTTGCAAATGCTAATTTTGTGCTAACTTAATCTCAGGCACTGCTCTGAGCAGGCTGGGAATTTGATCAGGTTTACTTCTACAGTGATGCTATTATCAATAACATCATTGCCATTTTACAGTAATGTTTTATATAAGCCCAATGTCTTAGAGATGGTTCATAGGAGAACCGAGTCCCAGAGTGTTCTTGATTACTACTTCAAACCTATCACACAAGGGTATGGAACACAACTCTGCACGTGATATTTCTTGATATTTGGCCTCGCAAGTGGTTGCCTCCTCAGCCATCCTGGGGGGGTTCTCTGCTTTTCTTATCACTCTCCCAGACCCAGACCCACAATTTATACTCAATCGGTCAATGAATAAAGGAGGCCAGGAATTGGGTCATCCACTTCATTTTTTTTCAGAAGTGTTTGTCAACAACATGGAACTTTTAAAGAGTTATTTCTGTGTGTCCACCATTCCAGACTGAAACAGATAATGCGTACTCAGTTTACAAGACAAGCAAATACTTAAACTGAGAAGACAGTGATAAAACCAGGGGCTTGTTTCACTCTGGGAATATTCCAGAAACCAAGTTTGAACAATTGCTTCATGTTCAGTGGGACACAGGTTCATTCCCACCTTGATTCACACATAGAAATACGCCTATCTTACGACTGCTACACACATGGACACTCCTCTTTCCAAAATGCTGATTATGTGTGAGCCAGCCATCGTTGACTTCAGAGCACTGAGCCCTTCAGTGCTTCAGTCAGCCTTGACTCCAGCCTTTCTCTGATCTTCACACCCAATCCAACAGCACACCCTGCCCACCCCACCTGCTAAATCTGAGACCTACTCAATAGGCCAGCACATGTCAATTTTGGTAAATATTCCATGTGTACTTTAAAAAGAATATGTATTTTGCAGTTAATTTGTTGCCTTGTTCTATAAACACTGATTCAACCTTTTTAACTGTTACTTTGTTGGTTTGTTTTTTAGTTACTGATAGAGGAAAGGTGAAGCTTACAACTATGATTGTGAATTTATTTCTCCTTCTAGATCTGGGGGTTTCTGCTTTATATCCACCACAGCTATATTAGCAAGAGTTTGTAGATTTAAAATTGTTCTTCCTCCTCATATCTGTAAATGACAAGGATGGAATAGGCTCTCACGAAACGTTTGCTGCTTGCATCACATAAAGGGTCGTGCGTGTGTGCTCCGTCATGTCCTCCTCTTTGTGACCCTGTGGACTGTAGGCCACCAGGCTACTCTGTCCATAAGATTTCCCGGGCAAGAATACTGGAGTGGGTTGCCACTTCCTCCTCCAGGGGATCTTCCTGACCCAGAGATCGAACCCACATCTCTTGAGTCTCCTGCATAGGCAGGCAAATTCTTTACAATCAAGCCACCTGGGAAACCCCGAATAAAGGGTCAGATGGGGACAACCCAGAGTCTTCTTGGCTCTGATGATCTCTATTTATTCCCTGAATGAAGATGTCTGCATTTCCCTCTGAGTCAGAGTCAACAGCAAAAAAATAAAAATCTCCTATTCTGGTCATTTTTCCAGAGTTGCTCTCGGAGACTGCTGTGGCACTGAGGAATGAAAGAAACATCACCACCACCACCCCCATTCCAGAATTTCCTGTCCTGTCTTGTGGTTGACTTCAAACATTTCACCTCCCGCCTCCCTCTTTCTCACCATCTCATCTTCATGGCTAAAGAAGTTACACATTTGCAAAGGAAATGATTAAGCAAATCCAGAGATCTGGGCCAGTGGACCTGATTTTTTCAAGGCCCTGTTTCTGAGAGCTGAAGAAATCTGTGCAATGAGGGGTTTGCTCATGCGTTTTTAGCTTTAGTCAGGACTGGTGCACAATTTCCTGTTTTTGTATCCTCAAAACTGCTAAGCTACTTGTGAACAACTGGCCGAGAGAGGGAGGGGGCGGGGGCTGCGAGGGAGGATTGTGAGCCAAGAGGGGTTGGGAAGGGCTGCTCCTTCCTCGGTCCTGGCAGGACTTCTGTGAAAGTGGAAACGTTTTTCGGTGTTTTATTTTTGTCGTTTAATGGCGGCGCAGACGAGACTGGAGGCAGTCTCAGATTCTAGACTTGAAGTTGGGGGATGGAGTGGTAAAGAGAAGAAACAAGTTCCAGCAGGAATTTTAATGGGTGTCCAGATAGTCAAACGACGGTTGAAACTCACAGTGTCCTGATAAGTGTGAACCTTTATTAGGCCCTTACGAAGAGCCAGGCGCAGCGCCAAGGGCTCGGCAGGGAGGGTGTCTTCCTAAAGCCGGTGCAACCTGCAAGGGGGGCTTCCACCATCAGCTGCGCTTTACGCGTGGGGAAGCGAGGTGGGGAGGGAAGTGACTTGGAATTCCAACCCGTCCTTTGGACCCAGAGCCTGCATCCTTAACATCTACTCTGTCCTGAAGGTAACGAAGGGGACTGCAACATACATGTTCATGTATGTAGATCCAGGGAGAGGGAGGAGCCCTAACTAAAGCTGTGCCCTGGTTGGTCTTTTTTTTTTTTTCTCTCTCTCTCAAAGCAGGAGCTCAGGTTGTGCTGGGCATCTGCCTGTTCGCTCTGACTTCCTCTTTCCAGGCTTGCCTTCAAACTACCTTTCCCGAGATCCACAGGAGTCAAGTGGCTTCTCCTTCAGGTCAGCCGGGGGGAGGCACGTGCCCCAAAGTAGTTCTTCCTCCCGTCAGCACACAAGCAGCGCTTCTGGGGAGCAGCGGAGCCTCCCCGCTCCTGCACGCTCCCAGGCCTCACCCCCTCTCCCACCCCACCCCAGCCGCCCCCCACAGGGCACTCCGCTTCCCACAGGACCACAGGCTCCCTGGTCTGGTAAGCAGACCCCCACCTGCTGTCTGTCTGGCCCGAGCAGCGGTTGCGGCTTCCTTCTGTGTCTCGTCTCTGCAAGGTCTTGTCGCATGGCTGCCTTGCCAGCTCTTCCAGCACCCCTGAAGCCGGTGCCGTATCAACCCCCCTTCTGTTAAACCACCTTGCACAAGCTAGGCCCCCTGACGAGAGCCTAAGGGAGACACAGATGTTTGCGCTTTAGATACAGACCCTGAGACGAGAGGTTGCGTGCAGGTTGTTTATTTGGGAAGGGGTCCCAGGGAGCACGAACGAGGGAGGGTGAATTTGTGAGCATGTTACTACTGTGGGCTCTTGCTGGGGACGCCCGTGGAAATGTGTAGAAGATCCCCCAGATATGGAGAAGCTGAGCTATTTATCTGTCATCTTCCATCCCTGCTTGGTTGAGGGTGCTTCTGGAAACGTGAACTTTCAGGCACTTCCGGGAATCCTGCATGTGGACTGAACAAGTCCCCACAGTCCCTGGAGGAAGTCATCAAGAAGGAAAGCAAATAATGGAGGGACCATTGAAGTGGGACGTTATCACGGCTGTGGGTGAACTCGGAGTTGGACTGAGGACCAGTGAGCCGTCCACAGCATCTGCTACTATGGCAACATGGCTAATAAGCAGATACAACCAAGGAACATTAAAGGGAGACCTGAGTCCCCTCCCCTCAATTCTGCTTTACTTTCAAATGGGACGGACACCAGGGAAAATCAACATGTTTTCCCTCCTTTCTTTCTCTTTTCTCGGATGAGTCAGACAGTCAGGTTGCCAGGACACGGAGAGACAGGGATGCAGCTTAAGGGTGTCCCAAGGACTGAGTGGACTTTGAGCCCTTGAAAGAGAAGACATACAAATTCTACCTTGGGCAGATGTTCTGAGCATCCTCATCAGTATGCTTTCTGAGCACTTATTTGCCAGGCAGTCTACTAACAAGCTATAAATGCATTGTTTCATCCCCCCTGGTGGCTCAGATAGTAAAGAATCTGTCTGCGGTGCAGGAGATCTGGGCTCCATCCCTGGGTCAGGAAGATCCCCTGGAGAAGGAAATGGCAACCCACTCCAGTATTCTTGCCTGGATAATCCCAAGGACAAAGGAACTTGGTGAGCTACAGTCAATGGAGCCTCAAAGAGCTGGACAAAAATGAGCAACTAACACACTATACTAACAAGCTATAAATGCATTGTCTCATTACTCTTCTTATCAAGTCTAAGTTTTCCGATTATTTCCATTCTGCAGAGAAGCAAACTAAGGTAAAGTAACTAAAGATCTCACAGCCTTGGGCCATAGATGTGGGTAATCAGATGGATGATGGGGCTAAATTCCAAACTCACATTTATGACACTTGGACAATAAGCATTCAAGCATCCTTTCAAGGACCAAAGCCATTTAGAGGTTTTATCTGAGTATTTCTTATACTCTGTGAAGAGGCTTAAAAGTAAAATGATGACACTTTATGGTGTCTGGTAGTTCAGGTCACTCAAGGGATCCAGTGAATATTAGTTGAATTAAGTTTGCATTAGATTCACCTGCAACCAAAGTCCAAATCTGATTCTGTAACCGTTCAGCTCAGATCTCTTCCCTGGCTCCCTACTGCCCACAGGAGAAGGTTTAAGCTTCTCACTTCGGGCTCCTTACTGCGTGTCCCTGTTGACCTGGTCCTTCCTCCTCTCCAACCTTCACCATCTTATCTGTCTCCCCACAGCCTCACTCCAGCCATGCTGACCTACTTGCCATTCCCTCTGTAAACGCTGGCCTTTTGCACTTCCGTTCTGCTGGAAGCCCCTTTGGCCACTCTTTTATGAGTTAGTTCAACCGTCACCTCCCGAAATGGCCAAGCTCCATCCCCGTTAGTCTTGAGGCAGTGCCTCTCTCTACACGCCACCATGCCCTGCGTTTATTTATATTACAGTCGTCTTTGTGTCTGCGTACCTCTCACAGACACAGGAACATGCCTTCAAGAAGAACTTAGTTGGGTTACAACCTTGGCTCTGACCTGTGTGTCCGCAGGCTGAGTCGCTTCTCCTGTCTCCACCTTGGTTTCCTCACCTGTAAACTGGGTGCTAAACACGGGAATCCCTGTGAAGCACAAGACCTGACCTGGATAGTAAAGCCCAAGGTTAGCTGTGAGTATCTCTGCACATTCAGAACTGGTCTTTTCTTGGTTGACACTCAGTGAAGTCAGAGCTCCACCTTGACCGGTGGTTTTTAATTTTTCCTGCATTAGAACCACCTGGAGCGCTCGTGAAAACACACGTTGCTCGCTGCCCCTGGGTCTGGAGTGTGGCTTGACAATTTGCATTTCTGATTGGTTCTCAGGTGATGCTGTTGTTATGGAACCACACTTTGAGGACCACTCAGCTGGGCACCTGAGGAGGGAAGACTGATTAAAGTGATCAAACACTTGGAGTTAAATTCAAGCTAGAGCATAAGGCCACCCTCTTTCCAGTGGATATGGCCTTACAAACCTTATCTATCAACTTACCCATCAGATGCTATTTATTGAGTATCTACCATGCCCAGGCATTGTGCGTTGATGACAGAGCAGTGAGTGAGACCAGGTCCCTGATGCTGATGGGCTCACAGTCTAACAACCCTGATCTGCAGGGCAGGCGTCATAACTGCTCAAGTCCCATCAGGAACTTGAAGGAACCTGGCTGGCTTGGGGAATGGCAAACTTTAAAAATACTGATATGCACAGTTGCTTTATTGCTTACTGCATCATCATAATTACCTTCTCAACATCAGTTTCACGGAAATGATAAATCAAAACTGATGACAGTGACCCTGTAATTCCCTTGTCTGGCACTGATGAAGTCAACTCATTTGGGACATGGCAGAGCTGAGTCCCAGAGGATCAGAGCCAGGTTGTGACAAAACAGCTGTTGCATAAGATGATAAATATCCCCACTGTTGTTGTCATGATTAACTAGCCAACTTGAGCGGGAGTTTTCAGGTACTTGGTGCTAACATTCCCGGTGCTCTAACAGCCCTCCTGCACTGGTTTTTTTTTTTTTTTATGTACCAGCCATTGCATAAAGGGTTTACCCTGCTCCACCTCAATCCACGCTCACAGCAGCTCCGCGAATTGTGCATTATTATCACTCTCCTGTTTAGGGAGGAAACTGGCAGCGCAGGTCACTTGCCCTCTCCTCTCGTTGGGTGTGAGGGTGGCTTCCACGCTTGGCAGTGACACCAACTCAGCTGTTCACAATCACACTACGCTTCTCAAGCTGCTTCTCAGTCCGAGCTGATAAAGATGGAAAAACCAACCAATAACCAGCCTTTGTTCGGGGGACCGAGAATCACAGGGAGCAGTGGACTCCCCGGCTTGGCCCTCACACCCTGCTGCTGCTGCTAAGTCGCTTCAGTCGCGTCCGGCTCCGTGCAACCCCACAGACGGCAGCCCACCAGGCTCCCCCGTCCCTGGGATTCTCCAGGCAAGAACTCTGGAGTGGGTTGCCATTTCCTTCTCCATCTCGTACCCTCGTTCTCCTCATTAAACTGGACCACTTTCTAGGAGTTAACCAACAAGCGCACTCTGAAGAGCTGCTTTAGTGCAACCTCCTGGTCAGCGGTCAGAGAAAAGGGCCAGGCTAGAGGTCCGGGGCCCAGGTCTTGGAACTCCCTCCTGTGGCCAGATTTAAATAGAAAACCTTCAGGGAGAAGAAATCGCGTGAGCAGTGAGCCGTCCATGGCCAGCTCCGCCGGGGGCCGTTTTGTTAAGCGGTGCACCTTGGGGAGGGGGGGAAGCCGCAGCATCCCCTCTCATAGTGAAACCCAGCAGAGGCTGCAGGTCAGTTCAGTTAGAGCACGCAGCTTTCACTTAGATAACTTAGCCGAAAAGCAGCTATCAACTGTAAAGTCTGATAGTATAAGGATGTTGTCATCATTGCTGCTGCTGCTAAGTCGCTTCAGTCGTGTCCGACTCTGTGCGACCCCATAGACGGCAGCCCAGCAGGCTCCCCCGTCCGTGGGATCCTCTAGGCAAGAACACTGGAGTGGGCTGCCATTGCCTTCTCCAATGCATGAAAGTGGAAAGTGAAAGTGAAGTCGCTCAGTCATGTCCGACCCAGCGACCCCACGGACCGCAGCCCACCAGGCTCTTCCGTCCATGGGATTCTCCAGGCGAGAGTCCTGGAGGGGGGCGCCAGTGCCTTCTCTGGCTGTTATCACTCCCTTGATAAAAGTGAAAGTGTTAGCTGCTCAGTTGTGGCCCACCAGGCTCTTCTGTCCATGGACTTCTCCAGGCAAGAATGCTGGAGTGGGTTGCCGTTTCCCTTCTCCAGGGGACCTTCTCAACCCATGGATGGAGCTCAGGTCCCCTGCCTTGCAGGCGGACTCTTTGCCATCGGAGCCACCAGGGAAGCCCAACTGTCCGCCTAACTTGGATAAAGTTGCCCTGATTTGCTATCCAGGCAGGGCTGTGGCTCAGTAAAGCGCCAGCAGGCGAAGAGGCTCCAGTCAGTGGCTTCCCAAGAGAGGGAAATGAAAGAGTTAAGCTCCTCTGAAAACCAATTTATGCCAAGGACCGGATTCTGACTGGCATTCAGGCCAGTGCTAAAGATCTGAATTACAAATTTACAGAATTTGCTGCTCTGTAAGTAATTACTTTTCTTCCTAATGGAGCCCGTAATTTCCGGGGTTGGGGTGGGGTGGGTGGCTAGTGTCGCTTGATTTCTACTGATAGAATGAACAGGATCTAGACCAGAGAGGAGTTTAATTCTACTCACTGTGCGAACGGCCTTTTTATGAATAAAAGGCCGAGAAGGGGCTTGGGAGGGTAGCTAAAAGCTGATAAGAATATTTTAGATTTCTGCAAAGCGCATTCCCTGCATTTGCAACTTGGGTGAGTTAACCCTGGCAATCATCTTCCTTTCCTCCTCTTTCAGGTAGGGTGGTGAGCTGATTCTAGTTTGTAAAGCTTAAGATCATTTTGGGATTCTTTGACAAAAGAGATGCTGCTCGGCAGGCCTGCTCCCTTCCCGGCACTTCGGGAGGGAGGCAGCAAGGCGCAGATTCGAACCTCTTGGAGTCTCAGTAGAGGGGTCCCCAGTGCATGTTTGCACACAGACAGCAACAATGCAGCTAGAGTCTGTGTGTGTGCAAATCCCTGATACTTTGTTTAAAGGGCAGGGGGCACAACGAAACCACAAGGACTTCGCTCTCTTTCTCTTTTCCTTCCCTCTTTGGCATTTTCCTTGGGTGGCACGTGGCCCTCTCCCCAGGGTGAATTCATGAGAGACCTCAGGGGCTGCTGCGAACAACTGCAATTTGAATGAATTCTTTTACGGATATCAGTCCAGACGGTACCGTTGGCTAGAGCTGGCAAGCAGCGTTTTTCTGTTGTTGTTGTTTTTTGTTTTCCCTGATGGTGGCCAATTTAGCTCAACAGCCCAATTCTTGGAAAGGCCACGTCTTGACACAGGAGAAGACACTTCCATGTGCACCTAAAAATAAATAATAAGTTAATGAGTATGTCAGCTTCAAAAAGACACCTTTGCCCCTCACCCGGGTGTTAATTTCTCTTTCTGTTTTGGGGTGTTCTTAACATTTTACTGAGTGTGGTTTTGCTATCCAAAGGGCATTCCTGGGCCCTGTAGTTTAAAGAACTTTAGCCCCTCTGTGAATCTGTGTCCCCGGAGCGTTCCTGCCCTCCCTTGGGGAGTGGCTACTCTTTTCACCCCTAATCCAACAGGAAGCATGGAAATTAGTATTTATTGCAAATGCGTCAGGAATGGGCTCTCCAATAGAAACCAAACAAACCCCACCAAACTCAAAAAACAGAATTTTAACTTGCTTCGCAGGCTACAACTGGCTTTAGAATCTCCCCAATAATTTTTAGAGTCCTCTCTGGCTTAAGTTTTCCTAAAAACAGAACAAGCAATTTCATTCAAAGATGGCTCTCCTTTTTTGGCCAGGAGGATGGGAAACCAGTTATGGAAACCGTTGGCATGCTCCGCAGCAAGATTCTCAGCAGAGAACTCCTTTTTAAAAGTTTGAAAAATTTTTTCCAGGGTGGGGGGGGCTCCTTCGGCATTAGTGAGTCAGCCTCGCCCTGGAGACATTTCTCATCAGGGCGAAAAGCCCCTGTGTCCAGTGAGGTGAAACTTGTCACCTTTCTCAATAGACTGGCATGGCCGGAGCTCCAAGGTCACACCAGGCAACCCCCGCGGTGTTCAGAGACAAAGCCGTGACCGGCTGCCTGTTTGCCTTGAGTCATCCCGTGTGCTGGGATGGGGATGATGGAGGGAACGTCATCCCCCACGGAGGTCTTCCCCAGAGGGTTTTTCCCCTGATCTGGGCCAAGTTAAGCATAGAGACATGAAGCAGCATGAGGTCATTCTCAGCGGGGTGAGTCACAAACAGTGAGGAATCTCCAGGTTCGGGCAGGAGGGCTGAAGAAGCCAAACCCACCCCAAGGAAAAAGCCTCTGGTCTTTTTCGGAAGCTGAGCTCTCAGGTGCAGACGGTCCAAGCTGGGAGCCAGCGGGTCCTAGGAGCCAAGGGCCTCCCAAACATTTTTTTGGGGAAATATTTTTGTCCTGAACACATTTTCCAAAGGCCCTTTTGCCCAAGCCAAAGTTTTATTTGCCTAAGGTATTGCCTTCTCAGGAGCAGGTGTTCAGTGCTATTTCTAACCACGTGGTGGAGTGTACACGCAGTGGGTTTGGAGGAGCCGAGGGTGCCCGTGGTTCTGGGTCAGTTACACATGTCTGTTTGCCTGTGGAAGACTGTGAACGTGTGCATGCGTCTATCTACTCCTGTATGGAAACGCATGTTCCTGAGTATGAGTGTGTGCATCTGTGGGTATAAATACACACCTGGATGTATGTGTCACTTGAGGACACTTCGACTGACTCTTAACCTCCAGCCCAAGGGATCGCAGCTTCTCAGCTCAACTGTAGAAGTTTGCCTAGCCCAACAACTCCCACGGTGGTCCATGACTCACCAACAAGGGGACAAAGGCCAGCCTCCTTGCCTGTAGGTAGACCCAGCTTTGTGGTGCGAATCCTGCTCCAGGGCCCCCTGGGAGACAGAACGGAACTCCGTTCCAGCTGAGACCAGATCCTGCCTGGACCTCCTCTTCCCGCCTTCGGGCTCTGAATCTCTGTCAGTGTGGCCAGAGGCAGTGTGTGTATATCATACATATGTGTGTGCGCGTGCATATGTGCAAATATACACGTGCACACATTTGCACATGCACACGCCTGCGTATGAGGAAATCGAGGAAGATCTGGGAGAGGAAATAAGATGCATGGGCAGCATCGATTTTCTGACATGGAAGATAAAGGCAGCTCAGACACAGCACGAGACCGGCTTTAAAAGCTGAACATTAAAAGATCGTTTAGATGTCAATGTATTTTTTTTTTATTAAATCAGAAAAAGATACAGTATATATCAGTCGATCATATGGCTGGGTTTTGAGCTACATTTTAATACACCATGGTCCTATGTACTCCTCTGTACAAGTATTAAAAAAAAAAACTCAGGTGTTTGAATAATCTGTAAATTTTTATTATTAACTGGGGTTATGGGAGGGTTTTATCAGAGCACATCCTGAGAACATTAGGAAATTACAGACAGACTTGAGATAAGTGTCAGACAGAACAGATGAAGCAAGCCCCTCAGCCATCTGAGAAACATTAATAATGTAAGATTGCAGAGACCAAATCTTTGTTAGGGATACGGGATGCGGGACGAAAACGGAGAACTTGGCGCCCCCTAGTGTTTCAAAAATAAACTAGCAACGTCTTTTATTTGGTTTGGTTTGGGTTTTTTTTTGTTTTTAAGTTGTAATCCTCGCCCTTGTCACTGAGCCTCAAAAAGCAACTGTTTTCCCAAATCATGTCAAGGCCTCTCCAGTCAGTCTTTCCGCTCTCGTCAATAACGTTCAAGGGCCCTATTTGAAAAACTACTCTTATCCATTCCTTTGTCATTCCCCACACATTCCATTCCAGAAAATTGGCAACCTCCCAACAACCCACAGCCCACGTTCTCCCTCCTTGAAACGTGAACTTAAACAAATGGATTTTCGCCTCTCCTCTCCAAGCCGAGAGGATGAGCACGCCTAGACTGCAAAGCTTAATTCCTTCCAGCAGTCTTTTCCCTTCTGCAACTTACTTGCCCCTGGCCTTTTTTCTAACGTAGCCAGAATGCAGTCCTCTGCCCCTCCCCCGCCCGGCGAGGTGCGCCTCTTCGGACCTGGCGGTTAACCTGCTCAGCCATCGTTACAGTTGTTTACCGGGGAAGACTGGACCAGAGACGCAAATAATACACCTCAATATACAGCAGCTCAGGCTTAGCTCGGAGGCAGACTTTCATTGGATGGCCATCAGAAGAAAAAATACACACATGGAGAGGGTTTGGGGGGAGATGAGTCGGGAGGAGACATCTCGGTCGCGGAACCTGGCGGGAGCCGTGAAGATTTGTTTACTTGGATTTGCCCACTGGTCCGATGGACACGGGGTCTGTTTGCACCTGAGCGTCCAACATCCGCTTCGGTCCCTGGAGGAAATACAAAAGAAGGTGAAGATCTGTAGTATCAACAACGATCGCCAGTTATGTAGCACTTTATGCCAGGTGCCGTCCTCAATAAATGCGCCGGATTCGGGGGTGGCGGGTAAGAGAACAGTCTCCGGCCAGCGCCCGAGTTCCATGCGTGTGTATATTCCTCTCCAGCTTTGTGAAATCTTGGACAGATGACTGAACCCTCTGTGCTTCAGTTTCCTCATCTTTAGAATAAAGGTGATGACATTTATCTCAGAGGGTTGTTCCGAGACAAAGTGAGGCCTGCTTATGATGCACTAAGAACAGTACCGCGGGGGGGCGGGGCGCGGCGCGGAAAACCGTCCACAGTCAGAGCCAATTTCCATCAACCCTCTATCCACTTTCTAACCATACTGGCTGTTTGCCTTCCTTACAAAACGTATCTGCAGAGTTTTCATGTTAACACCAAGTGGGCTGCTTTCTATCTAAATCCAAGCAGCACATACAGAAGGAGGAGGAAGGGGCCAGAAGGAAGGAAGTCACCAGGGGGGCAAAGGTCACACGGGGAGTGGCTGGCGGCGCAGCTTCCGGGGAGGAGCCTGGGCTGGGCGGGGCTGAGGGCGGCCGGAAGCTCCTTTTCCGGAGGGGACGAGGCGGCAATGGTTCCCTGGCTGGTGACAAGCCCTACTAGCATTGCCCTCTCAGGAGAGGGGTCGGGCAGCCCCCGGGGAAATGTGCCTGGCCTGGAAGCCCCCGGGCCTTGACTGGATCCTTGCAAAGTGGCAGGAAAGCCCTCCCTTCTTCTCCACCACTGCTGGCCTTTCGGAACAACAGGAAGATGGAGGAACTGAGGAAGAAGCATTTCCACCCCAAATGGATGCTGCCATCATCACAGAGGTGATGAATGCAAGGAAGCCTGGCCTCAGAGAGCGCGCTCAGTGGCGTGAACTAGACTTGGTGCCCACCCGCCGCTCACCGTCTCTGCAGGCGTCACGGTGCCACAGCGCATCAGCTCTCCAGGGCCGTCCGAGCAGTGTGCTGCCTGACTTTCTGCCGTGGCCCCTCTCTGGCCACTTCTGCTCTTTAGCAGCAGAACAGCCCCTGAAGGCTGTAAGCAAGGGGCCAGCGTTTCCGCGCTGGGCAGTTTTAAGAGCTTCCTCTCCACGTGGGAGTGGGCCAGGACCCTGCACAGCCGGCCTGAGCTGCCCCCTGCGCGAAACGGAGCTCCTCCCATCTGCCCCGCGTCAGCATCCCACCCGCCTGCAGGCGCCGGGCTTTCTGCCCCTGGCACCCAGCAGGCGCTCAGGGCTTGTGTGGCACAGGTCCGGCCACCTGGTGGCCAGCCAGCCGGTTGCCTTTGGAGGCGGGACCCACAGCCGGGGCCCAAAAGCCCCGAGAGGGGAGGCGCCCCGTCTACGCACCAGGCCCTTGAAGAATCCCCCGAGGGACTGCCGCCGCTTCTCGGGTCTCTTCTGGGACTTGTCCCCGTTCGGCAGCGAGTTCGCCTCCACGGCAGCTGGCTCCACGCCCGGGGCCGGCTCTTTGGCTTCCTGCTTGATGCCCTTCTGCTTGTTGGTCTCCGCGGCTGCCTTCTTGTCCTTGGACGGGCCCTCTTTGCCCTTCTGGCCTGCAGCTGCCGCTTCTGGCTGTGGTGGAGCAACCACCTTCTCCGTGGGGTCCGAGGTCTAGAGCAAGTTCAAACAAAGTGCATTTTTAGTGGCGGCAAGACAACGCCCAGGAGCAGGTGAATGAATACGTTAAGACAGATATGTTCAAAGGCTGGATGGTGTCTATGTGCTTGTGAGTCCTGGGTGAGACGGAAGAAAATAAGAAAAGTTGTGTAATACTTTTCATGGTATGAAGTCAGAGCAGGGACATTTATTTACCAATCTGATCGTTCATTCATTGATGAATGCTTCCCCAGCAAGCGTTTTTTACTCCTTCTAGAACTAGAAGCTGTTCCTTGGAGAACCACCCTTCTCTCTGGTTTATTCCCTGTGGTTTTCACACACTAATTTCATCCTTGGACAAGGACACATGACCCAGACCTGGCCAACCAGAGCATTGTGTATGACTGGGCTGCTGGGATTGGTTCAGACTGGCCAAACACAGCTAAACCTGAGCTGATATCAAAGATATGCTAAAACAACCAAGAGAGAGGTCTGTTCCCTTTCCTTTGAGCTGGAAGCTATGAAGATAAAAGTCTGGAGTATCAAGAACCCTCACCATTTCTAGGAAAAAATCTGCTTGAAAGAGAAACCCGTGGACACAGAGGCAAAGCAGAGATGAGAGCTGAAAGAGAGAAAGGGAGAAAGACCCCATGTATCGCTGCCATCACACTGACCCTGGATCTAGTTGTTCCTGAAGCCCCTTTTCTCATGCAGCCAGCTGTGAGAGGGTTTCTCCCACGTGCACCACATGTGACTTTTCTTGGGTTCGCCTGCTCTTCTCTGCGTGACTGTCTCCCTTAATCTCTGGTGTGACACTGCCATTGCATAAAACAGCAGTAAAAGAAGGTAGTTGTTTTATTGGTAGTTTTGAATGGACATCTTTTCATGGTAAAGTGCCATGTTTGCAATCCTACTTAGTTCCTATGGTTTGAAGGAATGAGGCTGTAAAATCCAAAATTCTAGGTAAATTACAGATGACCAAAAATCTGTTAGCAAGTAAAAGCCTTTTCCCCATAGTTTACTTGAACTGAAATGACGCTGGGGGCCATACAGATAGAATAAAAACGTGAAAGAGGCTAAGGGTTAGGATAATTAAGTGGTGACCTTATTTCCCCACTTGTAAAAGGCTGACTTTATTTTTGGGGGGCTCCAAAATCACTGCAGATGGTGATTGCAGCCATGAAATGAAAAGATGCTTACTCCTTGGAAGGAAAGTTATGACCAACCTAGACAGCATATTAAAAAGTAGAGACATTACTTTGCCAACAAAGGTCCATCTAGTCAAGGCTATGGTTTTTCTAGTAGTCATGTATGGATGTGAGAGCTGGACTATAAAGAAAGCTGAGCGCGGAAGAATTGATGCTTTTCAACTGTGGTGTTAGAGAAGACTCTTGAGAGTCCCTTGGACTGCAAGGAGATCCAACCAGTCCATCCTAAAGGAGATCCATCCTGGGTGTTCATTGGAAGGACTGATGTTGAAGCTGAAACTCCAATACTTTGGCCACCTCTTGCGAAGAGCTGACTCATTGGAAAAGACCCTGGTGCTGGGAGGGATTGGGGGCAGGAGGAGAAGGGGATGACAGAGGATGAGATGGTTGGATGGCGTCACTGACTCGATAGGCATGAGTTTGAGTAAACTCCGGGAGTTGGTGATGGACAGGGAGGCCTGGCGTGCTGTGGTTCATGGGGTTGCAAAGAGCCGGACATGACTGAGGGACTGAACTGAACTGAAAAACAACCTAACGCCAAAGAATTATTTTTCTAGTGTAAGAAGAACAGTTCAAGCAATGCTGGCCTAAATGTTGGGGAGACAGATCGGAGTAGGGGGGACTATGGTGAGCTGAATGTCACATGCCTTGTTTAAAAGGGCAACAGCTGCTCAGATCCACCAAAGATATGATTAGGTTACAGCCTGGCACTGTCAGATCTATCGTTTTTCAGTGGAAACTTGACATCGAATTATGGTAAATGCAAAATATGTTCATTTAAAAACACTGACAGCAGAAGCTTTAAAGCCCTGTTGACAGCAAACAACCACAACGCAATTATTCCTGTGGCTTCATTTGGCCCACTGGATACACACGCACAGCTTATGATTCATAAAACTTACGTCACAGAGTTCTATGCAAAGTGGCAGTTTTGATTCAGAAGCCAGAAAGTAATCATTTCACATCAGTGGATCAAACACACCCCTTAGACATGAGCAAGAAGACAGAGAAAAACTGCCCGGTCCTGAGGCTCCCCCAGACTGCAGCAGCCTGGAGGAAGGGATTCCTCGGAGCAGAGCCGCGGGCATCCAGGGCTCCCCGAGAAGCTGCATACAAGCACACCTCCTGTCGGATCCCAGCTGCCTAAGTCGTGGCGGGTGCTAAGATGTCAAGTATAACAGGCACCCAGAGCAGACACTCGCCTCAGAAGGAGACAGACACCCCCAGCACGCTGCTCTGCCGAAGGGCAGAGACCAGCGGCCCTGCCACCCCTGTTCCCACACCCCTTTGCTGGCTTTGCCCCACAAAGGATTTCAAGACACGGCGTGTAGCTGAGCGCTCAGTGTCTGGGGCCAGGGGAACACAGCGTGGCTCTGGCTTCACCGCATCCTTGCTGTGTGACCGGGAATAAGCGGCGTGACGGCTCAGCTTCCTCTTCTGGATGGGGTAACAGTAACGACAACACAGTCGTACCTCCCGGCACTGCCAGGACCACAGCAGCTGGTGACGGGAAGTCCCCGGAGGACAGGCCGTCTGGGTGCCGGACATAAAGGGAGCCACTGCCCTGGTCTGTCTGGGAGTGCAGTCGTCCCAGGACGTGGGCCTTAACAGCTTTAAAGCCAGGTCGTGTCTGGCTCTCTGCGACCCCACGGACTGCAGCCCGCCAGGCTCCTCCCTCCGTGGGATTCTCCAGGCAAGACTACTGGAGTGGGTTGTCATTTCCTCCTCCAGGGGATCTTCTCGGCCCAGGGATCGAACCCACGTCTCTAGCGTCTCTTGCATTGCAGGTGGATTCTTTACCGCTAGCGCCACGTGGGAAGCCCCCAAATCAGGAAAGTCCTGCAAACTGGGATGAACTGGTCCTCCTGGCTTAACACTCAGCGGTGACTTTGAGGGACGGTGGGTCCGAGTGCCAGGTACAGAGGAGGTGCTCAGGAAGTGTTTGCTGGGTCAGGTGCCCCTGTGTCTCACCGGCCTCGTCCCAGCCCTGTTCATCCTGCTGCAGCCACCGGGGGCTTTTCTCCCTTGCACAAGCCGACTCTGAAAGCAGAGCCTGCTCCTGGCTGCGCTGCTGCTCGGGCTGTCTCAGGGCTTCAGGGGCCGCATCTTTCCCGTCAGGTCTCAGCCCAGCTGTGCTCCTTGGAGACGCAGTCCCAGCAGAGTTTGAGGAAGCCTGACCACTTCTTGGGGAACACTGCTGAGTTTTCTTTATATGTGGGGGTTCTTTGCTCATGTGGAAGTGTTCTGACTCCCTCTGATGGAAGGGAAGCTCTAGAAGGATAAGACCCCTCTGTGTTCCTTCCATCACTTTATCTCCAGCACCTCACCTGACACATGGTAAGTCTGGAATGAATGGCCAGCAACCGGCCTTCCCAGTGTTCCCAAAATATTTCCCTTAGCACGTCACTCAGGTGTGAAGTGGGGAGTCCCCACAAACAGCTCTCCTTTGACACTGATTTTTTTTCAAGAAGGGAGCTTTCAGTGGGCCCTATTTACCACATGGTTATGCCATCCCTATTAGCTTAATTAAAAAAAAATAGAAGCTAAATTCTGGAAGCAATACATGGCTGAGTCCTTTCTTTCAAGATGAGCTAAGAACAGTGTATGATTGCTTTGTCATGAAATGCAGAAGATTTAGAACCTTTGCTTGGTGTTTGACCCTATACATTCTGAAAATTTATAACAAAAATTGTTCACATCTGAATCATTTGAGTGTGCCCCCTCCTAGAACCCAGGGACGCTGGCAGGAAGCTGGAGGACAAGATCATCGGAAGGTCCCATTTGATTCAGACACTGGAAGCCACCCAGGCTGGGAATTCCTTGTGCTTTCTGTTTGTGGAAGCATCAGTTAAGGCTTTTCTAACACAGAGAGGGAAAATCTAAAAGGAGCAGAGAATGTCTACCCCTCCTTCTAAAATTAAACTAAGCATTTGTCATCTCCCAATACTACACACAAATCTTCTCATGTCTGTATCCAAGACCCTGGAAAACAGAATTCTCAAAACATTCCTAGATGAGTGTAAATAGAAAGACATTTCCAGCTCATTCAGATTTCCAATGACTACAGTCAGATTTTAGAATCAAAATGATGGGCCTAACTGTTTCACTGTCAGATTCCAGACAAAATGTACAAACATATTTAAATATTCCATAGTGAATAACAGACGTTTATCATGTTTCCAAGACAGTAACCTTTGGGATTTTTAGTTCCAAAGGGGTCTATAATATAGGTTTGGAGGAGGGGTGGGCATAGTAGTCAGTTTAAAGAAAAAAGATGAAAATAATCTGAGTGCTGTAAAAGGCAATATATTCCATGTCGAAATGTGTAAGAGAAACCAACTATTATAGAAAGAAATAATAAATTATTTAGTAATTTCTTGAATGTGTGTGTATGATATGAACAACATTACAGGGCAGTAAATTATCGTCAGAGGCCATAATACTAATGAAACAGCAGCAAAAGCTGTTATATGGCTTTATATGTTGAAGTCCTAATCCCCAGTGTGAAAGTGTGTGGAGTAAGGAAGAATCAGGTTGGCCAAACATTCATTTGAATGTTTGTCTGAATGAACTTTTTGGCCAGCCCAATAATTAAGGCTAATTGAGGTAATAAGAATGGGGCCCTGATTCAACAGGGTCAGTGTCTTTGTGAGAAGAGACACCAAGACGCTCGTTCTCTCTCCTCTCCGTGGTGTTCTGTTACGGCAGCTCATGCTGTTAGACAGCAACTAAAATTCACTGAATCCTCTCTACCAGGAATGTTCTAAGCGCTTCACACGTACACTGTGAAGTCGTGGCTGACTCTGTGCGACCCCGTCCCTGGGATTCTCCAGGCAAGAACACTGGAGTGGGTTGCCATTTCCTTCTCCAATGCATGAAAGTGAAAAGTGAAAGTGAAGTCGCTCAGTCATGTCTGACTCTTCGCGACCCCATGGACTGCAGCCCACCAGGCTCCTCTGTCCATGGGATTTTCCAGGCAAGAGTCCTGGAGTGGGGTGCCACTGCCTTCTCCGTTCACATGTATAGATTCATCTAAATATGACAGTCCTATAAAGCAGTACATTTCTTAGCCCCATTATAGAGACGAGGAAACTGAGGCCTGGAGGGATTGTTAATTTGCCTTTAGTCACACAATCAAAAAACAGCTGAGCCAGGATTCACACCCAGACAGTTTGAAGCCTGCAGCCCGTACTCCTAACCATGTCTCCGTATTGCCAAAATTAGAAGAATATTTGATGATATTTTTTTGGAGGTATATTTCTAAGTTAAGAAAGAGTGCAGATTATAAAATAGGATGTTGAGCATGAAATGATTCCCACTGGGGGAACAAAAAGGATGTATATAGTTATACAAACAGAGCTATTTCCTTAGGATAGAGAAAATGACAGACACCACCCCCTGACCCCATGTCTTTCACTGGCCTGCTCCAGAAACAGCTGCTACTATGTACCAGGCACCATGCCGTGTGAAAAAAACAGGACAGGTCCCTGGTCCCTGCCTTGCTCCCCAAGCGCTCCAGACAGCGGTGGGAGGGGGAAGGGGAGACAGATGATTAACGGACAAATGACTGACTGCAATGTGTGGTAAGTGCCATGAAGTAAAGGCGCGAGGTGCAGTGATGATGGGTGGAAAGGGAACAGTTTTTGAGGAGGTGACGTTTAAGCCCAGATGTGAAGAACAAGGAGGAATTCTCCACATGTAGAGAGAAGAGCCTGTGTGAGGCTTCACAGTAAGAAGCAGCTGAGGAACGCCAGCTTGTCCGTCAAAGTATTTGGAGTAAAGAATTAAGGCTAATTAATGTCATAAAGATGGGGTCCTCAACTAACAGAATTAGTGTCTTTGTAAGAAGAGAAATCAACACACTCACTTTCTCTCCTCTCTCTGGTACCGTATGGTAGCTCATGCTGATAAACACAGTAATGAACATTTATTATGTCTTCAAAGTCTAAGATGGTGCCTGGTATATAGTAGGTGTCCGACCTGGAGATGTCAGACGTGTTGGCTGTGGTTGAGAACTCATTGGATATGAGGCTCGAAAGAACCAAGAACATAGCAGCTAAACCCACCACCGAACCGAGCTTACAGATCACTTACTTGGTAGCCGGAGTCTTTCCCATTTATTTCTTCAGAGTGGGTGATCCCTCCATCCCCTTTCACTGACTAAAATAACAAACAGACAATGGCCTTTCAGCGACCACAAGCACAGCAACAGGGAAAATGCAAGGGAGGTTCTGAAACGGATGACCTTAGTCTTTCATCGCTGAGATGCAAGGTCAAGATAAATGGAAGACCAATGAGAAACGCATTACTCACGAGACGTACATTTTCCATGGAGTCGGTAACCAGAGTCTGATTAAATTCAAGTGTTGGTCTCCAAAAACAACAATAAAAATCTTAAATCCTGAGATTATGTTATTCTGGGATAAATAAGTGATGATGAAAATCCTGATGCTGGAAGCAGAACATGGGACATACGGAATATATGAAAAAATACATGAAGTGCTAAACCGTTGGCAGCTATCCGTTGGTGACACTTAGGTGCTGGGTGTTTTGGCGGTTACTTTCTGCCCCTTGGAGAGAGATGGGTTATGTTGCACATTCTCTTTTCCAAACGTTTAGCACCCCCGCCGTGGCCAGTGGCATCAGGGACGTGCTGAATGGGGTTGAAGTCACAGCTTTGGCTCCTTAAACCGACAATCTAAACCAGAGGTTCTACCAGTGTGATACTGGCACCAGCCGCTTCAGCGTCTCCTGAGAGCTGTCCAGCCCAAAGGCAAATGGGGGTCTATTCTCTGCGCACACGTTAGACCCGTTCAGGTGGAAGCTGGCTTTCTTCTCCCTCTAGGTTTCTTGCATGGTTCTACAAGGCCCATCTTGAGAACAGTTAGCAGGGAAAAGGGTTCTTGGTTATTATTTTGCTCCCTACAACCAGCTCCTTCAGGTCTCCCCTGGAAGTCTGACCACTTTGGGGGTTCCCGGGGCCTCTAGAACTCAGGCTGTGTTGTCACTGACCCTCCTACTCAAACACGCTCCATGGTGTCCTTTAGAACACAGAGCCCTGCCTTCATGAATGCTGAAGGCAAAAGCCAACCAAAGTGCTTTTTTAAAGGAAAACCTGAATGGACATTAGGAGTCATGTTGCATCCCCCTAGGACAGAGATTTTTAACTTCCCTAAATTTAATTGTCTCAATTTGCTAGTGCTAGGTGCCTGCCACTTTAAGACTTAGATCTGCCTTCCGCTCCCCTTCCCTGCTAGCCTTTGGTGGGAGCTGGGGGAGGGGGCCTTGGATTGAATCTGCGGGTTCCCTTGGCAGTAGTGGATCTAGGCTACCATCCTGAAAACAGACTCTCATGATGCCAGGGAAATCACTGCAAAGAAGTTCAAAGTCTAAAAAAAGTAAAGGAGACTGCCTGGAGCTTTTTTATGATTGTTCTCGGCTCTTCATTTTGAGGCATAGTTTAGTAGTCTAGTTGCTCAGTCGTGTCGGACCCTTGCGACCCCATGGTCTGTAGCCCTCCAGGCTCTTCTGTCCATGGGATTTCCCAGGCAAGAATACTGTAGTGGGTTGCCATTTCCTTCTCCAGAGGGTCTTCCCGACCCAGGGATCAAACCCGAGCCTCCTTTATCGACTGAGCTACCAAGCTGCATTTATGAAAAGGTAACTGTATGGTGAGTTTAGACGAAGAGTCTTGTTAAGTCTGTCTGCGGTCTCTTCAACATCACCAGGCACTGACAATTACTTCCCTGCTCTCTCTCTCCCTTCCTTCTCCTCCTCTCTCTCTCTCTCTCTCCCCCCCTCTTGCATTCTTTCCACCCTCTCTCTTTCCTCTCGGCAGAGCTCTCTTTCAGCGATAAATTAAAATAGTTCCTGTTGGGCTTTGTACTCAAAGGGCCATAACCACAGCAGCTTATTTTTCCCCCAGCTGTCAAAAATAACAGACTTGCTGTTTCAAGAGATGAAAAAATCCTTTCAGAGACTATTTAGTACTTTAAAGAACAGTCTGAAGACTATTAAGTAATTTCGGAGATTTCCCAGTGTGATATTATTGAGCAACTTTCTTTACAAAGTTTATTTTTATTCATGGGAATCAAAGAGAAGCATCTCAGGGCTTGGATTCACAACCAAGCCTTGCATGTTAATAAAATCACTTTTTAAATGTCTTTCATTGTGCCATGCATGACTATAGCTTCATTCTCTGAAGAATGTTTGAAGCATCTCTGATATATATCACTTATTCAAAATCCTAGTGGAAACGTTTGGTGGTCAGTTCCCATCTCTTTGAAAGGAATGCAAATGTATTTTGATAAAGATCTACTTCAACTGAAGTTGATATTTAAAAGAAGAATTGGGATGACATTTTATTTTAGTGAGTACAATAGCCTGATTGTTGACTAAATCAGCCTCATTACAACGGATTCAAGGAACTGGACCTGCTAGAAAGCTCCAGGATAAACAAAGGTTTTGAGTCCAACCTTTGTGTTTTACTAAGAGGCTCACTTGGAATGGAATTGAACAATTCAGGCAAAATGGCACAGCCAACGTAAATCTCATTTTAGTGGCAAGTGACACATTCAGAAAACTTGTGTCCAAGCTTTACGAAAGTCATTGATTAATTCTCTTATCTTTTGCTTTGTCGTATTTTCAGGTAAGTGTCATTTCAGGTGAGCCCAACACTTAAAAATGGTGTTTCCACAGAGAACATAAATAAGAAAATCACAAAAGTGGACCTTTGGCTGTTCTGTCTGCTGTTAAAAAAAAACAGCTCCCAGAAGCAGAGAGAACCAGGGCGAGCTTTGGAAGCAACGAAAGCCAAGTGTGCGTTCTGCCTCTGCCGGTCACAGCTCCGCGACCTTGGGCAGAGCCTTCAGTACCCCCATTTGCACAGTGGGGCAGTAAGAGGTTTGCTGGCAGGGCCTTTGTGTTATAAATGAGTTAATGCACGCATGTGCTTGGCACAGGACTGCCTACATAATTTGCATGCAATAAACAAACGGCAGCTATTATTATTACTATTAATAGCTGAGACCTGCCAAATGACTACAGAGTCCCTGGTGAAGATGGGAATTGCCCAAAACAAATGCTACTTTAAAAAACCTTTCCTTAAAGAACAACTTGGTATTCATATTTTAATACTTGGGAGGAATCCAAGATTAAAAACTTTGGCTAAAAGACTCCTGTGTTTTGTTTTAGAGTTATCCTTACAAACAAGTCTTTTTTTTTCCATGAGACAGTCCATGTCAGCAGGTTTTCTTAGACTTCCTAGATTGATGCAATTAACAAAACCCCTCTGATTTCACGACTGTCTCATTTGGACATTTAATTTTCCCAATATTAAAGTTTAGGAGTCTTTCTTATCTAAGCCTGAGACGGTTATTCCAACAGAGAGTTTCTTACAAAATCAATGGTCTAAAGAAAGAGACAGGAGGAGGATTAAAGGAAACACTGACAATAGTTTGCAGGAGAAAGCACTTTTCAAGTATAAGGTGTTATTAATATTGACAAAGTGAAAATCTACATCTTTATACTTCCATCTACCACCTTTCTGGTTTCATCTGCCCACCTGGTTTGTGGGTACCTGAATACAGTTCTCTACCCACTCACTTTGTAAAAATACCCTAGTGCTTCAAATAGCCAATTTTTTGACACACCGTTGAATTAATACACATAAGAATTGCTTTCTATTTAGGGTGTGACAGATGTCTTAGCTATTCCTCGCAAATATTTCGGAAGTCTGTAGGAGCCCATAGGATTTTTGTAAAGTGCTACATCGACATGTGTTCAATGCGATTTCAGGATGTAGATGACTCTATTTTCTTTTCCTTGAGATATAATTATTTGAAAAATGATTTTTATGAAAGAATAATGTCTGGGGAAAAAATCTCTTTAGAAATCAACTGGGCAATGCATTTATTAAAAAAAAAATTCAACCAAGAGGTACTTTGCCATGAGATAGTAAAATATGCTATCTGAAAGAAATTTAAGGGATGTGAAGACTAGAAAGTAGAAAATCAATGGTCAGATGAATTGAAACCCTGATTACAAAATGAGGGTGATGTATTTGCAACTGAGTTTTCTCTTCTATTAAAGTCAATTATTTTAAAAAATGTATTTATTTTTAATTAAAGGATGATTGCATTACTATATTGGCTCATTAAAGTCAATTAATATTAAAAACTATATTCTGCTAAAAATACCTGAAGTCAGTTTAAAATATTTACTTATTAAATGATAATGCTTAGGCACATACTCAAAAAAAAAAAAAAAAGAAAAATCCCATAGTGATGGGCCAGATGCTGTCTATCTCCAAGCCCTGAGAGAAGATTTTAATTTTACTTACAAAAGTCCAAAGACTTTTGTTTGGAAGCCATGAAATGTTAACTGGAAGTGTATCCTGAAACTAACTGCTAAAGCCATCTTGCAGGAGTGTACTCCATGGGGATATTAACACCTGTGCAGAAAATAGGTTATAATGATGTTCATGCATTTTGGTGAAGCAGCTGAGATTGTGAGCGAAGATACATGGTATGTGCTCACTGAATGTGGCATAGACGTCAAAATAAATCTGTTTTCTTTACTAGGTTTTGTTCTCCGTGAGGACGGGGGCCACATCTGTTTACGCTCACTGTTGCCTTTCTGCTGCCTGTAATATTGTGGGGACTTAATGATGTTTGCTGAGTAAGTGAATAAATGAAATGCAGAAAGTTGGCAAGAAAGCAAAGTCCATCAACAGAGCAAAGGCTCGTCAGAACATGATAATATAATGATAATTCAGTATATTTCTATATGTATATTTATATGTAATGATGATTCAGTATATTTATATATATTCAGTATAATCATGATAATTCAGTAATGTCAATGAACAATGAGGATATCTGGAATTTTAGGGGAAACCCCAATCATGATGGAAGCTTAGGGGTTTGAACACTAAAAGGAGGCACTAATATTCAAATTCCCAGGTCTAACCTTTTTAATGGGAAACAGAAAATAAGAATAATGGACACTATGAGACCTGATGCTATGAATTGACTGAGGGTTACTTAGGGGAAATTATGTCCTTTTCTACCTCATCCCTATCCTGCAGAAAATCGATTCCAAGGGACTTTTATTTCCAATTTGTTCCCCTAACAGTTCAGACTTACAGTTTCTACTGCTATAAAACATCCCCAAACATCTAGTGGACAACTCTGGAGGATGAGTTTAAACAGGGGACCTCACTTGAATTCAAGGATGTGTTTGGAATGGATGCAGTGGGTGGTTGAGAGGTCTTTCATGCTTTATCTGGAGTCCCTCATATCTTTCTCTCTTTTAAAGGAAGAAGTCTCATGTCAATTATTTGGAAGACAAGGCCATTCTGTTTTCCTTTCCTTTTTTTTGTATCTTTCAGCTCCATCCAGAAATGAGAAAGCTGGATCACCCTCAGTGTTATGATGAGTTATTTGGGGATCCCATTTGTAATTCAGATGGGCTGCCAGAAAGAGGCCAAATGTTCTTTTCCTTCCTGATGTCATGTACAAATTGATTTAAAAATCTCAAATCTCAATGCCCGTTTTCAGTGCCAAATTGCAGAATAACTGGCCAGGAATATAGATGGGGTTCCAGTCATGCAGATTGCCCACTACTTCTTACTCCATGAGGATTCGGCAATAAAAGAAAATGATTCCCATCAGCAATTTCTGACAGTGATTTTTAATATGTCTCATCTCCCACTGGCAAGGGTTTTGTTCTGTTTTGTTTTGCGGACTAGAAAGAATTCCTTAACAGGTTGAGCTTGTGAAATTAGAGAGTTGCTTTCTCAAAGGATTAAATTCCCAAATACTCCTGGAAATAAAGGCACACTATAATGAAATTCTTGCTTTTCATTAAAACGGAATTAAACCAATGACCTTTTACATGTTTTTTTTTTTTGTGTGTGTGTGTGTATTCCAAACAATTGGGGTTTGATTGCATTATATAAGTTCCTGAATGTTTAGATATTTAATATACATAACTCTTTATAGATGCCCAAAGATGTCTGCCCACATTCTTTCTATGCTATAGAAGTTAAGAACGGCAAATTTGCCAACTAAATTACACATGCTATTAGGAAACTGTCATTTCCTTTCATATCATATCCTGTCTGGAATTGTCTATAAACCGGCTTTGCCCAAATTTGTGTCACTCACACATCCCCTTCAAAAGTTTTCCAACATCAAAATATAAATTGAACTATTTATTACTCAATCCTTTAAAAACACCTTATGTGCTTTATGGAAGTAAAAAACATATTTTCAAAGGAAACTGCATATTATTACCATAACGAGGAAAGCAGAATCGCTTGCCAAACACAGAAGGAAACTTTTAAAAATAAATAAAATTAGAAGTATATAAGATAATTTCCAGGCGGTTACTGCTGGCTGCCCCGGCTCAGGAGCCTAGGTGAGCTCTTCCTTTGTTAAGAAGGAAGTTAGCAGGGGTTGAGGGTTAAGGAAAATGAGCAACGAAGAGACATTCTCTGTGATTGAACCAGCAGGACGAAAGGGAATTTTCTCTGCACAGTTGGCATTTAGTTGATATTCCCTCCATACTACCTAGAGCCCTGGCTAACCTCCTGCCTCGGGCTCCTGGACCTCAGAAGCTGGCGCGGGCATTCCCGTTCCCCTGGACCGGAGGCAGAGCTTACCATCTGTCTGAGGAGCGCCAGCAGGGAGGGCCTGGAGGCCTTGCGGTCCCCTCTCCCGGGCGTCTCTTCTGCAGGCTCAGGTGTGCGCTCTCCGTCGTCTCTGAGACCCACCGTTTGCAAGGCTGCTTCTACTTCCTCAGACTTTGCAGCCTCCACTGGTGATTCACACACCACCTGGATCGTTTGGCCAGGTGATGAGGCAGTGGGGGGAAAAAAAAATCCCCAGACATGTTTTATAAAGTGGGGTCCTGGTTGTCCCCTCACCCACGGGGCTGCTGCAGATCGGAGCCTAGAGCCATTTCTACACGGGCACGGCGTTAGAAAGTAACCCGGCACACCGCGTGCTCTCCAAAGACATGGACTCAGAAGAGGCAGACTTCCTGCCCGGTGAGTTCAGCCGCAGGCTTTGGCTAAGGACCCCCTTTTAGGAAAGGCCCTTCAGGGCACAGGCAGCACCTTTTCCACTCTATTAGACCCTCTTAGACTCATCTGGGCTCCCGTCAGGGTGAGTCACACCTGGCTTACGTGGAACCCGGGCATCGTTGTCCTAACTTGAGGATGGCAGCAGGGATGGTCCCCACTGCACAGCCCAGCTCCCCACCGCTGGAGAGAAGCCACCCTCTTTGCGGAAAGGATGGCGGGAAGACCTCTCATGCATGGCCGTGACTTCCTCATCACCATTGCCCACTCCTCCTCAGACGAGCCATTTGTCCCTGTTGCTTAACTGAAGTTCCTGCTCTCAGAAGCAGGATGAACTGGACAAAGGAACTCTAAGCTCGCAGGGTCCTCAGTGAGCTGTCCGAGCGGCTGGGCAGCAGCGGGGCTGAGACAGAAGCCCTGCCCTCAGACGACTCACTGGAGCCCCGACTCCAAACCTGCCTGTCTGCACTGCCTCCCTCCCTCTGCACTGTGCTCCTTACACCTGGGGCGGCTTTTGTGTCTGCATTTAGGACAGAGTTAACAGGCCTGGAGAGAGTTTTATAGCTTCCTTTTTGTTTCCGCAGGCAGGGGTTGGCAAACTTCTACCAAATTCTTCCCAGAGTCTGCTTGGGGATGGCCCCGGAGCTAAGAATAGATTCTACATTTTTAAAGGGTTGGAAAAATTGTTTAAAAAGATGAAAAAATTGGCAACAGAAACTCTATGTAGCCGGCAAAATCTGAAACATTTACTATCTGGCCCTTTCCACAAACACTTGCCATCTCTGCCTCAGAGAGAAGTCTCTAGAGCCAATGGCATCTCTGCATTTGTTTTGGCTGGTACCAGACCCCCAGCTTCCTCCAAATCCTTTTCTTGCTGTTAGGGTTGAGGGGAAGGGAACAGAAACATTTCCAGAAACAACAGCATGATTGTGGAGAAAATATTTTCCTTTCTTCATGCAGAAAATATCACTGGTTTGTAAATAACCCAAATGATCTGAATTGAGAAGGACCCTTCCTTCTATATCGTCAGTTGAAGCAAGAAGGCATCCATCAACAAATCAACATACAGACACATCCTAAAACATGGCAATTAAATCACAGCACTCTCTCCCCACCTTCCATTTCTTAAGGTATTGACGAGTTTCAGCATTTCTCTTTTGCAATCTAAGATCTAGTCGGGGAATTATAAAGTCTAAAGTCCCAGAATGCACGGTAGGTGACGTCAGCATGGACTGACCAGGGGTGAGACAAAAGCAGTGGTGGGCGCTCTGGCAAACGAAAGCTAAGTTGTCCCATCAGAAGATGTTAAGAGACTGAAAGGGCTGTGCTGGCCAACAAAGCCTGTTTGAACGAGGTTTCTGCTGCTGGGGTGCTGAACTTTGACCCAGGCCTGCCTTTAGGAAACCACACATTGACTAGGGCAAAAAAAGAGCCTGGATTGGTGGTCAAGTGTGGTCCTGGATTTCCACATCCGGGACTGATTTAATCCAATTTCATTTCTGTAAAGTAAGTTCCAGCCCGAGAGCTGGCAGTCTGCTACAGTGACTGAGGGCAGGTCCAGCGCCAGCCGGCCTGGGCCTAGGTCTAGACTCCGCCCTCCAGGGGCGCTAATCCAAGGTTCCTGCACCTTCGTCTTCTCATTTCTTGATGGGGATAGTACACACATCAGAAAGTTGTCTTGAGAATTAAATCAGGCAACGTATTTAAAGTTCTTAGAACTGCGCCTGGCACACAGTAAGCATTCAGCGAGTACCAGTGGTTGTCACTTTGAGAGCATGGGCACGAATTATCTGAAATCGCCCACCATGCACGCATCCATTATTTAGAAAAGATATCAACAACTCTCTCTTATTATGTCAGATGTACAAGGTGTTTTTAATGTTGCCTCAGTAAAGGGTTACTGAGCTACTGGGGACAGCTCAGTCTCGTTTACAGATGAAGCATCTGAATGAGTGAATGATATAGTCAGTATCATACCAACAGGTAATTAGCCATTTCAATGAGGATGGAGCTGTTTACCAGTAATCAAATATCTAATAGTGTCTTAACAAATAACAGTATGGAACAGGATGTTATGGGGTTGGTTTGGTGGCTCCACAAAGTTTCTAAGAACCTGGCTTCTTGCTATCCTCTGACTCTGCCATCCTTGGATTTTCATCCTTTTATTTGCTACCTCATTGATATAAAGTAGTTGCCACAATCTCAGGCATCACATCCTCAACCCAATGTCCTAAGAAGGGAGGAAGGTCACAACAAAAAATTTTCTCCAAGTGAATTTCTGTATTTTGATCCTCTAACGCAGAGTACATCTCATTGGCCAAACGTAGGTTACATCCTTATCCCTAGGTTAATTATTGCTGAAGAAAATGGGATTTGGTTTAGACAAATCGCAACCAAATAGTTGGGGCTGTGGTAGTGACCAACCTTACCTAATATCAAGGGGAAAGGGTGCAGGAATGAGAAATGGCCCTTAGGTAGGTAATGAACAGAGTCTGACTCACTGACTCTGGGTTTAGAATTTTTGTGTCGTTGAAGAAGCAAGTTATCTGTGTGTGTGTGTGTGTGTGTGTGTGTAGGGATGAAAGGGACAATTACTCATATGATAAAATGACTATATGGCAATAACTTTGTAAATCAACTTTATTTGAGTGCCAATGGCTTCTTTCTGGGCCTTTCCAAATGTCAAGAGGTGTCAACTTATAAATCCTAGCCCACAGTCCATTCTTCCAAACACAACTATTTCAGTAGGGAAAAAAAAGACTTCTAGAGACTCTCATTAGCTTTGAAGTCAGGCCAAGAAGTTGGCTTTCAGCAGCCAAGGGGGGAAAAAAGATCCATCAGCATCCAATGTGGAAATCTAGAAGGATTTGAGCTAAGTGAGGATCTTATTTACATATACAGACACGAGAATTTGATTTTTATTTGGATAGTTTTCTAATTTCTTTCAAGGCCAGAGCTTTGGAAAAAATGATATTCCTTATTCAGAATATATGACTGCATTTGTACATTTTAACTTTGGGTGTAATGGGCATAGTGAAAACCGGATTTATACTATATTTTAGAATTAAATCTCCTTTGCTTGATTTCAGCTGTTGTTCAGTTGCTAAGCCCAGTGCCTTGCGACCCCATGGACTGTAGCTCACCAGGCTTCTCTGTCCATAGGGTCATGTCCAGGCAGGCATACTGGTGTGGGTTGCCGTTTCCTTCTGCACGGGATCTTCCCAGACCAGGGATTGAACCCACATCTTCTGCATTGGCAGGTGGATTCTTTACCACTGTGCTATCAGGGAAGCCCCTGACTTCAGTAGGGGATGTTATATGTCGGATGATGGCCAGCATGACTAACACAGGAAATACACATTCAGCAAAAGGCTTCACTTTTGCCTCTAATATTATACCATATTTACTCTTGAAATTTGGTTTATATAGTTTTTACTAGAGCTATGAGGGTTAGAAACTGATTTATAGCAAAACAGATTTCCTGCACTTAAACTCCACCTATGCCATGATAATATTGACAATTTTTATTTTAGATTTTTTTTTAGATCCTTTCTGATTTGATTTATAACCTGATTATTTGATTGCAAAGACATTCTAGAGATTTTATTTTTATACCCAACTCACAGCTGATACACAGCATAAATGGGGGGAAGAAAGGACTTTTGCTACTGAAAACCACTGGCATTGGGGCTCGGTCGTTACTGCAGCGCAATCTGGCAGATGCTGACTGATAAAGCACGTGAACCCATTGAAGTCAATGAAAAAGAACAAATTCCAGGGCATGTAGGGTTGCTGCCGGACGGGTCTCTCCTTTGTCCTGCCCTGGCTGACATGATGCTGAAAACCTGAGGAAGGAGCCAGGCCTGGAAGGTGGAGCCAAGGGAGGGCCTGAGGGCCAGCAAACCTCACTTTCTTTTTCTCCAGGGAGAGCTGGGTGTGCCCTCCCTTGCAGCTGACGAGTTCGTCACTAAGAGAAAAACAGCAGACCTACCCGTTCCCCTGACCTTGGAGCTTATAGGGAAGGAAAGCTGTTCCCCCGTCATGAGTTAGAACACTACCTCAGGTTAACCAGTGTTCCAGACTTTTTCAGATTATTCAAAGGATTCAATATTCTCTGTAATCGGGATAAATAAAAACTTTCCCCTGATAGAACCAGAGGTTTATTCTATGAAAAGAGTTAATTGGTTTCAAAAACCTTATTTTTTCTTTTCATGAAAAAATTTGAAATCCCTCTGATTTGTGCTGACTGATAGATCAATTTTGGGAACTCGCGGTAGAGATATTTTTTAAAAGTAAACTCAACCACATTTTAGCCGTAAGAAGTTGCGAGTGAAAAGGCTCTTGTAATGTGGTTAAATGACACCTATTTGTCCCATTCTAAAAGTTTACAGTACAGTCCATTGCTTTGACTAACACCACCTCTTTTACTCAGGAGAAGGAAATTAAACTGATTGTTTTTCATACATCTTCACTCCATGTGGACACCGAGTCAGCTGTGAGCTGTGTAATTTCGCAAGGAAATAGAAACCCTGATCGCTGGGAAGCGCCCACTTACTGATGCTACACCACGTGTACACTGACTTCCTGCAAAACGCCCTGGGCTGACTCCACTCTGCCCCCTGCGGCACGAACGCAGCACAGGAAGGAAGGTGTCTGTGTTCTAAAAAAACTTTATCTATAAATGCCGAAATCTGAATTTAGTATAATTTTCATATATCACAAAATATTCTTCTTCTCCTTTTTTTCCCCAACCATTCAAAATGTAAGAACCATTCTTATTTAGCTTGTGGGGCATATAAACACAGGTGATGGGCTGGATTTGGCCCGTGAACTATAGTTTGCCAACCCCTGAATTACTGAGTTCTTTTGTGTTTCAGGCATTATTCATGTAATTCTCACAAGAATCCTTACAAGGGGTAGGTCATATTATTATGGCCACTTAAGAGATGAGGAAACTGAGGTCCAAAAGGTAGCATAGCCTGGGGGTAATGGGGCCAAGATCACAACGTATTTACCTTATTCTTTTCAACTAGCAGTCAATTAGAGATGAAATGTGGAATCTTAAAATGAGAACATTATTGGTAGGGCTAAGCAATTTAAAGCATTTAAAAATGCTTCTTTATTTTCTTGAAAAAACATTTTGCATTTGCTTGCATCTCTATCTGACTTTGTGTTATCTCTTGGTATCAGTCATTTAACTCTAATTCATGTTATTTTTCTGTTCTAAATTTCACAGTAGAAAGTGAGGCCCTGTCTATTTGCCTGTTAGAGATCTACCCTGCATTTGCATATGCAAGCTGCAAGACACATGGGATTCCTGGGATAGGCAACTACACACAGACATACAAAAAGACGTTTCACTTCAAAAAGCATGGAACTTGGAAGCTAACAGATGCTTTGGATTTAACCTGCAGCTTTTAAATGTAAAGTTCCTGGGAAGAAGACTGATGGAGTTCCCCCTTGTAGGGTGCTGAAACAGAGAGTTGGGCTTTCTAGAAAATACCCAGTAAACTCATGAGAATTTCCTGCAATTACAAGAGTCCTGAGGTTTACGAGCTAGTAGATTTGGCTCCAGAAAGGGGGAGGGAGAAGGAGGGGAGAGAGAGAAGTAAGGAGGAAGGAAAGAGGGAGACAGAAGGAGGGAAGGAGGAGAGAGAAAGAAGCAACAGCAGCAACAACGCGGATTCCAAAGCGCTCTCTCCCACCGAGAATCACGACATAGCCATTTCAATTTTTACTCCACATCACAGACAGCATTTCTGGACATATTTGGATTTTCAACTTCTGCTCAGTTCCAGCAATTAAATGAAAGTGAAAACACAAGCCCCGTCCATGGCAAGCAAACAAGAGACACCGCGCGGAAGAGCCAAACATATTTTGCTTTGGCCAAATAATAGCGATCAGTTTCTATCTTAAGGAGCTGTGAGCTTACACAGCCCACTTATAACATTTTTTCCAAAGACTGCACTTCTTTTAGAGCAGCCAGCTGCTGCTTTGGGTCTGACACTCACAAAGCCAATTTGTTCATCTCCCTGGAAGATGTTTTGTAATGATACATTTATGTGATGGCTTACACGGAGCCATCTTCTTAGACACGAATGCACTGTCTTGAAAGTCTTGACCATCATTCTTGGAAATTAAAGGCCCCAAAGAGAGTGAGGTTCAACTTGTGTCTGTCAAGTGCAGACCCAAGGAGTCAGCTCTCCTGCCCGAGAGAATGTCTCACAGCATCTATTGCAGCAACATGCTCTGATGCCTGGTGCAACTACCTGCCCTGAGTACCACCCACGGTTAGTAGAGAATCTAGGTTGCCATGGAAATAAAGGCGAAAGAGCAATCAAAGTAAAATGAAGCAGAGAGTGCAGCATCATGTCCCTTAGGAAGTGGCAAGATGTTCTTCGGTCGAGTAGACTCTTTCAGCCCCGAAACGGTAACAAATGCTACAAATGTGTGCTCTGATTCTGCATTTCATCTGCATTGATTCAATGGGTGTTACAACTATTGATCCAAAGTTATTTCCCCATGGTCACTAATCACGTGAAAGGGTGAAAGAGTCTACAGTGGGTGAATCACACTTGGAGCATGCAAGAACCCATAACCCCAGAGCTGACGTGCCCAGGGGTTCATCACACCAGAGATGACTATGGAATGATTCTGTCATTTCATGTGTAACTTACATTCTCCTCTGCACCTGTGGGGACTGAATCCTCTTTAACTGACTGAAGGGAAGATAAAAACAAAAGCAAGAGTTAGTATGTTACCAAAACCAGGGCTAACGGCTTTCTGGGGCCATCCTTGGACATCGCTTATGCGCACCTTGTTCCAAGAAGAACTCAAATGAGGTTTATACAAATATAAACAATGTACATTAAATTACCTATTTTAAAATGCAAGGAAGGAACAATAAACATACAGATTCAGCCTGAATACAAATGGAGTGATGAGGGGATGCTACAGAAACACAAACGACGCTCTTGGCTGTGGGCAAGCAGTAATAACACCTTTGCCTTGACAGTTCCTGGTAGCTGTTGAAAAGAGGGACCTACGATCTGTCACACAAGATAGTCACTGTTGGGTAAGACGCACAAGCTGCTCAGGAAAATTCTGGTAATGTGTCCAGAGCAATCCATCCCGTGATCCTCTGAGAGGAAGCAGGCACTGATGTGATAAGCAGGGTCCTCAGCCTTATCCTGACGGTCAGACAGTGGCCAGCGTCTGAAGCTGCTTCTGACCAGCCTTCGATGTGGGCCAAGGTCATCGTGCCAAAGAGCAGTCTGGTTAAAGTACTTCTGTGGAGGGCAAGGGGGCTGGGGTCCAGCATAGCCAGCTTCAAACCCTGTTAATCCCTGCAGTAATTCCAGCATCTCGGTCCTGTCCCAGATAGAGGCATTACCAAATTCTATCAAAGGTCAATGTCACAATCGTCCTATCGGTTTGCCAAGCTCCATTTCTGGCAGTTGTTCTGGCGCATTTTGGGGTGGGTGGTTGGTGTTTACAGGCCACTGCGAGACTCACCTGTCAGAGCTGGATTCTCTTCCCAGAAAAGTAAGCTTGAACAAAACATTTTACAAAGAACTCCAGGGTGTTCATAAGTAAGGAAGTGTCGTCGCTCGGTCGTCTCCGACTCTTTGCGACCCTGTGGACTGTAGCCCACCAGGCTCCTCTGTCCGTGGGATTCTCCAGGCAGGGGTGCTGGAGCGGGCTGCCAGTGTTCACACACCCTGCATTTCCTCTCTCGGCCTCCGGGGCAAGAGCTCTGTCTCTGTCCGTGTTTCTTTCTTTCTTTGTGCCTGTGCTGGCTCTTTGCGGCTGCGCTCCGGCTTCTCTCCAGTGGCCGCGAGCAGGGGCCAGAACTTCTCCTTGCCGTGGCTTCTCCTGTGGCGGATCGCGAGCTTCGGCAGCTGTGGGACCTGGGCTCAGAGGCTCGGCTCCTGGGCTCTAGAGCGCAGGCTCAGGAGCTGCTCTGAGGCCTGTGAGATCTTCAGGGACTGAACCTGTGTCTCCTGCAGGCAGATTCTTCACCACTGAGCCATCAAGGAAGCCCCATCCATGTCGATTTTGTCCCAAGCTCTGCCTTTATTTTTTCCTTGAAAACATGCAGTGTGAGAGAGAAGGGAAGCTGACATTCACAAACACATCCTCTTCATTTGGCGCTTTGTGAACATCATCTGACTTAAAGCGGTCCCAAGCGGACAGTACGCCCATCTTCACTGACACAGCAAGAAACAAAAGTACAGAGAGCTGGAGCCACTTGATTAGGGTGATACAACTAGGAAATGATGGAAACGGTTCCAAAAGAAAGTTTCCCCCTGCCGTGATGATCTGAAGGATCAAAAACAGTTTTTGGTAACTGTGTGAGCTTCTTGCTCTTCTACCAGAGTTTTCTCTCTAGATGAGATCTTCAGATTGGACCACTAATTTCTACTTATCTTCTCACACTAAAGCATACCTGAGCACAGAAAAATGTCCCTAGAATGGATTGTGGGTTTTCTGGAAGCTTCTGATTGTTGGGAAATCACAGACCATTCAGAAGTGATTGCCAGTAGTGTAGCTGTCTTGGAACCACACCCCTTCTTCCCGAGACCACTCAGGTACTATTTAATCCTACGGAAAGGCAAAGAATTAAATGATATTTTAAGCAGAGTGCCTCAAACATGACCCACAAAAGTTTCAAGAGTCAATATACTGTCTACATTGAGCTGAAAAAACCCTCCCACCATGCAAGAACAGCACTTCTGGCTTTCCAGGCTCTCTCTGCTGTCCCAGGTGGCTGGAAGGAGACTAGTCCGCGCGTTGGTTTCCCGTGTTGGGCAAGTTCTTGGCTGTTGACGGCTCACTGTTTTCCAGAGGAAGCTGAGAACCGAGGGCAGGTGAGGCTGAGATGAGGAAGGGATGCCTCTGGACAGCAAGGTTTCCGGCATCTTCATCATGGCTCCGTGCATCCTGATCCTTCTACTGTTTCGGGAGCTGGTGTTATAAGTACTGTCTGTTCCGAAAGAAATTGCTGTCTCCTACTTTAAAGCTATGAGTGAGTGAGTGAGTGAAGTCGCTCAGTCGTGTCCGACTCTTTCTGACCCCGTGGACTGTAGCCCACTAGGCTCCTCCGTTAATGGGATTCTCCAGGCAAGAATTCTGGAGTGGGTTGCCATTCCCTTCTCCAGGGGATTTTCCCAACCCAGGGATCGAACCCAGGTCTCCCGCACTGCAGGCAGACGCTTTAACCTCTGAGCCCCAGGGAAGCCCCGTTAAAGCTATAAAGCTATACTACCCAGCAAAACACTCCTTATGCCGGGAATTAGTCCAGTGGACCATTTCTCAAAGTAACTTGCACACTGTTTTCACAATTCTTGACCTGTCCATGTACCATCTGTATTTACTTGATAGTTTTCTTTAAGTTGACTATCTTTTCACTTAAACAAATGTATTTTAAAAGAAAACAGCTTAACATGAATGTCATATCAACGTCCTCCCCATAACCAGAAGAATATATTAAAATCAACCACAATGTGTAATGGTGCTCATCAAATTCTAATTATTTTTAACTCTTTGTTAAAAAGACAGATCAGCAAGTGTTAACACAGTAAAAAAAAAAATGCTTCTTAATACCAAGAAGAGATCTTATAATTAATGTCACTAGAGGAAATGGAACAGAATGGAAAGAAGATAACTTTGTATTATGTGAGGGATTAAATGTTTAGAGTTGTCTCCCGGAGCCATTCAAAACCATCTTGCACTTTCTTGTACGTTTGCACACTGGCTTATGGGCACAACCTTAAAGGTGGGGTAAGTTGACATATCTGGTTAGAAGAAGGACCCCAAACCAGTAAAGAGACACCAGGTTCGTTTCCCTTTAGGCTTTGACACGTGTGCAACAACCTGCTCAGAGCCCAAGTCCTGAGCATCTCGGACTGTGGAGTCAGGTTCAAATTCACTGCTGTACCTGTGCAACCTCGGGCGAGTCAACCCCATCTCTCTGAACCTCAGTTCACAAAGCAAACGTGGGCGACTGGACGGTTGTTCTAAGGAATACACACAATACCGCCTGTGAAGGGAGAGGCACGCCCGAGGCAGAGCTGAGTCTCGTCTAGTCTGGGGGCTGGGGTCCGGCCACAGGGCAGCTCCTCCCAGCGCAGACGCCAGGACCTTCCTTTCCACGGGCGTCAGAGACTGCAAGGTCTCTGACGGTCAGAACAACTTGAACTATGCTGCAATGAGGGTTCAGGTGTCTATAGTCTTTTCTAGAAGTGAGGGGGTACGGGAGGAACAAAAATAAAAATTTTAAGAAATGGGAAGAGAACTCATCCGTGGAAGTCAGGACTCCGGGCGGGCCAGGGTCCTGCAGGGTAGTATTGGGGAGGATGCGGGGGGTTGGAGAGCCCCTTAGCCAACCCAGCTCAGCTGCCCGAGAGCTGGGCGTGCCCTGGGGAGAAATGGGCTGCCCCGAGCAGCTGCTCCCGGAGCTGAGCTTCACACAGTTTTCTCCACTGCCTCTCGAGGGGCAGGGGAGTGGCGGCAGGCTCCGAGGACATCAGCAAGGCGTGGGTGAGTTGGCGTGGACCTTCTCCTTCGTGGCTCTGGGGGCGGTGGTGTGGTTTGTGAGTGATCACCAGGAGGAACATAGAGAGGCCTCAATGGAGCCATGATCACTTTCTTAGGGTCCTAGAAGTATCTGAACGGGGTGAGTAGGCGTGTGGATTTACCTGCTTCAGTGGTGGAATGGCTGGTGTTACGGTGAGATGTGTGAAGCACAGCGCTTGCACAGAGTATGCGCTCATGAATGGACGGGCTTTTTGCGAATGCTGGGAAGCAGCTTCATCTAGGCCTATTTGAGCTACTTAAGGCTTTTCTTAGGGAATCCCTCTGCTGTTGATGGGAATGTACACTGGTGCAGCCCCTATGGAAACAGTGTGGAGCTTCCTCAAAAACTAAAAACAGGGTTGTTATATGACCCAGGAATCCCGCTCCCGGGCATATATGCACACAAAATTCTAATTCAAAAAGATACATGCATCCTATATTCACAGAAGCACTATTCACAATAGTCAAGGCAGGGAAGAGATCTAAATGTCCATCAACAGATGAATGAATAAAGAAGATGCAGTACACACACACACACTGAAATGCTACTCAGTCATAAAAAGAATGAAATAGTGCTGTCTGCAACGAGAGAGATGGACCTAGGGATTATCACACTAAGTGAAATAAGTCAGACAGAGATAAACATCATGTGATATCACTTATATGTGGGATCTAAAAGATGACACCAACGAACTTATCAATGAAACAGAAATAGCCTCACAGACACAGAGAGAAACCTGTGGTCGCCAAGAGGGAGAAGGGGTGGGCGGGATGGATAAGGAGTTTGGGACTGGCAGATGGGACACTGTTACACAGAGGACAGAGAAACAATGAGGTCCTATGTATAGCTGAGGAGACTATTCTAGATCCTGTGATACACTGTGATGGAAAAGAATATGATCAAGAATGTACAACGTGAAAGTGAAAATGTTAGTCACTCAAGCTGCGTCCAACCCCTTGCAACCCCGTCGACTGTAGCCCACCAGGCTCCTGTCCATGGGATTCTCCAGGCAAGAACACGAAGGTGGGTAGCCATTCCCTTCTCCAGGGGATCTTTCTGACCCAGGGGTTGATCCTGGGTCTTCCACATTGTCGGCAGACTCTTTACCGTCTCAGTCACCAAGGACATATGTCTAATTGACCTACTTTGCTGTTTAGCAGAAATTAACTTCAATAAAATACATTTTAAGAAACTTTTCTTGATTAATATCATGTTGCTTTAAAAATTCCCTTATATCTGGCCCAGACACATGGTTGCTCCCGAATCCCTTTGGGAGAGACATTTCTAACACTGCTCTTGGGTTATATTAGGTTCCAGCATTGGAACGGGTAACAGGATGGCGTGACTCTGTTAAAATATGTGACGACTTGCTTCCATCAGAACAGTGGCACATTGAAGTTCATTAAACAAAAAGTCCAGGACATCCTAACCTCAGCCCATTGTGCCAGTATTTTGAGATCCTTATTGCTTATATTTTGGATTGCATTAATGAGCCCACCCAGCTCATAAACTTGATAAATGTGCTTCACAGTTTATTGACCAAGTTACAAATAAAAACTCTGAATAAACAGGCTTGAGGCCAGATTCCAGACACTGTCTGAAAGACAGCTTCTTGCATGTGGTTTTGATCCTCTAGTAAACATTCTTTGTTGGCCTGCTTCTCCCCATCTTGTGAACATGCCTCAGATGCAACTTTACAGAACTGAAGAAAAATAGTAATACTAACAAAGATAATAATAAAACCCCACATTATTGGGCTATGTGTTAGGCAGCAGGCTAATATATATATTTTCTACATTAGTATTCCATGTCAGTTTGCAAAATGGAAGCAGACCCCCTGTAATTTCTAGGCCTCTGTTCCAATACCTATTAAACTTTAGCTTTTATTCTAAAACCATGCCTCCCTTTGAAGTCTGAGGTGTGTCTCTAATTTTCCTTCAAAGCTGACATCCTGGAGCTCACATTTAATGTGTATCTGTAACCAGCATGGTTTCCATGTTCAGTACACAACGACAGGTAAAGTCATCCGACAACTTCTGCTTTTTCTTCTCTCTTCACACGGCAGAAGCCTACGGGCTGAGGACCCAGCAGGACCAGATTCCAGTTCATGATTTCCACTGCCCGGGAGTACGCTCTGGTGGCTAATCTTTGAGGAAGAGGAGACATGACTGACTCTTCCACGTTGGGAATATGTGCGGGAAGGGAGTTCAGACAGGAAGGAGAACCGGAGGGCACCGCAACTCACTCCAAAGTGAGTGGAGACAGAATGACTCCAGAATGCAAGGTCAGTCTCAGCACACCAGAGCTGTCAAGTCCCTCAGTCAGAGGAACACGATAAGGCATGGGGCTGGTGGGCAAACACCCCAAGCGTGGGACTCTCATCCAAACCTCAAAACCAGAAACGCTTCCCTCCTTCTCAACCAACTGGACATCCGGCTGTTATCTAGTGAGTTTAAATGTTGTCCAGCTTCGTTAACAATGACAAAACCCTGGTTTGAAATCTAAAGGATCCGGTTTGGACATTTATATTGCTGAGCATAAGGATCTAAACAGCACATGTGCTTATCATATAAGCTTGATTTACAAGAGCACCTCTCCTTTAAAGAGCCTTGAGGTCCTTAAAGGAACATTCCCTTAAAATGCTGTCACGCGGCAGCACTTAAGCCAGCAGACAGCCTGTTGCTACTGGGTCTTCCAGAAGCACCATCTGGATCACATGACGGCTGTTCTGCGTTCATTGACTTCACGGTGGATCTTGAGGAAGACCTTTTCTATCAGGTCTGAATGCTTAAGGCCCGTCTCTCAGGTGCTTCCATAGTTATCCAGACCTAGGCCAGCCTTTTCTTGGTTTATTTATGTATTTTTTGGCTGCACCGTGCAGCAGGCGGGATCTTAGTTCCCGGACCAGGGATCAAACCCCTGCCCCTGGCACTGGGAGTGGGGAGTCTTAGCCACTGGACCACCAAGGAAGCCCCTATGCTGGGCTTTCTAAACTGGATCCCAGTGGACTCTGGGACTCCCGTTTTGAAACAAATAACCCATGTGAGTCAGAGGAATGTTTAAATTCTCTTAGTCTACTTGGACCCACCCTGGCTGCCCCCTTGTCTAAACACCCGCAGCATTTGTAACCTGCACTCCACAGGTTAATATTAGATTCCACACTTGACTATTTGGGAATGAAGCTATCACTCATCAAATGCCAGTCACATTGTATCCATTTTCCAACTCCTCCCCCAGATCATGAAAGGTAGGTATCACTTCCTATTTTCAGAGCTGAGGAAAGCGAGGCTTAGAGGGTTTATATTCTTTGCTCACGTTCAAATAGACAGTCACTGTCAGAGCTGAGATTTGATTATGTGTTTCTTTGGCTTCAGAGCTCACATTGTTTTTCTATTTCATCATTTGTCTCTCCCAAAGGAAAGTAGGAAAAGAGCCATTTTGAAGATACTCCAAATAAATGCATCATTTACCAACCGCATGCAGGCACATGCACACAAAGGCGTGAGTGTATTAATACATACGCTGTCCCACCGAGTGGATTTCAAGTCTTTCGATGGCAGCAGATGAGCCTGACATTCCCTTTGCGCCTCACGAGCTGCGGGCTCCAGAAGCTGCACTTGGATATTTAGACGGTAACCAGCGACGTCGGACTTGAAGAAATGAGAGGAGCACTGTTCCCTGAGCACTCACTATGTCTCAGACGCTCTCCATGTAAGTGACGGATTCTCATCACAACACCGTGAGACAGACACAGTCCCTACATTGCAGACAGTAAATGCTCCGAGGGGTCAAATAATTTGCCTAAAGTTACAGAACCTCATCTTTCTGATTCTGGCTGTTATGCCACCTTGCCATCCCCAAGGTTTTTTAATATCAGCTATTGCAATCTTTTCACTCAACAAATGAGGAAAAAGAAACCCAGAGTAAATAACTTTTGCAAACACAAAAAGTCACAGAGCAAATGGTATCCCAACTACTCTGAAAGGGTGCAGTTAGTCCACATAACTGGACTTAAACATCTTTTTGGCAAGCACAACAAAATGTGAAATTAATTTCCTCAAAGGTTATTTTTGTTTATAATAAGAATTACTTTAGCAATCAAGACTATAAATCAAAATAATGTATAATTTCATACTGACAGCCTGTAGGGGAAAATTTCATTTCTGATGTTCCTAATTGCAGACTTAGAGACTTCGAAATTTGTTTATTTAAAAGCTTCTCAATTAAAAGAAAGCAAGCTTAGAGTTACTGGAAATATCAGAATTTTCTAGTGTTTCTCTTTGTTCTCAAAAATTTTACAAGAATGGTTTTATAACCAAATCTTACTCTAATTTTAAAAAGACAAAGACTGCCATTTTGTTTCCTACAAGAAATAAGCTCCTCCAAGAGAATGGAAGCTACTAGAGGGCAGCAAGCTGTTCACTGATACTTCTTCAATGCCTAGGACCCACACACACACACACACACACAAACAACTTAGCACAAAGAAAGTGATTAAAACTGCTGTTGGATGAGTGAATGTCCTCCTCACTTCCATACAGATCTGTTTTCTCTGCATGCAAGAAGGAAAGACAAGATTAGAGGTGATTTGGTTTTTAGTTTCTCTTAACTTCATTGCTTGTATGACCTACTAAAGAAAGAAAGCAGCTGCCGGTGGAAAAAACAGTGAGACTGAAATAATGAGTACATGAGTGCCAAGTGGTCCTGACTTATTTTCAATGGGAAGAGCCGCAATTTCAAAGAGGAACAGACCACATCTCTCATAGATGCCAAAGATCAGGAAAGATAGAGCATGGAAGGTTTTCACGTTGAGAAGCTTGCCCAGACTGGCTGCCACAGAGATGCCAGAGTGGGCCTGACCCACGCCGCAACCTTCTGAGCACGTGGGCGAGACGCGGGCTCCCAGGGTCGGGGTTCACCCCCGTCCCTTAGTCCTCACTCATTTCCATGACGCGGGACACTTGCATTTCACAGGAGAGGAAACCCAGGCTCGTGGAGGTGGACCGGGACTCGGAGTCTGCTGTGACTGCAGGTTTAACCCGTACGTCGGTGCTCCTGAAACCTCCACTGCTCGCCAACCTCCTGTGTAGTCTCAGCCACACTGTTCACCCCCTCTGTGGGGCTTCCCTGGTGGCCTAGTGGTAAAGAAGCTGCCTGCCAGTGCTGGAGACGCAGGTCCCATCCTAGGGCCGGGAAGACCCCCGGGGAAGGAAATGGCAACCCACCCCAGTATTCTTGCCTGGAGAATCCCATGGTCAGAGGAGCCTGGCGGGCTACAGTCCCTGGGCTCTCAGAGTCGGACACGACTGAGCGACTGAACGACAACGCACCGTCTGCGGCAGCCGTGGCCGAGAGCGGCTCCCATCTCCCTGCGGGCAGGGCAGCCTCTGAGGGTCCCGACCTCAGCTCCCCCCGCTGCTCCTTGGCAGAGTTTTGGCGAGCCGACACAGGACCCCCGAGTGAGCTCTGCTTGGGCCCCGCTCAGCAGCGCCCTCATCCCGAGGCCTTCGGGCGCTCTCCTGCCGCTCTGCCCCTCCCGGGCCCCGCAGCCTCTCCCCTCCCCTCCTCCCCACGCCCTTTCTCCTCGAAGTGTTTTCCTCCAACAGACATTCTGCACATCAGCTCTGTCTTCACGTCAGCCTCCCGGGGGGACCCCCATTTACCACCGTTTACTCAGCATTGTTACTGCTCAGTCGCTAAGTCACGTCCAACTCCTGCAACGCCACGGACTGCAGCACGCCAGGCTTCCCTGTCCTTCACCATCTCCCAGAGTTTGCTCAGACTCATGGCCATCAAGTCGGTGATGCCATCCAACCGTCTCATCCTCTGTCGTCCCTTTCTCCTCCCCTCAATCTTTCCCAGCATCAGAGTTTTTCTTTCCAAAGAGTTGGCTCTTCCCATCAGGTGGCCAAAGTATTGGAGCTTCAGCATCAGTCCTTCCAATGAATATTCAGGCTTGATTTCCTTATTAGCATTAGTACCATTAACTATATAACTCTTTCCTTGGATAACTTTTTTTTCCAGCTGCAGCCCGTGGCATGAGGGATCCTTGTTCCCTGAGCAGGGATTGACCCCTCACCCCCTGCATTGGAAGTGCAGAGTCTTAACCACCGGACGCCAGGGAGGTCCCCCTCCTTGGATTACTTTTTTAAACTAAATACATGTAACTTTACCTTGAGCAAAATATATGTTAAGTCTTGAGCTTATTTAATGTGCTAGTTTTATTTTTCCTAATATATTTTGAATAATACATACAATTATTGAAGTAAAAATGTTTGAATATGAGCCACTTAAATCTATCCCTTGCCACCAGTATATGGATGTAACTTGCTTGGAAACTGTTCCCTTCATTATAGTGCTGATAAAATATTTTGTTAAAGACAAAAGAGAGAGAAATCAATGAGAAAGGAGAATTAGGACGGATCTGCCAAGTGACATTGCTCAGTTTTCGTTAAGTACTAGCGCTTGTGTTCTGGGAAGAACCCAGAAGGGAGATTTCTGTACAATGGAAAACAAACGGGAAAAGGTTTCAGAAATCCCGCTGGATTCTGGACAAGAGAAGAAACCGAACACCCAGCGGCATCCTTACTCACCGCCTTCCTGGCACCGTGCACCAAGACGCACGGATGTGCCACTGGAATTGCTCAACGCGATTCCAGCTCTATTCCACACTCCCCCTTCCCTGAGCTCTTGCTCATCTTTGGCCATTTAAAGCCGGCAAGAGCTCTGGACACGTGTGGCAGCTGAGGCTTGCTCAGCAGGAGGGTCACGGAATAGCTCTCAGGGTCAGCGCGCCCACCTCGCTTCCTCGCTCGGCACCTTCCCTCTTCAGGGAGAACGCAGACAGGGCCTGCGAGTTCCCCTCGCAGGGCACGCTGCGTGCCTGCCCTGGTGGGGAATGGTTGACGGCCGTGGTTCTCCGACGGGAGAGCGAGGCTGGGGGAGGAAGGAAGGAGCATCGCGCGGCCATGGCCCCAGGGCGGGAAGAAACCCGAGGACCCCCCGCGCCAGAAAGAAGACGACTCACGAAGACCACGGCCCTCTGTGCCGAACCGGAGTCATTCCAAGAAGGAAAATTCTACGTGTTCATTTCCTTTTCTTTCCCACAGAGCACATGCTTGCAACACGACAGACATTGCATTTTTCTCAGGGAGGGAGTTACAAGTCTTCAGCTCAGTGGCGAGTTGAGTCAGTTTGAAGAAGAAACTCCATGCATCGTTGAATACCGTGGCTAGCCAACCAGAAAGCACTTCTCCAGTCATCCCGGCCCCAGGGACTCCCCTAATCTGGAGACTAGAACTTACCTTTTTCCAGAACAACTTGCCCAGAGGCAGAGAGCTGGGGCCCCCCTTTTCCTTCGCAACCTCCTTCGCTGTTTCAGCGGATGTAGAATTCTTGGCGGCTCCCTGGGGCTCCTGGAGCGCAACGTTGGCTTTGTCTGACTTGAGGTTGGCTGAAGGGGCGGGTGACTTTTCCTCGCCCTATAAATGTTACAAAAAATGTTAATCATCGCAGGATTTAAAAGCGAAAGAGCGCTTTTTCACAAACGTGGGCTGAGGCTATGCATGTTAAGTTTCCCCTTTCACAACTTTCTGTATTTTCCAAATATTCTATGTGGTTGTGGATTTGTGTTAAAATCTTGGGAATAGTCCAGATATTTCTCTTTTGCAAAAAATATAGAACCGTTATGTATCATATTTATGTAAGTAACACGTTAGGGCTCAAGGTGAGGGAAAGGAGCGCATGGCTGTTAGAATGTTAGTTTGAGCTGAGGCCATGGGTCTTCTTTGGACTGTGGTCTCCGCAAAAAACATGTTCTGAAAGTGCATCTGTAACGCACTCGTGTTTGTTTATGAGATAAAGATGTATTGTCTTACTGATCCAAAGTCTGACATCAAAGATGGGTTCTAATAATCTGCTTTCGAAGAGAAGTGCTCTCGTTCGGCTCTCACTCTGCTTGAGAGGTCAACCTCGCTGGCCCCAAGGACTGGTCCGCGGAAGACAAGTTTCCCGCAGACCGGGGTTGGGGCAGGGTTTCGGGATGGTGCAAGCATGACGTTTACTCTGTGCTTCATCTCTATTGTTATTACACTGTGATATGCAGTGAAATAATTTCTCAACCTGCTTGCTGCTCACTCATGGGTTTTGACATGTCTGCGAGCAACTGGTCTGCCGGGTCGCTGTGCGGCCGGACCTCCCTGCTGGGGGTCACGGCGTCTGCAGCGGCTCCTCTCACCCCTGCTCACCCCTGCTCAGCCCAGCTCACCCCTGCTCAGCCCAGCTCAGCCCTGCTCAGCCCTGCTCACCCCTGCTCAGCCCTGCTCACCCCTGCTCAGCCCTGCTCACCCCCTGCTCAGCCCCTACTCACCCCTGCTCAGCCCTGCTCACCCCCTGCTCAGCCCCTACTCACCCCTGCTCAGCCCCTACTCACCCCTGCTCAGCCCCTACTCACCCCCTGCTCAGCCCCTACTCACCTCTGCTCAGCCCAGCTCAGCCCAGCTCAGCCCTGCTCACCCCTGCTCAGCCCCTGCTCACCCCTGCTCACCCCTGCTCAGCTCTGCTCAGCCCCGCTCACCCCTGCTCAGCCCCTGCTCAGCCCTGCTCACCCCTGCTCAGCCCCTGCTCACCCCTGCTCAGCTCTGCTCAGCCCCTGCTCACCCCTGCTCACCCCTGCTCAGCTCTGCTCAGCCCCTGCTCACCCCTGCTCAGCCCCGCTCACCCCCGCTCAGCCCTGCTCAGCCCCGCTCAGCCCTGCTCAGCCCTGCTCAGCCCTGCTCACCCCTGCTCAGCCCTGCTCAGCTCTACTCACCCCTGCTCACCCCCTGCTCACCCCTGCTCAGCCCCTACTCACCCCTGCTCACCGCTGCTCACCCCTGCTCACCCCCTGCTCAGCCCCTGCTCAGCCCCTGCTCAGCCCTGCTCAGCCCTGCTCAGCCCCGCTCAGCCCTGCTCACCCCTGCTCAGCCCTGCTCAGCCCCGCTCAGCCCTGCTCAGCCCCTGCTCAGCCCTGCTCAGCCCTGCTCACCCCTGCTCACCCCTGCTCAGCCCCTGCTCAGCCCTGCTCACCCCTGCTCAGCCCTGCTCACCCCTGCTCAGCCCTGCTCAGCCCTGCTCAGCCCCGCTCAGCCCTGCTCAGCCCTGCTCAGCCCAGCTCAGCCCTGCTCACCCCTGCTCACCCCTGCTCAGCCCCGCTCAGCCCTGCTCACCCCTGCTCAGCCCCTGCTCAGCCCTGCTCAGCTCTGCTCACCCCTGCTCAGCCCTGCTCAGCCCCGCTCAGCCCTGCTCACCCCTGCTCAGCCCTGCTCACCCCTGCTCAGCCCCGCTCAGCCCTGCTCAGCCCCTGCTCAGCCCTGCTCACCCCTGCTCACCCCTGCTCACCCCTGCTCAGCCCTGCTCAGCCCCTGCTCAGCCCTGCTCAGGCCATCGGGCATCAGGCTCTCTCTCATTAGGAGCAGCCCAGCCAGACCCTCGCGGGCTCAGTTCGCAGCAGGGCTCTAGCTTCCATGCGAGTCTGGTGCTGCTGCTGACCCGGTAAGAGGCAGAGCTCAGGCAGCCGTGCAGGCGCCGGGAGTCGCTGTAAGTACAGATGAAGCTTCGCTCGCCCACCGCCGCTCACCTGCTGTGTGGCCTGGTTCTTAGCAGGCCACGGACGGGTCCCGGCCCTCGGCCAGGTGGCTAAGGACCCCTGACTACAGGCATCTGTAGTCTACAGACATGTAAAGATCTGACATCTACAGCGTTTGTGTAAGGCACTCGGGACAGAGGTTTGGGTCTGATGAGCCATCACAAGCCCCGCTTCTCCTCTTGTAGACGCAGCCTCCTCGTCTAAAGTAGACGCGAGTGGGTGGGCGGTGACGGACAGGGAACCACAAACCCCCTCCCCACCGCCTCCCCACCCCTCCTCCTCCTCTCCCCTCTCTGAGCAGCCAGATCCCGTGCAGCTCGGGGCCATCTGCCCTCCTCGGCGACTGGGCTGTTACTTCCATGCTCTCACGGGGCAGGGGAAGAGCTGGGAGGCCTACAGCCTCTGTATCTCACCACAAGTGCGCACCGCGTCAAACATTCTAACGCTGGGCTCGCCTGGCCTAACCTCCTCATGGTACGCATCTTCATTTTAACGCTCCTTGGTCCAGGGGCTCGTGACACAACCCTTTAAATCCCCAGGGATGTCAGATCTTTGATTACATTTTCTGAATAAAAGGAAAAAAAAGTCTGAGAGTAAAAACACACTGTGGAAACATTCAAAGCTTTCAGAGTATTTCTGATGTTGGAAAGAGTCTTAGAGACCATCCAACCCCATGCCTGAATTTTCATGAAGTGGGACACCGAGGCCTGTGACCTGCCCGGCTAACCAGGGGCACAGTCTGGCCTCAGATCCGGACTTTCCTCTCTGACCTGGCGCTTCCCCCCCCGCTGCACAGTACCTCTCCGAAGGAAGTTCACAAATCACTGAACTTCACTGTCAGATGGAAGACACAATATCTTCTGTACTGACTTTTTTGATACTAAAAGGGAGTCATTTACGGAGCAGATTCTACATTTGAATCAGGAGCTAAAGGGCCAATGTATAGAAATGACGTTTGTGACAGGTGATCCTGGAATAATCCCAGTTCCATTTAAGAATGTATAAAACCTCATAAAGCTAGGGTTTAAAATAACCTCTGCCTTGTATCAACAATGCGATCAAACTGGCTAGGCTTAGGCGGTTCTGCATTTATGCATGTTCCAAACAGTCTGGGACACCTGGTGCTGTTTTAGATCTAAATGGTAATTAAATTAACGAGGACTGGTTGAAGGGGAAGTGCCCTCCACCAACTAGCTTGCTGTCTTTTTCAGAAAATAGGAGGGAGGTATTATGATGTATGCATTTACTCATGAAAAATGTGATCGACCGCCTTCTCTGACCTGTGACAGATACTGAGTACAGGGGTGATGTGTTCTCATGAAGAGAGAGAGACACCAAACAAGTAATTCCACAGGTGAACGTAAAATTTCAACTATGATAAGTGCTACAGGGTAAAGGGAAGGATTTGTTGCTAAAAAAAGAGGAGGGGGGTGCTAAACTAGATCTACCACGGCAGACGAGATCGGGCGCGTTCAGGGTGGTATGGCCGTAGACTAGATCTACCATGACAGTCAGGAAAGCTTGACTGAGGAAAGGATGCTGTGCTGTGATCTGAAGGGTGACTAGAAATTAACTTGGGGAGAGGGGAGGAGGCCCTTGGCACGTATGCCCAGAGCCCTCAGCCAGCACCAGAGGCCAGGACAGAAGCAGGAGCAGCAGGAGTGGCCAGGCACGGTCCCCACCATCAACTCCACTTCTGCTCTCCGGGGAAAATCCCCATTTGCTCAAGGGGTCTGTTTTAGACCAGGAATCTGGGGTGGGGCGGGGCTGACCTCACTTCCATCTCTTAGCAAGCACTGTTGTTGGCTTAAGTAAGTCACTGGTCCTGCTCACGTCATCCCAGGACATGCTCCATCACTCAGTGGGTCCCACACTGTTTTGATTTAAATGCCGCTGCTTTGCTTCCTCTACTGAGAGGCTGTGTTACCCACCCTTCACAGCTGCTCGGCCTGCTCAGTCAAAGCTGCATGGGAGCTACAAGAAAAAACTTGGCTCTGGAGTTCTAGAATTCTGCCAGGGCAGGTCCAGTTGCTAAGCCCACAGACACCTCTGATTTGGCTGGCTTTGCCTCCTTCCCTCAGCCTCCTGTCTCCCTCAGCCCCTTGAAGAGGGGACTGCGGTCCTAGGGAACTGGGCAAAGAGATGTCCAACTTTTAACTCTGATGTAACAGGGACAGAAGGTACCAGTGCCCAGCACCATTCTAAGCCACTGAATGTTGTAACGACAGGCTGATGAGGAAGGCGTGAATGACTGTGTCCACAGTAGTGGTGAAGAACCCACCTGCTGATGCTGGAGACACAGGAGACACAGGTTCGACCCCTGAGTTAGGAAGATCCCCTGGAGAAGGAAATGGCAACCCACTCCAGTATTCTTGCCTGGGAAACCCCAGGGACAGAGGAGCCTGGTGGGCCACAGTCCATAGGGTTGCAAGAGCTGGACGTGACTGAGCCACTGAGCATGCACGCGTGCATCACAGTCAGGGGAGGTTTGGTCCCAGGTGGGTAAATAAGTTGCCTGTGACTGCACTGCTAAGGGGACAGAGCTGCCCTCTGAATCCGGGGTGGGTGGTCCTCAAACCTGGACCTTCAGTCCCACGTCTCCTGCACTGTAGACAGATTCTTCACCACTGAGCCCCAGGAAGCTCATACTAGATGTAGAGCAATATAAGTAATGTACCAATGTAATTGTTGACTGTGCATCTCTCTGGCCAGACTGCGAGCTCTGTGAAGGTACGAGCTGTTATGTCTTAGTCACTGTTACATCCTTATATCTCATTAGATCCTGTGCATGACTCAAAATGGGTATTAAATAAATACCAAATTAACTGATGACGGGGGCCACGGGGAGACACCCGCGCAGCATCATGCCACACCGTTTCCGCCCATCCGCCCCCTCGTTCCGCGCTGCGGAGTCACAGGCTGCCGTGAGTCATCCTCTCCCCGCCCACACACCTCCTCGCTTCCCAGAGAAGTGTCCCAAGTGGTGTTCTGCCGCATCAACCAAATTCATACTCTTTGTTTGTGTTACGGTGGAGACTATGCAAGTTCTACCCGTGTTTTTTGGAGAAAATCTCCTAAGTAGGGTTGCCAGATTTAGCAAATAACAGTGAGCCCACAGGATGTCCTGTTAAATCTGAATTTCAGATCAACAAAGGATAATTTTTTTGCCTAAGGATGTCCCAAATATTGCCTGGGACATACTTATTTTTATACCAAAAAATTAGTTGCCATTTACATGAAGCTGGGTTGAACTGGGTACCTGTTATTTGTCTGACAACCTACCTGCGGAATCCTAATGTGTTAGAATTGGAGGCTGCACATCAGACGACCTTACCTCCTTCTGCAGTAAGTTTTCACTTCTTTCCACATTTGGGTGTGCAAGAGGGGAAGTGTTAGTAAGATGTAAACACTGAACCAAGAACCAGGAAACAATGAATGTGTGGCAGAAGCGTGTGAATCCTGTGAGGTGCCTGCTGACGTTTTACCGTCTAACCGACAGAGTAAGCACTGACCACACCAGAGCCGGGAAGGGAATGTTTCTGGGTGCAGCAGAGATTCTAAATCCACATCCTTCGTGCGCACGGTCATGTTCAGCATCTGCAGGACGTGTAACAGTTTTATGCTGAAGCATCACGTGTGATTAAGTCAAGAGAAAAAAGATTCAGATTCAGCAAAGAAATGCTGACCTCCTTATTATTTATAGCAACAAACTTATTCCATTGATTAACTCCAGGCTTCTCCATTCTTTTAGACTAAGAAAATCCTTTTTATAAGAAGGAAAATTGATCTATAAAGAAACGAAACTAGGAGTTAACCAGGATTGGTAGCCCTTATATTCTTTTAGAGCAAAACTAGCAGGTAACGTTTTATCCTGAGTTTGCTTGGATGAGGTCTTGTTTTTGGTCCTGGCTCAGGATGAGCTTGAGGAGGAGGAGTGTCACACCTCCCCGAATCAGGCACCAAGGTTCACTGACAGACTCTGGCTAGTCTCCTGTCTCAATGGCGCTATTTTCCTATCTTTCTGGATGACCAAACACTCCACTGAGGAAAAGTCAAACACTTTCTGAGGCAGGAAGGTAAAGCTCAATGAGGCCCACCGAACTGCCGTTAATGAGAATAAAGCATGTCTGGGACTTGTCCCTTTAAATGACGTAAAACGACAGACTGAACGTGACTCAAGGCGAAACCTTCAGTCCGCCATACAGAACCCCAGCGAGGGTCACCGCTTCAGTCCCGGAGTCCTCTCCTTTCCCCGCAGGCAACGAGGGCAGGAAGTGAGATCAAGGGTTTGGGGCAGCCCTGGGGATACTGAATACTGAACACTTGGGTGGTCCACGTGTGGGAGGGGAAGAGACTCCAGAACTTAGCAGGGCATGAAATGAATGTCACGACGGCAGGTCTGCCAGGGGGTGGTGGGCAGTCATATGCGTCTTAAACTTCCAAGGCTCCCTCCTCACAGAAGCTCCCTGTTCGGGAATTCAGCCAGATTCCTTTGCCCCAGTCTCTGACCCGTTCCACGAGCAGTTACCAAACTGTCTACTGCCTACGGTAGTGCCGCTTTTTAATTTCCCCTCCCCCACTGCAGTATCTCTCATCTGCCCCCTTCTCTTTTTACACAACAAAATAACCCTGTCGGGAAATTGAAGGGTGGCTTCATAATATAGCTTGTTTATGCAAATATAGATTCAGCCAGGAGAGCTTTCTGTGGAGCTCTTATTTGCATACACAGTCCAGGGACTCTAATATCCAGCTGGGGATGTCTTTAAAATAAGTTTATTCAACTTCGTGGAGAATGGTGCACATTTTGAACAACTTTAGAAGCATGCTGGCCCAAGTCAGGGGTCCTTTTAATTGATGGTTTTAGACAAACTGGCATTTTCTTAGACATGAGAAAAATGAAATCTCCAAAACCGACTTCTCTGTTGTCTTTCACTTCTCAAGAACGTGGAGACAGAGTTGATTCTGCCTTCATTCATTGTTTGCTGTGCCTGGGCTTCCACTTGGGTTCAGCATAAGTTTAGTTAATGCAGGGAAGAGATGGGACAGAGCACGAGAAGATAAAATCTTGAGGTTAGAAAAGTGTTTCCCAAAGTGTAGAAAGCAGACCACTGGTGGGATGAGAGATGGCTTTGGGTTGAGCCAAGATGTGATATTAAATAATATTAAAACCATGAAAATACTTATCCCTTTTCAATTCTCATCTTTGTAAGACAATTCAGGAGGAAATCTCAGTCTGGTTCTGGTAGAGAAATCTTTAACATTTCCCTACTGTTGGCTAAGTGCCTTTTCATGAAGTTAGAAAGGCAAAAGATTCATCGCTTAACATAAGCCAGGTAGCTAGAAGGTAATATATTCTTTATTGCTTATATAATGGTACCTTCTTCTTATGAAAAATAATTCTGCTTTTCCAAGTGTGATGTAATGTCACGTTTCTTTTCAAGATAACTTTAAATAAGGAGTAAGTCAATTTCAATATAAAAATATCAAATAAATATGAAAGTCATTTGGTCGTGTCCGACTCTTTGCAACCCCATGGACTATACAGTTCATGGAATTCTCCAGGCCAGAATACTGGAGTGGGTAGCTGTTCCCTTCTTCAGGGGATCTTCCCAACCCAGGCATTGAACCCAGGTCTCCCACACTGCAGGCAGATTCTTTCCCAGCTGAGCCACCAGGGACGCCCCAAGTAAATAGGGGTATATCTCAAAAATGATGAGGGAGATATGCAAGCATTCAACATTTGGGAAACACTGGGTTAGAAGAAATAATCTTAGAACCCTGGTCCACACTAGTAATCTGAGATGTTTATAAATATGAGGACTTAAAAAAATCCCTGAAAATTGTCTCACGTAATATTTAATTTCCCTCCAATAAGCCCCATCATCCAAGGCTCTGTCTCGCTGAAGAGGAGCTGGGTGGACAGAGGGTGTGCAGGTAAGCCAGGGAGTGAAGACCAGGGTCCTTTCCCCTCCTGGATTAACGAGGCACAGACCTTGTGCCTGAAGAGTCTCCTAAAGGCGAGTCCCAGCCTCGGACTGCGCAGCTGCTTTTTCTTGGTGCCTTCAGCCTGGACCTCGGAGGCCTTCTGCCCGGCTTGTCCATCAGAGACACTCTCTCCCTTAGATGCCTTTCGGGCGACAGCAGTCACAGCTCAGAACTTTGTTTTTAAACAAAATCCATTTTTCTCTCTTGTTTTTAAGGGCGGTAATCCTGGTTTCCAATAATCTACTGATACATCACCCCCATCTCCCAATCACAAGACATCATCTGAACGCTTATCTTTGTCAAACTCTCAGGGATGATTTGTTAAAGAGCATTGTCACCATCTATTTTTGTTACACAGTGATTTTCAACATAGTAACCTATTTAAATGACCCAGATTAAGGCAACTCCATCTGCTAAAGACAATGACAAGATATTTAAGCTTTGTCTATAGGTCATGAAATAACCAGGTGAAAAACTTTTTTTAAATGAAGAAGAGAATGCAGTCTCTACTGATGGCTTTAAATATCTAAATGCTATTGTCATGTGAAAAAGAAAAAAATATATACCTGAAGATAAACAACTTATTTTTGCATCCTGGACTCAAGGCAAATCCTGTCACTGAGTGGCTTTCGTTCTCAAACTGATCTCCCCTTTCTTGGTATTAGAAACCTCATGGGAGCAATAGTACCCACAAAAGGTTCAACTGATTTCAAGATGGGCAGATCCCCTGGGCAAAAGATGTTTCTAGAATGAGCCAGTCCTCCGAGCCAAAATGAGACGAAATTGGGACTAAAATAGCCCAGTTACAATCATTCAGAACTGCTGACTCAAGTCACAAGTGCCGGGAGATTGAGTGTGCTAAAAACTGCCCAGGGCCAAATGAGAGGATGGACAAAGGTTTCAAAGGCATGAAACTAAGAACTTCAGTAGAAAACACATCCAGGAGGCAAGCGTGAGAACCAGGTTGGAAGGCCTGTTTGTGGGTGTCACAGGCACCCTACATTCACAAAACCCTCTTTTGCGATCCGGTTGCCTCAGTAATGAACCCACCCCTCTCTGAGCAGAACCATGAGATTTTATCACTAGGCACTTTCTGCTGGGGCCACATTCTAGGTGAGGCAGGAGCAGCGGATCAGAGGGAGGGCACCATGTCACTCAGAAAGCCACACATCACACCCACACGCCCACTGTTTTCCAACAACGCAAGACGCAGAGCCCAAAGAGAAACTCATGGACCCAACCATTCACTGAACTTGACCCTAGCGGCCTTGTAGCAAATAAACAACTTTATAGGGAAATGCATGTAGATGCCTCAGATATATCTTTTCTTTCAATGGAAGAAGAAAATTCTAGAGGAGCCAATCAACACAAGGCAAATGTAAACCTGGTGTTCAATCTGTCCTGCAGGGATTAGGGAAATAGGAATCACCTACATTTGAATAGAGCTCCCTGGGCTTACCAGGCATGGTCACACCTTCCTTCTGTGCTGGGGGTGGGGAGAGAGGAGTTTTATTGCCTCGGTTTTACAGATGTGGAAATTTGGGCTCACATGGCTTAGGATCACATAGCCTTCAAGTAGCAGGACTGTGGCTTCTGAGAAGACAAATTCTAGGATCCTTTGCATAGCTCAGCCCCTTCAAATATGGGAAGCAGCTGGACCAAGCTGGCCGAGCCGCTTGGGGGTCCCAGTGTCTTTCAAAGCACTTTCAGTCACAAAAAGGAGGACACAAGACACCCCTCTGTCACCAAGGTAAGTTTCCTCAAGATTCCTGGGAAATTCACACCACGTGTCCTGCTAAGAAGCCGGCTCTGTCGGGTGTGAAGGGAAAGCATCTCTAGAAAGTCGTCGCTCCAGACAAAACGGATTTTGAGGGGAACCGGCTGAATTTCTAGGATGACAGTGAAAAAGTGCCTGCTCTCCAGGGCGTCCGAACCCTTCCATTTGCCAGGGTCAACTCGTGACTGCTTCATGCCACCAAGAGATCGCCATCACAGTAGAGACTGATTTTTTTAAATGACACGAAAACCAAAGCAGGACTTTGTTTTAAAACCGAAAGCCTGGAGGCTTCCTTCTGCTTTAGACTGAGTCCCACCGCTTCCTCACTTCCAGCGGCGTTGACTCTATTCCCTGGGTCTCTCCACACACAACGAAAAAGACTAAGGTGATATATAATTATTAGTAGTCTGTTCTGATTCTGTGTGAGAAATTGGTTTTTGTGACATTATTTAGCTACAATCGGCACATATTTCAAGTTTTCCACCAAAATTTTCATTAAAATACCATTAACATAAATGAAACATTTTAAAGACAACCTAATAGTGGTGTTAATTGCTAAATATGTATATATGTATCTACATACACACATAAAATTCAAAAAACAAAGATGACATAAACCCAAATCCAGTTCCACACACAAACCCAAACATAAACATAGTCAGGCTACCTACCGTGTCTTCCAGATCTTTTTTTGTTTCAGCTTTGTTAGGTGAAACCTTAAAAGTTTAAAAAAAAGCAAATGTTACAAACCATAGCCATTTAGGGTGATTTTCTTTCTTTCTTTTCTCTCTCTTTCCTTTTTTTTTTTTTTGGCCATGGTGCAGAATCATAGTTCCCCGACCAGGTATTGAACCCAGGGGCCCACAGTGAAAGCATCAAGTCCTAAACACTGGGACCCCAGGGAAGTCCTTATTTCATATTTTTATTTAACATGGTCCAGTTTACTCTACAGGTAAGGAATATAATAAGAAATCCTGGTAATGCCTAGGTATAGAAAAGTTAATAAAGTTAATATTTTATAGTGAAATGCATCAGATCTTATACATTCGCTCAGAGCTTGATCACATTCAAGACTGTCTCCTAGAAGGCCACAGACTTTCCAACAAGTCTCCCACTAATCCAAGCAAACATATAGCCCTTTGGTGTTTCTCGCACATTCTGTTGATTTTTTCTGTTTTATCTTTTGAAGCTGGTCTTGGTCTATGGAAACAGCCCAAATGTATGGAGCTGCCTGTTTGATTATGCGTGCACTTACTCGGCCCTTTTCTGAGTGTCTGGCACGTGCCAAGCCACGGGCTCTGAAGAGCAGAGATGGGCAAGCAATGCAAGGCGGGGCTCCCTGCCTCGACCCAGTGAGAGCTTTCGACGTGACAAGATAGAAGGTGACCTCTACAGTTCGATTTCTCACTTGAGGGGCGAAAACGCTTTGACAGGTCAGCAACTCAAGGAGGTTTTTTCCAATTATGCCTATGATCAATGAGCATCAGACACCAGCTGCGGCAGAGTCCATGACCACGTGGCTCACGCTGTATTGAAAGCAAGAGGAGAGGGGGCGGCAGAGGATGAGATGGCTAAATAGCATCACTGCCTCAACGGACAGGAATCTGAGCAAACTCCAGGAGGTGTTGAAGGACGGGGAGCCTGGCGCGCCGCAGCCCGTGGGGTCGCGGAGTCGGGCGCGACTTCGCGACTGAACAACAGCATGTGGCATAGTTTGGTCGCCTGCCGTGCGTCTCGCAGTTGCCAGCAGTGAAGACTCCTTCAGGCAGTCAGTTCCCTTCCGAAGCACCTTGTCCCTGATCTCCAGAGTCTGGCTACATCACGATGACACCGCGTTTAGAACCATGCCCTTCACGTCTGTGTCATTCTTAGAACTAGCAAAACTTGCTTGCAATAGAACGTAGGAATAGAATACAAAGGAGAGGAAGTTACTCACCAGGGTTTTAAAGAAGCTCATGATGGAGCTGTCCTCTGCCTGGGCGTCCTTTGCAACCTCCGGCTGCTCAGGGTCCCCGGGGACGGAGTGACTCACAGTGGGGACTTCCTGTCCTCCCTTTCCCTCGCCGTCAGCTAAGTCCTAGGATCGAGACACAGTTTTCGCGGTTGCAACTTGTTGAATGTGGACTCTCAAAGTAATATTTTTGCTTCCCGCCTCTTTCTCCCTTACCCACTAATTCCAGCCATACTTCTTCTGCCCACGGGGGTGCAGAACAATCAGGGGCTTATGAGAGTCACTCTTCCTTCCCCGCCCCCTCTTTCTAACAGAACCAGCATCTGCAGTCAGTCGGAGGGACATTGTTTGCAGCCAGAGGCGAGCAAACACAGCAGGGCGCGGTGGGTCCCGAACAAAAACCCTTTTCTCCCAGCTCTGCAGAAAGGTTGTGCGTGAAGCCAGCACTCTGTGGTTCTCCAGTCTGATCATGGAAGATGCTTCTGTCTGGTTTCCCACCATCCCCAGCGGATTGTATCAACTAAGGAATGCACTGATGTTTTAGAATAACAATCCCGTCTTCAGGATCTGAGAGTTTATTGGCGAAAAGCTGGGATACAGGGGTGGACTTCCTTTTCTAACCCATTCAGGATGGCAGGATGCTTGCCAAAATGGCCTCTATTGTTTTCTTCACTCCCACGACCTCGGGCCAAGCCAGGCTACCTCAAACCCATCCATTCTGCAGGCCAGGTTACCTCAAACCCATCCATTCTGCAGGCTTGTTCTTCACTCCCACGACCTCGGGCCAAGCCAGGTTACCTCAAACCCATCCATTCTGCAGGCTTGGGCTCAAGTCTACTTTCTTCACTGAAGTCTTTCTTGGTCACAGCATGCACACGACCTATTCCCTTCTCTGGGTTTCTAGATCACTTCCCGGGGCAGAATCACTTGGCATATAGGTTAGCCTAACGTCAAGGACCAAGCCAGAAGAGTCTGCATCAGAAATGGGGCTTTCTTGGGAACTTCCGTGGTGGGCCAGTGATTAAGACTCAGCACTTCCAACACAGGGGATGTGGGTCGGATTCCTGGTTGGGAACTAAGGTCCCACATGCTGCACGGTGTGGCCAAATAAAGAATGGGGCTGCCTTTTTTTTTTTTTTTGGAACAGCTTAAAAAATATATAAACACATTTTGGTGAATATTTTAAAAGGTAATAATAATGTGTGTATTCCACACAGAGTTTTCCTCAGTTCCAGAGCTCTCTCTAAAGGGAGCAGTGCTTCCTGTGAAATGCCTCTGAAAGAGCTGGAACTTCATAAAACCCAACGCCGATCAGAGCCCCAGCTCTAAGTTCTCAGCTTTTCTAGTTCATTCCAGGCAAAATGGGTTTTACCTGGGAAGAGGTGCCCTTTTAAACAGGTTCTAATATAACTTCTTGTTCATGCTGTGTGCTGTGCTAAGTCTTGTCCGACTCTTTGAGACCCCATGGACTGTAGCCTGCCAGGCTCCTCTGTCCATGGAATTCTCCAGGTAAAAATACTGAAGTGGGTTGCCATGCCCTTCTCCAGGGGATCTTCCTGACCCGGGGATTGAACCTGTGTCTCTTACATCTCCTGCACTGGCAGGGGGGTTCTTTACCACTAGTGCCCCCGGGGAAGCCCTTTCCTGTTCATATTAGAACTCTAAAGTGAGTTGAACTTTTGAAAATTCCAAGGCATAATTCAGATCCAGGTTCTTAAGCAGGTTGATAAGAAGGCTGGCCGAAAATTTTGTGTCTAGCAGATGAGTGGCTTCCCAGGTGCACACTAGTGGTAAAGAACCCCCCGCCAATGCAAGAGATGAAAGAGACACGGGCTCAATCCCTGGGTCGGGAAGATCCCCTGGAAAAGGTAATGGCAACTCACTCCAGTATTCTTGCCTAGGAAAACCCATGGACAGAGGAGCCTGGTGGACTACAGTCCATGGGGTCGCAGAGTCGGACATGACTGAAGCAACCTAGCACTTGGCAAGTGGGGCGCCTATGTGGGTGATGATTTGATTTTAGGTGGTGCACATACACAGACACACACAGATGCATGAAGTTATTCTTTAGGAGTGTTTGTTTGGAAACATACTTCTTTGGTACATGAACAGTTTTGCTTGGATAGAGTTGAGTAGAAAAACTTTAGCTGAAATACTAAGTCAAAAAAATTACATTAATCATCACACAGGTGTGTGTAAGATGCGCCAGCATGGATGTGATACCAGGACTAAATCTAACGAAGTGCCCCACCAGGCCTGCTGGAGCTGATCCTCGGAGAGAGTTACTTATTTCCATTCACCTTCATTCAGTAACTTGGTGGGGGTGGGGGGGTGGAATTCTGACCACGTGTAAGCTGTAGAGAAGCCCCATGGTGTGAGTGCCGGGGAGCCCGCCCGCCCAGACTCTGGCCCAGACTCCGCCCTCTGCTCCATGGTTCACACCCCTGCCTTTGCCGCGTGTTCCCTGACGTCCGTGCCTGGACGTGCTCATGGGCCAAAAGAGCAGCAGCTGCCTCTGAGGGTCGTCGGGGTGTTGGTGGGATGATCCATCTAAAGGGTTTAGCGCGTGTGTAGCACACAGTGTCATTTTCCTGTCTAGTCGCTAAGTCGTGTCTGACTCTTTGTGACCCCACGGACCACAGCACGCCAGGCTCCCCTGTCCCCCACTATTGCTCAAACTCATGTCCACTGAGTCAGTGATGCCATCCAACCATCTCATCCTCTGTTGTCCCCTTCTCCTCCTGCCTCCATCTTTCCCAGGATCAGGGTCTTTTCTAAGGAGTCAGTTCTTCGCATTAGGTGGTCAAAGTATTGCAGTTTCAGCTTCAGCATCAGTCTTTCCAGTGAACACCCAGGACTGATCTCCTTTAGGATGGACTGGCTGGATCTCCTTGCATCCAAGGGACTCTCAAGAGTCTTCTCCAACACCACAGTTCAGAAGCATCAAGCTCACAGTAAATACTCAGTAAGTGCTGTCACTGTCATCATTCCTGTTGAGTTACTGAGCCTCATCCTGAGCCTCTCTGGAAGTGCTAACAGTCTCACAGTGGATACAGGCCGGTAGAGAAGAAGAACTTGGGTAAAAGGATAGGTGCATCCCACGAACCCCCTTAGCGGCCATTCAGAATCAGCTGGCAGCAGTTTAAACCCGACTTAACACCCAGACACTCCCTGAGCCAACCTGATCAGACTGTCTGGAGGTGAGGCTCAGGCACCATCATTTTTAGAGCCTCTGGGTGATTCCAATGTGCATCAAGGTTGAGAACAGCTGGGCTGAGGGATGAGGAGGGGTTGAAGATGAGCAGCATCTGCCCTCGGCCCTGGAGCCTGGGCTGCGGGTGGACACGTGGGGTGGGGAGGGCTGGGGGGGAGAGGAGTTTCAGACGGCGGGAAGGCCAGGAGGAAAGGAAAGGAGGACGAGGGGACGCGGGTGGGAAGGGCTTAAGGGGCAGGTTATTCAGTTGGACTGAGATCCAGGGGGGAGACAGGCTTCCCAGGCAGCTCAGTGGTAAAGAACCCGCCTGCGATGCAGACCAGTTTGATTCCTGGGCTGGGAAGATCCGCTGGGGAAGGGACAGGCTGCCCACTCCAGTGTTCTTGGGCTCCCCTGGTGGCTCAGCTGGGAAAGAATCCGCCTGCAATGCGGGAGGCCTGGGTTTGGAAGATCCCCTGGAGAAGGGAGCAGCTACCCATCCAGTATCCTGGCCTGGAGAATTCCATGGACTGTATAGTCCACGGGGTCGCAGAGAGTGGGACACGACTGAGCGCCTTTCACTTTCACTTCCTTTCTTTCACGGGCGGTCCAGGGGTTAAGAATCCGCCCGCTGAACAGAAGGTACGGGCTCGGCTGGTCCGGGAAGATCCCCCGAGCCACACACACCGAGCCTGTGTGCCAGAGCCCGCGCTCCGCGACCGGAGAGGCGGCCGCAGTGAGAAGCCCGGGAACCGCAACCAGAGCAGCGGCCGCTCGCCACAGCCAGAGGAAGCCCGCGTGCAGCGGGGCAGACCCCGAGCGGCAGGAATGAAATAAGTAAACAAAAAGTTTAAAAAGACTAAAACGTTTATACAAGCATTACAGGAGAGGGCTGAAACAGCAGGAATGAAGAACCACTCAAACGTCTCCACAATCCAAAACAAGTAAATAAAGCAGCGCGTGATAGTAACGTGTGGGATTCACCCATGGACTGCGTGACGGCATATTTTGCAGCCATACATTCTTTGAGGAATGTGGAGTGAGGACAAATGTCCATGGTAATATCATTATAGTGATAACCATCAACCTTTATATGTCAGGCCCAATGCTAAGCTAGTTAAAAAGATGTCATTTAGTTCTTGCAACGATTTGTAACTCCATTTTTACTGATGAATAAATTGATTCATGAAAAGAATAAATAATGTGCCTTTGCTCTTAGACTGAAGCTAGGATTTGACCCTAGGTCCAAATGATTTCAGAAGCAAAAAGCTTTTAAGTACCATCTTCACTGCATCACACCTCCCTTTCTTCAGGGGTTCACCCAAATACAAGAGTTTTCCTGTTTTAATCGCCCTTGTCTCCGTTCCTCTTCCCTGCTGCTTCCCCCACATTTGTCATCATTCACATATAGCACAGGTTCGATCCCTGGGTCGGGGGAGATGCCCTGGAGTAGGAAACGGCAACCTACTCCAGTGTTCTTGCCTGGAAAAGTCCATGGACAGAGGAGCCTGGCGGACTCCATGGGGTCACAGAGAGTCAGACATGACTGAACCCAATACAACAGCAACAATGTGTAACACATCCGAACCAAAGACAGGCTCGAGTTTAGTGTGTGATGAAGGTTTGTAACGCATCCGAACCAAAGACACGCTCGAGTTTAGTGTGTGATGAAGGTTTGTAACGCATCCGAACCAAAGACACGCTCGAGTTTAGTGTGTGATGAAGGTTTGTAACGCATCTGAACCAAAGACAGGCTCGAGTTTAGTGTGTGATGAAGGTTTGTAACACATCCGAACCAAAGACAGGCTCGAGTTTAGTGTGTGATGAAGGTTTGTAACGCATCCGAACCAAAGACAGGCTCGAGTTTAGTGTGTGATGAAGGTTTGTAACGCATCTGAACCAAAGACATGCTCGAGTTTAGTGTGTGATGAAGGTTTTTTATATTAAAGGATTTTTATATTGAAGATGGCCATCTAAAAAAGTTAACACAGCGCCACAATCCTACACCAGTGTAAAATCTAAATGGATAAACATACTAGAAGAGCACTTGGGAAAAACTTTCATAATTTTGGGTTGAGAAAGCTTTTGTAACTTTGACTGAAAATCCAAAAGTCGTGAAAGGAATGGTCGAAAGTCAAAAAGCCTGAATGTTTGAAGACACTCTGTAAGGAGGCTGGGGTTAGGAGCAGGCACCCCCGTTTGTTACTGAGAGATGTGTAAGTAACTTCAGTCCTGATGGAGGGAGGTTGAAATCTTGGCACTCTCCACTAAAATTAAAAACATTACATGTTCTTTTAAGGACTGCCCTGGTGGTCCTTGCAATGCAGGGACGTGGGTCGATCCCTGATCGGGGAACTTGAGATCCTAAACACTGTGGAACAACTAAACTCCTTGAGTAGAAACCAGCGAGGCCGCACACTGCAGCCGGATGGATGACGGGTGAAGGGTATTGTAAAGAGCATACAATCCTTTACCCAGTGATTCTGCTCCTAAGAGTCGAGTTGAAAACTCAATTCACATAAGTATGAAATAACAAATACACAAGCTTATTTACTACAATGAGGTCATGGCAGATGCTTGGAAACCTGCCAACTGCCATTAATAAAGTCCTGGGTAAATAACTCATGGTACATCCATTCATTGGAAAACTATGTGTTCCAGATTTGGAAACTGTACAGATACAGACAGTTGTGTTAGCTGGGGAAAAAAAAACATGGACTAGAACACAGTGCATATTATATTACCGTTTGCTTAACAAGAAGGAACATGAATTTATGCTTGTCTTTTGCTTGTATGTGCTCAGGAAAGATTCATTTAAAAATACAAACAGGGATTATCTGTCAGGAGTGGCATTGCTAGGCAAGCACGCCATTTAACAATTTCTTATTTTACGCCATGTGAATGCATTATGTATTAGAAATTAAAATCAGAACAAAACATGTGGCTTCCCTGGTGGCTCAGTGGTGAAGAGTCCGCCTGCCAATCTGGGGGAAGCAATTTCGATCCCCTGTCTGGGGAGATCCCACACGCCGAGAAGCCACTAAACCCGTGGGCCCCGACTACCGAGCCGGTGCTGGAGCCGGGGAACCGCGAGGCCTGAGCCGGCACGTCCTGGAGCCTGCTCCACGGCAAGAGAAGGCACCGCAGCTACAGAAAAGCCCGCAGAGCAATGAGGACCCAGCACCGACAAAAATAAATAACAAATACAGCAAAGTGCGGACGACTGATCCAGACTTAGAGAAGACATCCAGAGAGCCAAACCGCACCGCGGGGAAGGTGAGCCGGCCCACGGCCACCAATTTGTGGCTTACGCCTGAACTACTGGGTTATTTGTAGGATCTTTGTCCTTAACTACAGATATATCTTCGCTACTTTCATCAGGCCTCTGGCTCATTTTGAGCAAGTGAAATTTTAGACAGAAACATTCTCCAGGAACAAGGCAGGCTTCTCCAGGAAATATCTGGAAACTTCTTTTTAAGCAAACAGGCATCCGTGGTGTCAGCTAGTCCTTCATCTGTGTGGAAGAGACCTACATACATTTCTTTCCCTTTCAGTTGGCTTCAAAGGGCAAACAGATCGAAACACTAGTTAACGGATCACAATTTGTCACGTTGAAAAATTGTGCTGCCTTATCATAATTTGATTGTCTGTGATCAAACCCACATGGGGCTTCTGGCACCTTCCTTCCACTGTAAATTGTCAGCAGGGTTCCTTCTCCCTTGAAGCAAGGTCTGCACTGTCCGAGTGAGAATACAAGTGAAGGCAGGATGATCAAGGCTGAAAAAGCCTCGCCTGGAACTACTTGTGATTAATGTCTACCTCACCTAGAGGTCCCCACCGATCAGGCAGCACTGGGTTCATTCTGAACTTTTGTACCAAGAATCACGGGCCAACACGCAGCTTAACAGGGAAAATCTGTCTAAGCAATGTCGACTGGTACAGAAAACCATTATCCCACTCGCTTCCATCTGTTGGAAATTCGAGCCACATGCCATCTGGGATAAAAGGGAGAGCTACACTTCCTCTCCCACTTGGTTGCCCCAGAGGCACGAAGGCCATCACTGGCTCAGCAACAACGGTCTCCAGACAAACATCCAGGCTTCGCTTTCTTCCCTCCGAGAGCACAGCGCCTGCACACACCCACTGTCACACTGAGGATGAAAAATGGGGTTCCGTTCAAGCTCAAAGCTAAACAGTCATCCTTCAATTTTCCTAGAAGGGAAAGAAACTAATCAAATAAGCAGGAAGGGATTCCAAGACCAAAGTCTACTAAAAATGATTAGTGGAAATTTAACATTTCTGAAGTAATTTGGGAGTTTTTTTTTAACACCTCGTTTTACTACAAAGCTCAAAGCCACCGAAGGAGGATCTATGCCGGGTGTTTATTTTGTATTTTTACTGTTTTCCCTTTATTCTTTTCTAAGATTTATGTATATGTGTATTTTTCGGCCGCCCTGGGTCTTCTCCGCTCTGTGCAAGCTTTCTCCAGCTCCGTGGAGCGGGGGTGACTCCATCTGTGCGTGGGCTTTGCAGCGGCCTCCTTGTTGGAGCACAGGCTCCGGGAGTCAGCCTTCAGTAGTTCCGGCCTCCAGGCTTAGTTGCTTTGAGGCATGTGGGATCTTCCCCGACCAGGGATCGAACCTGTGTCCCCTGTATTCTGGATTCTCAACCACTGGACTACCAGGGAAGCCCTTTCCCACTATTCTTGCCCAATTCACATCAACAGAAACGCATTCACATCTTTTAAGCTCATGGCAAAAATAAGGAAAGAACTCAAATAACACAGCCGTAAAATACAGTTATGAAAGAACTTTGAAAGCTGCCCACCCGCAGTTTTTTCTCTTTCCAAAACACACATTAGCTGTGCGTTTTAAAAGCCAGTGTTATTTCTGAACAAGAAATTGCCACGCAACCTCTGGATTGCACAGTCCCAGAAGGACTGTAAGTGACAAAAACCCCTGCTCAACCTCTGGTCACTTTGCAGTTTCCGACACAGCTCAGGACGGCGCGAGCTTCATAGCGCCGTCTAGTGGAGGAACGGGGGAACTACCCAGATTGCAATATTTTCCTTTCACTTCGGCAGTACTCCGTGCTTGCTTCATTTATAGAAAAGAGAAAATTTACATGAGCAAAGAATGAAAGTATTAAGTGCACCCATTATCCCATTACAGCAAATAACTACTATGAACAATTTTCAGTTTTGCATTTCAAGTCCCTCTTTGGATAGAAGGATGAATGTACATGTTGACAGGCAAGGCAAACATGATATTTATCCTAAAAGGATATTTCTGTATATACTACTTTGAAACTTGATTTTCTTATTTAACATTATGTTATAGCTATCTTCACAATCAATAATTCTATTTCTATGTCATCTTGTTCATGATCTCCAGTGTAAGGGTATACCAGAATCAGTGCAAAGTCTAACTAGATCTTTTAGATCTTCCCAACTTGAAAAACTATGACCAACCTAGACAGCATATTAAAAAGCAGAAACATTAGTTTGTTAATAAAGGTCCATCTAGTCAAAGCTATAGTTTTTCCAGTAGTCATGTATGGATGTGAGAGTTGGACTGTGAAGAAAGCTGAACTTCGAAAAATTGATGCTTCTGAACTGTGGTGTTGGAGAAGACTCTTGAGAGTCCCTTGGACTGCAAGGAGATCCAGCCAGTCCATCCTGAAGGAGATCAGTCCTGGGTGTTCACTGGAAGGACTGATGCTGAAGCTGAAACTCCAATACTTTGGCCACATCATAAGTATTGGCCAAATACTGACTCATTTGAAAAGACCCTGATGCTGGGAAAGATTGAAGGCAGGAGGAGAAGGGGACGACAGAGGATGAGATGGATGGATGGCATCACCCACTCAATGGACATGGGTTTGAGTGAACTCCGAGAGATGGTGATGGACAGGGAGGCCTGGCGTGCTGCGGTCCACGGGGTCGCAAAGAGTGGGACATGACTGAGAGACTGAACTGAACTTTTCTCTTACAAATAACGTGGGACTTCAAAAAACACAAAACCTTACGGATAACACGTTACGCACTTTCTCAATAAATTCCTAGATGTCATATTTTCCTTCCAAATTTCTTAAGACTTAAAAATTGTGTACTGCCAGAGCGCCACAGTTGAAGTAAACTTCCTAGTGAGCCAAGGAGTTGATTAAGAAATTACCAGACACTTCAGAGGGCAATAAAAATAACATAAAAAATGTGGAAGTGTAAAATCTGGATTTTTTATTAAAAATTCACACTGGCAACTGTAAAAACTGTATTTACGTTCAAACTTCGTTTAGGACTCAGTTGCAGCACACGTGGCCTTCGCTGTGTCTCGCAGGGTCTCTGTTGCCGTGCTCAGGCCTCCAGGGCGGCACGTGGCCTGAACCGCTCCGCAGCATCCGGATGTGGGACCTTAGTTCCCCGCCCAGGACTGGAAGGCAGGTTCTTAACCACTGGACCACCAGGGAAGATCCTGAAATCTAGACTTTTCACCGTCTTCTGGCGCGTTTTCTAGGTGGGAGAATCTTCACATCCCAGATCTAAAAAATGGTCACTGACCTGTTTTCCCCTCCTCTTTTTGGAAGGAGAGAGGGAACCCTGTTCATTTTAGCTGCTTATCCTGGTTGAATCAAGCCAGGTTGGACCAATTATCCCGTATGATATGCTTTATTATAAATCACAAGCTCACCACCTGTTCTAATACCCTGTAGACATAACCTCGGGTTATTAATAGCTCATCTTACACCTTTGGCAGCGGAAGTGTAACAGCACCTCACATGGTGGGGCCTCGTTAACCCGTGGTATTGACTGAGGCAGAGACGTGATCTTTATGAGATTAAACAAACCAGCTGTCCATTTCAGTCATAGGGGGAAGGCGGAAAGAAATCTATCAGAGAAAGCAATGCGCACTTTCTTCCTATAAATACGGGTTTTCCATGTTCTCTCTCAGCAACTCCTCCACTTGAGGGGTGAGTGAATTTTTCAACTTGATTCCCGATGGCAAGTGAGATGTGGGTAGAGAATTAAGCAATAAAATGTTCTTTCCTCGCTTCTTTTTTTAGGCAGCAGTAATTACTTTGGGGATATTCCTAAGGACGCATGAGCTGGCATATCCTTAAATAAAGTCCACCATGTATGATATCAAATGGAAAAATGCGCTCACAGCAGGTAAAGAGTGGGTGCACAGTAATTCCCAGGTCACGTCGGGCAGAAAAGAACCTGTGGACGATGCACTGGTCCTGTGATTAGTTCCAGCATGGACAACCCCTAGACTGATAATGACATTTTACATTTATTAGAGAGAAAGAATCCAAAACTAAAAAAAAAAAAACTTTAAAATATAAAAGCAAATAACCCATAGCCTAGAACAAGTTCGTCATCTGTTTAACAAACACTTCCCGAAAGTGAGAAAACTGTTTTGAATAATGCAAAATTAGGTTGCATATTTTCTAAGAATTGTTTGGACTTATTCAGGAAAATAAAAGTCACAACCTTTTCCCTGAATTTTTGCATTAGACTGAATCCTTCCTGACTCTACCCTGTATCCAATCCTAATTATCAGGTTCCTCTCTCCTCTGCTTTATATCTCAAAACTCTGTTTATTTTTCACTTGTAACTCTTTTTATACACTGGAACTGCTTATTTTCTTGGTTATTTGTCTTCTCCTTCATGGATCATAGCCTTGACAGCACAAAAAGCAGAGACATCACTTTGCCAACAAAGTTCTGTACAGTCAAAGCTATGGTTTTTCCAGCAGTCATGTACAGATGTGAGAGCTGGACCATAAAGAAGGCTGTGCGCCAAAGAATTGATGCTTTCTAATTAGGTGCTGGAGAAGATTCTTGAGAGTCCGTTGGACTGCAGGAGATAAAACCCGTCTATCCTAAAGGAAATCAACCCTGAATATTCATTGGAAGGATTGATGCTGCAGCTGAAGCTCCAATTTTTTGGCCACCTGATATGAAGAGGAGACTCACTGGAAAAGACCCTGATGCTGGGAAAGATTGGAGGCAAAAGGAGAAGAGGGTGGCAGACGATGAGATGCTTGGAAGGCATCATTAACTTAATGGACACGACTTTGAGTAAACTCCGGGAGATGGGGATGGACGGGGAGGCCTGGTGTGCTGCGGTCCATGAGGTTGTAAAGAGTCGGACAGGACTGAGCGACTGAACAACAACAGAATTGTTGATCTTTGCACTATAATAAAAGCTCGCGGGGGGTATAACATTCTGTTCATCCTAAAATCATTCCTGGCACAAAGAAAGCACTCAGATGTTTGCTGAATGAATGAATGAAGAGTACTGATCTTTCTGATTTGCTGTTCAGCACCTGCTTACAAACTGACCGTCGGGCAGGATTTACAGCTTATTAGCCTAGATCGCTACAAACTGTCTTACACGCTATGAAGGATGAAAAGTGGTCTCTGTTGGAGACATTTTACTGTACTCCCAACTCTGCCACAAGAACAGAGCAGCTCACGTGCCGCCCTTCGGGGAGCCGCCTGGGCAGGCTGGGCACGTGGGCCAGCTGTGGAGGAACACGCCGTTTGAGGGGGGGCACAACTCACAGCCCGCCGGGGACGGAAGCTCCTGCTGCCAGAAATGCACAAAACAGGGATTCTACAGAGATCTCAAAATTCAAAACTGCTGTCAACTTTGTCAATTCCAAAATGCTATCAATGGACTGACACACTGTTTAAAACACTGTGTAGACCAAATGGGCTTCCCTGCTGTCTCAGACAGTAAAGAATTCGCCTGCGATGCAGGAGATCTGGGTTTGGTCCCTGGGTCGAGAAGATCCGGTGGAGGAGAGAAGGGCTACCCACTCCAGTATTCTCGCCTGGAGAATTCCGCGGACAGCGGTCAAATAAAACCTATGTGCAGCTTCATACATCCCACAGGAGCCCATGTTTCAACTTTGGTCTATGTGCCTAGCTCAGCATTTTCTAGAAGAACTATTCCTTAGGAGGTATACCCAACTGGCTAGACAACTGATAGTTCTGTGCAGATGGAAGCCTGAGAAAGACTCAGTTAAACAAAGCAAAGCAGCAGCGGCGGTGCAGGACTTCTCAGAGCCTTTAGTAGGCGGATGTCTTCGGGAGCCTTCGGGAGAGACGACAGAGCAAGTGCTATTTCCCGAAACTACTTGGGGACGGTGTTGTATTTCCAGGCTGATCTCACTGGACTGATGAGCCTACAGAATATCAGTTTGGGAAACACTAGCTTCAGAAATTTAAACAAGATATAAGATGTTTCCAAAGTTCAAAGTGTTCCCTCTTTTTGAGCTCACAGTGGTCAACCACTTAAGGTGACAGACTGGAATCTGCCACTTTCTAGCCACGTGATCTTAGCCACATTATTTCACCTCTCTGTGGGCTATTGTTGTGTCGTGTTAGTCACTCAGTCATCTCTGGCTCATCTGAGTCAGTAAATGCTCAACAAATCAGGGCTGCTATGATAACCTTGAAGAAGAGAATTAGACTGGATAATGCCAAAGGGTAAGTAAGTAAGTAAGTAAAGTCACTCAGTTGTGTCCGACTCTTTGCGACCCCATGGACTGTAGCCTGCCAGGCTCCTCTGTCCATGGGATTTTCCAGGCAAGAGTACTGGAGTGGGTTACCATTTCCTTCTCCAAAGGGTAAGCAAACTCAAAATATAGTTTGCCAGTTCACTGCAAAACACAATTCACTTACTGTTCAACCATGAGGATTTGCACCATAACATACTGAAGACTGAATGAAAATATCAAATAAACAGGAGAGATATGACTCTGCACAGTTTATTGAAGCATCTGTAGCATACGTGTCGCTCCTCCAGTGGCCCAGTTCAGTTCAGTTCAGCTGCTCAGTCGTGTCCAACTCTTTGCGACCCCATGGACTGCAGCACGCCAGGCCTCCCTGTCCATCACCAACCCCCGGAGCATGCTCAAACTCATGTCCATCGAGTTGGTGAGGCCATCCAACCGTCTCATCTTCTGTCATCCCCTTCTCCTCCCACCTTCAATGTTTCCCAGCATCGGGGTCTTTTCCAAGGAGTCAGTTCTTCACATCAGGGAGACAAAGTGTTGGAGCTTCAGCTTCAGCACAGTCCTTCCAATGAATATCCAGGACTGATCTCCTTTAGGATGGACTGGGTGGATCTCCTTGCAGTCCAAGGGCTCAGTGGTAAAGAATCTGCCTGCCAATGCAGGAGACGTTGCTTTAGTCCCTGGGTTGGAGAAGAAAATGGGGACCCACTCCAGTATTCTTGCCTGGGAAATCCCAAGGACAGAACAGCCTGGTGGACTACAGTCACAAAAGAGTCAGACGTGGCTCAGAAACTAAACAGCAACAACACGGCACAGCACATAAACATTTTAAACCATTTTCCTTGAAAGTGTGTTTGGCAGAGCTAAGCGTGAGATTACAACAACATCCTCTAACACGCTTTGAAAACTCGGAACATGATGGGTACCGTCTTTACCCTTGTCAGAGTCATCTAAAGAACATCACTGCCTGCCAAGCTGTGCCAGGCAGGGTCTCCTGGGCACACCCAGTTGCACGAGAAGCAGTCACTTCCTTCAAGATCACTGTCTCCCTACATGAAAAGGATGATGGTGGTAGAAAAGAGTCTTTCAAGCTTCAGATTGTGACTATGAGTGGAATGGAACATGATTCAGTGAGTCAAAACCAGCATTGCTGTTGCTGTTGTGTAATTACCAAATTGTGTCTGAGTCTTTGCAACCCCATGGACTATAGCCCACTCCTCTGTCCACGGATTTCCCAGGCAAGAAAACTGGAGTGGGTTGCCTTGCCCTCCTCCAGGGGATCCTCCTGACCCAGGGATGGAGCCTGTGTCTCCTGCATTGGCAGGCGGATTCTTTACTGCTGAGACACCATGGAATTCCAAAATTAGCATTAAAGGCTATCAAATGAAATAGACTAGAAAGAGTAGAAAATATCAGCCCATGTTACTTGCTGTAAGAATGACACTATTTTGTGAATTCTCATCTATCTCTATGGGTCATAGTCAAGTTAAAGAGCTAGTGCAATGAGTGTATTTAAATAAATGATCATAGGGAGATACTGCAGTAGCGTCTACCAGCTCCATCCACTTAGTGATTTTCTGACATGAAGTTGGATAGAAAACAATGTATCTGGTTTCTATCTGCGGCATATCACCTTTGCTGGCAGAGCCTGCTTTCTGTTGAAGAAACCTTCCACGCTTCCCCGACCTTGCACCTCCAACCAAACATGTGACTCAGTCCCTCCAATGAGTAAATTTTAGGAAACTCATATTTCATCTGGTAGGACAGTATGACTCTACACACTGCTTAGAACTATGGCAGCCTTCTTAAAACCACAAAACCAATATTTTATAGCAACTGTAAATGGAGTATAACCTTTAAAAATTGTGAATCACTACGTTGTATGCCTAAAAGTTATAGAATGTTGTACATTAACCACACCACAAAAAAAGGAAAGCGAACACCCACAAGCCTGTGAACCAAGTCGATACTCAGAGGGTGCTGGAGACAGATGCATCCTGGGGCTGTGAAGATGCTGAACGGGACGGAACCCATCACTTCTCAAATTCTTATTTATTATGTACAAGAAATGTACATTTTCCACATTAACTAATCCACTGTTGAGTCAGCAGTTCTGCTATTTTTTTTAAATTGCAGCCAAAGGTACCCTAGATGATCTACTACTCAAACTCCATCATGCTGGAAGACCACTTGCTCTATTTCATAATTCTTTATTTCTAAGTTTCTGACCGTTTAGCAAATACCACCCTTTTATTTAGCCTCCTGACTACTGACTGCTTATGTCTCCTTCTGTCCCTTCAGCAGCCTCAGGGCAAGCAGTATCTTCCTCTTGTGGGTGAAACACGAGGTTCTGAAACGACAGAGCGGCACAGGCTTTGCTCACTGCTGGGTCTTAATTCCAGCTCTGCCTGCAATTCACTTGTGTGGCCTTGAACCAGGAACTTAACTTCTCTGAGCCTGAGTTTCCTCATTTGCTAAAGGGCAATAAAAAAGTCTACCTTGTTGTGTTGTTACAAGAATCAAAGCAGATAAGGTGTGCCAAATGCTTACTACTTGGCCTAGGAATAACAAGCTATTAAAAACTGGGGCAACTGCTATTATTTAACTTTACCAAACTTTGCCAAAGTGTTAGAATCTGAACTCATTTCCATATCCATTCAGGCTCCTATCACTTCACATCACGTCTGCTACTGTAAACATTTTATATCAAAGGTTTCTTAGTGCTAATTTATAAAGTTCATAAAATTACAGTGCTATAGCTAAAATTGTGTTATAGCTAAAATTTGAATTGTGGTGCTGTAAAAGACTCTTGAGAGTCCCTTGGACAGCAAGGATTAAACCAGTGACTCCTAAAGGAAATCAACCCTGAATATTCATTGGAAGGACTGATGCTGAATCTGAAACTGAAGCTCCAATACTCTGCCCACCTGATGCAAAAGAGCCCACTCATTGGAAAAGACCCTGATGCTGGGAAAGACTGGGGACAGGACAAAAAGGGGGCAACAGAGGATGAGACGGTCGGATGGCATCGCTGACTCCATGGACATGAGTCTGAGAAAACTCCGTGAGATGGTGAAGGACAGGAAAGCCTGGCGTGCTGCAGTCCATGGGGTCACAGAGTCGGACATGACTTAGCGACTGAACAGCCATAGCTAAAAGCCTCGCTTATTTCATAACTTGATAATTAAAGGTGAGGTTTCCCTCTGTTTTGACAAAGTCTCTTGGGTGGATACTTCTCTTAAGTTATGACCTTATCACCAGAGGTAAACAGCATGAAATAAAAACACATCTCGTAATTTACCTGGCCTTTCGAATGTTGAAGGTAGGTGGGGTTTTTTGTTTGTTTGTTTTTGATTTGAGGTTAACTCGGTATTTTCCACATTTGCATGTACTAACATTTTTGAATAGCACTTCCTCTCATTATCATTCAGTTTTCCATAGTCACAGTGTTATTGCAATTTCAAATAATTGGTAAAAATATAACATTGAGAATGAGAAGCATGGGTTTTGGAGATGGATAATTGGTTTTTGCTGCGTAATTGGGGTAAGTGGCGTGGTTTCACTAAAGTTTTGATTTCTTAATCTGTAAAATGATAAAGATATTAAAATTCTCTTGGACATTTTGATGTTTCAATTAGATGATCCCTTCAAAGAGATTTTATCACAGAATTTCACTGAATATATAGAATACCCCCAAAATACTAGAGGAATTCATGTCCTCAGAAACCACCCAGGATGGGGAACATCTGATCAGCTTCATGGAGAATTTGGCCCTTGAAGGTAAAGTAAATTTCTGACAAACAGAGAGAGAAGGAGATGAAGGCAGAGAGAGGCCTGGGGAGCAGATGGTGTCTGCACAGGTCACATGTTGGCAATTTTGACCAGATGAATTTAAGGGAATAGGACAAAATACAGTTAGGAAGACAGACAGAAGAAAGCTAGTAGAGACCTTGAATGTCAGACTGAGAAACCGAGGCTCGTGTGTATAAGCACTGAAGTTCTATTCTTTCTAAAATAATTTCACAACTCCTGCATCTTTTTTTTACAACCCAGATTAGGACATAGGCCTCACCTCATGCAGTTTTAAAGTTAGATTCAATTGTGCTATCTCTGCAAGTTTTAGCTGAAGACTATGGAAGGGAAGAGTAAAAAGACTAAAATTGTGAAGTAATAGGAAGAAAAACCGTGGCAGTAGTTAAATTTTATTTTTCTCAGAATTCAACATCTCTGTCTTAAGTGCTTCAAAGCTAAGCTTTCACAGGTGTGAATACTGTAAAAATGTGCTTGATATGATCATTATCCCCATTGTACAGATGAAGAAACTGAGGCTCAGAGTAGCTGCGTAGCTTGCCCAAGGTGGCACAGCCAGTAGGTGACAGAGGCAGACTTGAAATCCATGTAGCCTGGCGGCAATGCGTATGTGTTGGGGCACTACCTTATACCACCTAGAGAAGGACTCTGCAGACCCTGGCTCTTCCATTCCAACTCCACCGCTGAAAAGCAGAGCTATAAGATGAGCTGCTATTAACTGAGGTGAGAAGCCTATGGATTAAATGAGTAGGTATTTTGTTGTCATCGTTGTGGGGTGTGGATGAACAGTTCCATTTGGGACATATTGAGATTGAGATGATCAGCACATCTCTTAATATCTGATGCTCTCTTAATATCTGTCGCCTGAACGAATTTGTGCATCAATACCTTTATCACACCCTCCCTTGAAAATGTGTCTCCTACTCCATTATACAATCTTTGAAGGTCCAAGACCATAATTTTTCGTTTAGATGCCTTGCACAAATTTGGTGTTTAAATAACAATCGCAAAATTTACTTCAACTTTAAAAGAAAAAGAATATCCTTGTTTAAATCTCCTGAATCTGTGTTTGGCAACACTTAAAACATCTTCTCTACCCCCCAACACAAAGACACCTCTGGAATTGCCAGTGACAACAGAAATTTAATGTTTTTCTTTTTTTAACCAAAAAAGGTCAAGTTTTCATGATGTGATCAGTTTTGAGGGGAATGAAGCTCCTAAATAAATGCTTATCTTAAAGTTCTGGTTCAATTGTTGGGGAGTGGAGGAAAAAAAAAAGCCTCCCTGCCAACATGTTGGTTTGTGTGAATCACAGCTCAGTGAAACCTTTCAGGCATATAATTTATCTTTTCTTTGGCCTATGTAGTAAATGCTTCATTTGTTCATGAATTCTGGCCTTGTTTTAATTATACTATGCTCTGAATGTAGTGTTATGAGGCACAAAAATAAGATTGTCATTCTGAAAACACAGAAGATTTGTGTGTTTCCCCTAGAATGAAATGGTGGTATCTTTCCCCCAGTTCACAGCTCTGTGGGTTTGCGGTTGGAATTCCAATCCAGCAAGGAACACAGCCGTGAAACTGGGGGGAAGGGTTTGTGTGGGTGGGCGGGGAGGGACAGCTGAGCCCAGGGCATAATTTACCCTCAGAATTCTGAATCAATACATTGATGGCCACGGATGCATGATGCGCTCTTCCCACCAGAAAGCCATTGATTGAGAAGTTTTATTCCTGCTACTTTCTGAGGGCCGTCCTCTTTCACTCCACCTCCAAGACAATTGATTTTCCCCCTAAATACAGGCTGCACAGCCAGGGAGCAGGTCAGAACTTTTAACAATCAGAAGGCTGTTCTGTTGTTTAAAATCTTTGCAAATATATGTATCTGAATTTCCACAAGTTTACAGACTAGCAGAGACATCAGTGTCTATTTCATGACTTTTCCATAGGCCAGTGTAGGTTTGATCCCTGAGTTGGGAAGATCCCCTGGAGGAGGGAATGGCAACCAACTCCAGTGTTCTTGCCTGGGAAATCCCATGGACAGAGGAGCCTGGTGGGCTACAGTCCATGGGGTGGCAAAGTTGGACATGACTGAGCATGCACGCAGGCAGACAGGCAGAGTGAGCCCTCCATATTTCAAATTCCAAGGATACAACCAACCAAAAATGGAAGTTTGCTGTGTAACAAACACAGATGCAAATTTCGTGGGTGAGTCTAAGGAAACCAATGCACTTAATTCCAAAAGGACGGTAAGTGACCATTTTTAGATCTTCTGAGAGGTTACTGTAACTTCAAAATATCACCCACGGGCCTTGGTCTATTAAATACCTGCCATGTTGCCAACACAGACCCCATCTCCTGGATCAAATTTGATTTTGGAACTCATTTCACTCCAACTGAGGTGCTGTTCCAAAGAGAGTGCAATTTAAAAAAAAATAAGAGTTGATAAAGCACAATTCTTAAACTTTGCTGCCCATTTTTTAGGATAGGAATGGATTGACTGCCTTAAGTTTTTATGGTTAAATATATTCAAGGGTCGGTTGTCAGAGACGGGACTGGTTTACTTGACTACTTTGGGGATTTTTCTATTCAGAGATGGAATACTCAGTCCTTAATTCTCTTCCCATAGATGACGCAGTCTTTTCCCACCTTGGGCAATGGGCTGGCTTTGGATGCCCATGGAAATGAAACATGACCACGCAAAACTCAGAGCGGCCTGGGGAGCCCGTGACCATTAACGGGATGGCCACAAGAGACCCCCGCTCAAAGTAAAACAGTAGGTATTTTTTCAAATATTCCTGAATACTGATGTCCTTGATCCAAGACAAGGACTCTGGGCTCCGGGTGCAAACATTTGGCAGACGCCTCCCTGGGCCAACTAGACTGATGCCCCTTGAGTCTGGACAACTTCTCCAACACGTGGCCCCTCCCGGGCCCCCGCTAGAGCCCTGGGTGCTTGCATCAGAACGATGAGTTTTTTGTACCTCTCACTAGACGGCAACCCCCCCGAGGCCAGCGACCTTCTCCCCACCACTGTGGTCGCGCCCCGCCTGCATCTGGCAGCGTCACACTCAGTACAGATCTGATGTGTGCGTGCACGCTAACTTGCTTCTGTCATATGCGACTGTGTTGACCCTGTGGACTGCAGCCCACCAGCCTCCTCTCTCCGTGGGCTTCTCCAGGCAGAACACTGGAGTGGGGTGCCATGCCCTCCTCCAGGGGGTCTTCCACACCCAGGGACTGAACCCGAGCCTCTTGCACTGCAGGCAGGTTCTTTTACCCTCTGAGCCACCGGGAAAGGGCACAGACTTGATGCCAGCACGCCTCTGAAGACTCGCTTTGAATTAAACAGAAAGTTTATTCAGTAGCCTCCTGAACTGTCGCATTTGGGGAAGGGGGCATCTAAAGGGCAATTCTTCTAACTTTTGGAAGAAAATTGAAAAAGCAGCTCTTGGAACAAAAATTTACAGATAGGACAAGGATGCTGATAGCATGAGCCTTAACATACGAACCTTATTTTCTTTCCCCCAGCTCTGTCCAGAATTTTCAGCTATTGTCTAGTATTTACAATATAATTCTTGACACCACCTGGTGGTGTCAGATTAATGCGATACTTATTTTTCTGAAAGAAAAATAACATCCGGCCAGCACCTGGCACATTGTAAATGCTAAATAAATGACAGTCAGCGTTACTGTTAGCAACTTGGCAGGGAAGCTAGCTGTCATTAAGACAATTATATTGACAACCACGTAATAATAATCAGCCCACCTAATTTTTTCCTGGCTCTAATCTCAACTAGAGGTTCTTGACTCCCAAATTTTGAAAAATACTGTTGTTTAAAAATCCATTAGCTAGAGGAATAAGGGTCTTAAAATACAATGTATCTACTTTTATTTCCTTCTTCACTCAGAGTTCTTTTCTGGGTCCCCAATAAAAACAAACTCTCAAAGTTAAAAGTAAATGCTCTTTTTTTAAGATCAAAAGAACTTGCCTTTCTTTGCACAGGAAAGAAAACGACTAATTCGGATGCCTCTTAAAAGAAAAAAAAAAATTCTTGTTTTTACAACGGGACTACCCCAGTTTGTTGGAAAATAATTTGTACACAAAAGAGTTGGCCCAGAGTTGTAAAAGCCCTTTACGTACACTTCAGTGCAGAAGACAGTTAAAGATTAGCCCAGGCTATTAAAAGTAAGAAATGCAATGCATTCCCAAAAAAGCCCATAAACACACTGTATATGAAAGCAGCTACTGAGGCGGGCGGGTATTCCAGCCTGTTAGGAACCGTCTTTATTCTGCTAATGCCTTTCCTCCAGACTCCATGGATCATAAATGCAACCTGTCCAGCTCCGCCTTTGATAAGTGGAAGGACGGATTCATCCGCATGTTAGTCACCCCCTCTTCTGTTACATAAACCAGATGCCACAGCTCTTATTGTTCTTGCAACAGATGTTTCTGCCCTCAGAAGCGCGGGCCGGCACCGGGCCACAATGTGCCGCTGGTTCGGGAGGGGCCTACGGCCTGTCACCTTGTCAGGACCCCTCAGCGACGGCAGAGCAAGACGCGCGATCATCCCGGCCCGCAAGCGGCCCCGGGCCCCCCACCCCCGAGCGTGCACTAAGAGCCAAGCGGATCGTCTCACCGTCTCTGCAGGGCCATCCTCGGCCTGCGTGGGCAACCCCGGGACCGCGGCGGCGGGGCGAGGGCGCTCCGTGCTCTCAGCCTCCTGGGGGACGTCCACGGCGGCTCTGTCCCGTCCCTTGTCCAGCTTGAAGAGTTTGTCAAAGAAGCCGGGGTCCTTGGGCTTGGCGGGGGCTGCTGCCCCGGCCGCAGACGGAGGGTGCTCCGGCCCAGGGGTGGCGGGGAGGCCCTCCGCCTGGGCCGGGGTCTGCCCCGGGCTTTTATCCGGGCCGGGCCCGGGTGCAGCTGCCACCGGAAGCGCCATGGGCTCACTCGGGCCTTTGTTTCCCGGAGCTTTATCGGAGCTGACATCAAGCCGCACGGACCCGCTGGATGAATCCGTGGCCTGGTCTCCGGTACGCCCTGGTACAGGCCGAGAGAGTGTCAAGAAAAAACGAGATTTGGCAGCTGGTGCCCGGGGTTTGGCCTCCTTCCCAAGACTCTCGCCGCTGGCCTCCGCAGCCGCGCTGGTCTCCATTGTCTCGGGGGAAGAAGCGGCCACAGTATCCTCCGGGACGCCGGCTCCCAGATCGACTGTGAAGGCAAACATGAACAGCGGTCATTCACCCCAGCGGGGACAGCCGAGGGGCGTGGGCGGACTCCCCGCGTCCCACACACACAGGCGGGGAGACAGGCCGCGGGCCCCGCCGGCCCTGGCCCCTCCGCGGGGCGGAGGTCAGCTGTCCCGGCATCTTCCGACCCAGGCGAGGGGAGGAAGCCAGGAGGAAGGGGCCCGCCAGGGGCCGTGTGGGGAACGCTGACCGTCTGCTTTTACCTCCACGGGATCCTGGGAGAGGCAGGTCATCAGGATGCCACCTGCGAGGCAGGCCGGCGTCACGGGCTGAGGAGAACAATCTCCCGGCCTCGGCCTCCTGTCTGGGTCGGGAGAACTCTTTGCCGGGTCCACCTCGTGCCCCGCAGGGTGCTGGGCAGCACCCCACGGGACACCCGGAGCACCCCGAGTAGGGACATCGGAGATGTCTCTGGGTGTTGCCAAACGCACATTTGAGAAGCGCAAAGCTGGACTGTCTATTTGACTCTGAGTTACTGAGCTTTTCTGTACCTCCGTTTTCTGGTAAAATGAGGAAAACAGTAGAACCTATATCCCAATCATTTTGTTACTGAGATTCCATGGGTTAATATTCTCAAAGCACATCAAGCGGTGCGTGGGATATAGCAAGTGCTCAATAAACGTCACCAATGTCAGTTATCATCGGTATTGCTGAGGGAGAAAAGTGACGGCCTAGGGAGCCGGGCATCCTCCCCTGCCGCCTGGCGAGCTGTCTGCTTACAGGCCGAGGTCTGACCTCAGAGGTCACGCTCCCTTCGTCCCACCTGCGTTAGCGTCGCTGCCGAGAACACGGGCAGATGCTAAAAAGGGCTACTCAGACGCTTCCATTCCGACCTCTGGAAGTGCAGGCGTCTGCACAAGCAGGTGGGCTATACCCCGGCCACGAGACTGGATACGGGTTCGGCCTCCTCCAGGGAGGGGCTCTGCTCCCAGAATCCACCCGTTTCTGCTCTGAACTCTGCATAGACCAAATGGAACCGCCTCACTTTCTGGGTCGCTTTTATAAAGCAGTGCGATGTTCAGGAGGAAGATCCACTACAAAACTGGATATCACAGGTGAAGGTCAAGACTCTCGGGGTGCCCTGGCGGTCCAGTGGTTGACCAGTGCAGGTGACGCAGGTTCGACCCCTGACCTGGGAAGACCCCACAGGCTGCAGCCACTGAGGCCCGTGTGCCCTAGAGCCCGTGTTCTGCAACAAGGGCGACGGCAGCAAGTCCGAGCCCCACTCCGAGGGGCGGCCCCTGCCCCCCACAACCAGAGAAGGGACGAGTGCGCAGTGGCAAAGACCCAGGGCAGCCAAAATCAATCAATCTCTCTTTTTTTTTTTTTTTTTTTTGTTTTTCATATTGCTTTATTGTGCAATATTTGCTTAATTTTGTTACCAGTTTTATGCTGGCTTTCTTTTTTTTTTTTTTTTTTATTATTATTATTTTTTTTTAATTTTTATTAGTTGGAGGCTAATTACTTTACATCATTACAGTAGTTTTTGTTATACATTGATATGAATTAGCCATGGATTTACATGTATTCCCCATCCCAGTCCCCCCTCCCACCTCCCTCTCCACCCGATCCCTCTGGGTCTTCCCAGTGCACCAGGCCAGAGCACTTGTCTCATGTACCCAACCTGAGCTGGTTATCCGTTTCACCCTAGATAATATACATGTTTCAATGCTGTTCTCCTGAAACATCCCACCCTCGCCTTCTCCCAGAGTCCACAAGTCTGTTCCATACATCTGAGTCTCTTTTTCTGTTTTGCATATAGGGTCATCGTTACCATCTTTCTAAAGTCCATATATATGTGTTAGTATACTGTAATGGTCTTTATCTTTCTGGCTTACTTCGCTCTGTATAATGGGCTCCAGTTTCATCCATCTCATTAGAAGTGATTCAAATGAATTCTTTTTAATGGCTGAGTAATATTCCATGGTGTATATGTACCACAGCTTCCTCATCCATTCGTCTGCTGATGGGCATCTGGGTTGCTTCCATGTCCTGGCTATTATAAACAGTGCTGCGATGAACATTGGGGTGCATGTGGCTCTTTCAGATCTGGTTTCCTTGGTGTGTATGCCCAGAAGTGGGATTGCTGGGTCATATGGCAGTTCTATTTCCAGCTTTTTAAGAAATCTCCACACTGTTTTCCATAGTGGCTGTACTAATTTGCATTCCCACCAACAGTGTAAGAGGGTTCCCTTTTCTCCACACCCTCTCCAGCATTTATTGCTTGTAGACTTTTGGATAGCAGCCATCCTGACTGGCGTATAATGGTACCTCATTGTGGTTTTGATTTGCATTTCTCTGATAATGAGTGATGTTGAGCATCTTTTCATGTGTTTGTTAGCCATCTGTATGTCTTCCTTGGAGAAATGTCTGTTGAGTTCTTTGGCCCATTTTTTGATTGGGTCATTTATTTTTCTGGAGTTGAGCTGGAGGAGTTGCTTGTATATTTTTGAGATTAATCCTTTGTCTGTTGCTTCGTTTGCTATTATTTTCTCCCAATCTGAGGGCTGTCTTTTCACCTTGCTTATAGTTTCCTTTGTTGTGCAAAAGCTTTTAAGTTTCATTAGGTCCCATTTGTTTATTTTTGCTTTTATTTCTGAAATTCTGGGATGTGGGTCATAGAGGATCCTGCTGTGATTTATGTCGGAGAGTGTTTTGCCTATGTTCTCCTCTAGGAGTTTGATAGTTTCTGGTCTTACATTTAGATCTTTAATCCATTTTGAGTTTATTTTTGTGTATGGTGTTAGAAAGTGTTCTAGTTTCATTCTTTTACAGGTGGTTGACCAGTTTTCCCAGCACCACTTGTTAAAGAGGTTATCTTTTTTCCACTGTATATCCTTGCCTCCTTTGTCGAAGATAAGGTGACCATAGGTTCGTGGACTTATCTCTGGGCTTTCTATTCTGTTCCATTGATCTATATTTCTGTCTTTGTGCCAGTACCATACTGTCTTGATGACTGTGGCTTTGTAGTAGAGTCTGAAGTCAGGCAGATTGATTCCTCCAGTTCCATTCTTCTTTCTCAGGATTACTTTGGCTATTCGAGGTTTTTTGTATTTCCATACAAATTGTGAAATTATTTGTTCTAGTTCTGTGAAAAATACTGTTGGTAGTTTGATAGGGATTGCATTGAATCTATAGATTACTTTGGGTAGTATAGCCATTTTGACAATATTGATTCTTCCAATCCATGAACATGGTATATTTCTCCATCTATTTGTGTCCTCTTTGATTTCTTTCATCAGTGTTTTATAGTTTTCTATGTATAGGTCTTTTGTAATCAATCTCTCTTAAAAGATCAAGATCCTCTACTCACAAGCTGCGTGACCTTGGGCAAGTCACTGCAAATCTCTGAATTTCTTTATATGTAAAATGGGGAAACAGAAGCTCCCTGGCAGAGTTGTGATGTTTCAAGAATGAAACATACAAAGAATCAGGAACCCTGCCTTTCCATAGTAGCTGATTAATAATTGACAGATAACTGTGACTGTGTAGTTTGTCAGTCAACTGCGTCTTAATATCTGTAGGAAAACAGAAAGGGAAAGAAGAGACGCTAGGGCCTTTCCTGGTGGTCCAGTGGCTAAGACTGCATGTTCCCACAGCAGGGGGGCCGGGCTCCATCCCTGGTCAGGGAACCAGACACCACAGTGAAAGGATTCTCATGCGTCGTAACTACACAATGCCCCAACAGAGATCGAAGATCCCACATATTGCAACTAACACCCAAAGCAGCCAAATAAATAATTGTCTTAAAAGAAGAGAACCGAGGTTTCTTTAGGTCATAGATCGCTCATAAGTAGTGAGAGATACACACATCCTTTAGCAATTATTTTTGCCAAGCTCCAGTATCTCACTGTGTCCGAAGTCAAGAACAAACAGTAACGCAGACGGAGAGACACAGACAGCCTGCACCCCGCACTCCTGGGCCGATGGCGGCCTCCTCGTCAAGCTTTGAGGCGCAGAGAAGAGATGGCACAGAAGACAATTGATGAGCACCAGGGGCCCGTCATAATCAGACCTCAGGGAAATCACTCTGTGTGAGCACTGGGTGTATCTTCTAGCCCATGGTTATCATCTCTCTGTGGCCCTGGAATTCCTAATTGTGGTAAATATTATACTCAGAAGGGAAGAGGGAGAGCAGGGGAATGAGGAAGTGATGGATGGACGTGTCAGGATGCCAAGTACGCACATCAAGCAGTCCAAGTGTCAGAGTGAACGTGAATGACTTGTGGGGCCGCCCCACGCCTGGAGAAGAGGAACCAGCTCACAAGAAAGGGGAGCCGAAGATTCAAAACAAGGGAGGGCTTTCCAAACGCCACGATCATCAGCTGACCTCTCTGAGCTTTCTGCCTCTCTTCCTTACTCTCTTAGCTAGTGCTAAGTAAGAGCATTTCGGTCAGAGAAAGTGTTTGAAAAAATCTTCGCATTAGACAGACTTTAGAAAAGTGCCAGTGCATTGCTTTGATAAAGGATCCATTCCTTACACAAAGCACCTAGAGTAAGCTTCTGTGCACCGAGAGTTACAGCAGATGCCAGCCATAAGCCCTGGTATCAGAGGATGCGTTAAGTGTTTCGATAACTTGTGAGACTTAGGACTTCTTAGATAGGACAACGCATAACTACGGAGCTCTGCCCGCTCCCCAAACGTGGGTGAGCACATATCCAGTTCCATCACCTGGAGCTTCTACTTCTCTTGCTAAAATGCTCACCTCTCGAGGGCACATGACCTAAGCTAGACTAATAAAAATAAATCTTGTGATTTTTGCTGAACCTACTAGAACAGAGTGGTGATCTTTGTGCTTGAGTAGGCAAGCCAGTAAGGGGGTAGGTCTGGAACTGGTGGCCTTGACTATCACATTCGAGAGTGCTTGCCTGAGAATCAGCACAGATGAAAGCCCCAAGAGGTTCATGGGTGCGTTTGGACAGCTGGACCCAGCTGTCCCTGAACTGGTTTACCACTCCACAGCCAGACATCTTTGTTTTTTTGTTTTTCTGCTCATTCCAGTTTTAAATTAAGTACATACTCTGTGACTTGGAGAGAATTTCAGCGACTTAGTCAGTACCTATTTCACTTGTTAATTAATAGCAATCAATCTTCTCCTTGAGACGTTATCTCCAGGCTCTTCAAATATATCCAGGAGGCATTTAATATGGGATGAAGGGGAGGAAAGAAAATGAAATGCAGGAAAGTGGTTTGTAAGGAGCTGTACAGAAACAAACAAAAAACCTCACCAACACTTTGCTTTCTCAGTAAAAATGAAGGAAAAAAATCCACGTGGGGAAAGATATTACAGTCACCTGAGACCTTGGATAAGCATTAAAAAGCAAATGAATTATATTATGAAACATTAACTTACACACGCACAATCTTTGTGAATGACTGGGAAGAAAACCCACTGGAGTTCCAGGTTTTATAGTCTTGCAAAGATGGGGATAACCTCCATGCCTTTCTCACATTATTATGGGAAGAATAAAAAGTTCCTTCTGGGTGACCAGAACTAAGCTTTTCATTCCTACGAAAACCTTGGGAGAAGTCCATCTGGAATCTGGTTTCAATAAACGGTTTTCTCACAAAGCAGACAGATGACATACCAAAGAGATTTCACTTCCCCTGTAAAAAATGTGTAAGAGTTTAAGGAAAAGAAAAAGAAATCAAGTAAGAATGCAAGTGGAAGCTCCCAACTACTTAGGAGAGTTGAAAATTTTGATCTCCTTAGTGCAGAAAAGACATTTTGTAGTGTGTGTGTGTGTGTGTGTGTGTGTGTGTATCTTACTTAAGAAAGTCATTTTATCTAAACACATGATGGAGAACTTACTTCCCGTGACACCTTGGTGTCCCTGAAAAAGTACTTAGACTGTGGATCAGAGGAACCTGGGTTTAACTCTAAAAATGAAATATGTGGCCTGGACAAGTTCCTTTATATCAAGTTTCCTCAGTTTTCTTTAAAAAAAAAAAAAGGACAGGAAAATAATTGTCTTCTTCAAAAGGTAATTGGGAGAACTAAACAAAATGCTTCCTACAAGGGACTTAACATAGGTGGATATTGAATAAACACTAGCTTTTCTGTTACATTTATATGTTATAATTACTGTGCAGTTTCCTAAACAGACGCCTAAGCAAAGGAGTTATTCCGATGGTTTACCCGACACGCGCGCGGGTCTGGACAGACTTTGATGGGAACCACATGCGCTTCCCCGTGGCTCAGCGGTGAAGAGTCCGCCCGTCGGTGCAGGAAGCTGAGTTCGGTCCCCGATCCAGGAAGACCCCACATGCCGAGCGGCAGCAAAGCCCGCGCGTCACGGCTGCTGAGCCTGCGGTCCAGAGCCTGGGGCCCGCGGCTCCTGAAGCCTTAGCGGAGCTTCCCCGCCCCGGCTCCGCAGCAGGAGGAGCCGCCACGCTGAGAAACGCATGCACCCAGCTGGACGGCAGCCCCCCGCGGGCTGCAGCCAGAGAAGACCCCGCACAGCCAAAAACAAGGAAATGCAATTTAAAGGGCAATGATACAAATTCACTGATCTTCAGAAATCTGAGAACCTGGGCCGTGGAAGGTTCAAGGATGCTTATTCCAAGCCCCAAGTATTCTTAGTTAAGAGAAACTGCTTCATCAGAGATGTGTTACCTATTTAAAACACACAGTTCATATGACGCTATTCAGAATTTCTGAGTAAGGGCTACCTTTTGCTTTTTTTCATGAGCCAAAGCTACAATCTTCACTTGATACAACTGTAAACACAATAGCTGATATTCACTGAATGCTTCCTGAATGTCAGGTGGTAAAGTAAATGCTGAATGTAACAAGAAATGTTTTGTTTCTGTATTACAGCAAACCCAGGCCAGGCGCCATGGTCCCTCCCATTTTACAGGCGTAGAAACTGCAGCTCTGAGAATAAAGTCGCTTTTTAAAAAGCATTTGGCTGCACCAGGGCTTAGTTGGGGCCTGTGGGGTCTAGTTCCCTGACCAAGGGTTGAACTCCAGGACCCCTGCATTGGGAGCCAGAATTCTTCACCACTGGGCCACCTGGGAAGTCCCTAGAATTCTTTTCTCTTAAGAACTCAGTATCCAAACATTTCTAGTGCTGAAGTTTAAAGAGCAAACTGGAAACTGTCACCATAATTTTATTCATGAACAGAGTGTCCACTTAAGACTCCGCACTCATACAATGTCATATGCGTCACCACATGACCAGTTCAGGATAGAAGCTGAGAGGGAATACAACGCATGCTAATCGCAAAGGGAAACTGCAAATGACTGTGGACTTCACAGGGCCCTGTAAAGATCACACACATGGTTACTGTCGGATGAGGACCCGAGGGAGTTAAAATAGCTCACAAAGGAGAAGGAAACTAGATGATGATACACTAAGTTCTTCAAAAGAAAACTCCAGTTGAATATCAAAGGATTACCATGGACCCTGGGGCAGACGGTGAAGACCTCAGTTTTGCAAAAAATGACCCCTCTGCGGTCAGGCTGCGGGAGTCAAATGACACTTCAAACAACCGTGGCTTTATGTGTTGTGTAAATGCGTTTGTTGTTTTAAAGATCTTGAAATAAGGATTCATGGGTCAGCTGCCTGTGGCTTGAAGGAAGATGTTAGATTTGAAACCTTCACCGAATGATCAGATTTCATGCTCTCCATCTCAACAGGGCAGGACGTCCTCTCTAAGAAAGTCTAGCAAAAGTAAAAGAAAGGAATGGATTTGGGGGGCAGGTGGGGAGAATTCTCAACTGTCAGCTGGATACAGCATGTCTGAACATTTGGTGCTGAAAATGCTGGATTCAAACATTATGTGGGCAAAAGGTGACTTACCCTACACTCTCTCTTGAAAGCATCCTCTGAAGTCAGCCATCACTGTTGGTCACTGTGGGGCCAGACTGCACCAGTGACTCTCAGAATTTCCCTTCCCCTCTCTTCTCTTGTTTATGTTTATTTATTTCTGGCCCTGTTGGGTCTCCATTGCTGTGCAGGCTTCTCTGCAGTTGTGCTGAGCGGGGACGACTCCCCAGTTGCTGCACACGAGCTTCTCTTGTTGCAGAGCCCAGGCCCCAGAGCCCAGGCTCAGCAGTTGCGGTGCACAGGCTTCGTTGTCCTGAGGCATGTGGGATATTCCTGGATCAGGGACCAAACTCGTGTCTCCTGCACTGGCAGGCGGATTCGTCACCACTGTGCTGCCAGGGAAGCCCCCTCCCCCAGTTTGCATGCATCTCCTGTCAGTCATACGCTTATAAAAGTCTGGAACATGCAAAGAGTACCTAAATGCAGAACCAGTCTTTGCTCCAACATGAGCAAATACTGTCACTCAGAGACAGATGTTTAATTTTTTTCTCAACTTGCTAGTAACACAGATTTAACATGTGCGTACCTCCCATGTGATTAATCTCTAAATGCTTCCCTTTCCCTGTCTCTGTCCCTCACCTTCATTGCAGTATAACGAATCTTTGCAGCCTGGTGTAGCTTATCAGACTTTGTTCATGCTCAGACAAATACATACAAGCATCCCGGATACAAGTGCTCGGAGGCTGCATTTGTCCTTGTTGGCTTTTACAAATATAGAATTATATTAGAATTATACTTTATAATTAGAATTATAAAATATAGAATTGTATTAGATATAATTTTTGATTGCTTTTATGTATCATTGTTATGGATTGAATGTCTGTGTCCCCGAAAGTTCGTATGCTGAAATCTTAACTTCCACTGTGATGGTATTAGGAAGTGGAGCTTTTGGGCGGCGATTAGGTTATGAGGATGGGGCCCGCATCAGTGGGTTCGTGCCCTTATAAAGGAGGCCCAAAGAGCTCTCTTCCCGCCTCCACCACGTGAGGATGCAGTGAAGAGATGACTGACTCTGCACCAGGACCTTGTCCCTCCCCAGGCAGGGAATCTGCTGGCACCTTGAACTTGGACTTCTCAGCCTCTAGAACCATGAGAAGTAATGGTTATTTTTTAAGCCTCCAAGTCTAAGCAGCCCAAATGGACTGAGATAACCTCTGTTCTCCCCTTCCTCAGTCAATATATCCCAAATCTACCTTATCTTTTCAAAATAGCTGCAAAATGTTCCTTAATATGAATATACCAAAGGACATTTATGTCATTGGCTGATCAGTGAACATTTTGATAGTTTCCAAATAACTTTTTTTCCATGTTCATTACAAACAATGCTGGGGAAACTTCTATGATCAAAAGTCCTAAGCTAGTGCTTTATTTCTACAGAATAGAGTTGATTAGAATTGCTGCACTCGAATTAACGTGTATTTAATTTTTAAAAATAGACACTGCCAGATTAATTCCCGAAAAGAGGCTCCAGAGATTCACATTTTTGACAGCAATATGATAAATGTCTCTCACCCCCAAGGGTGGCAGGGAAGAAAAACAGCAGGAACGCTGATCATGTACACAATATTAAACGCCTTTTAAATGGAAAAATTGAAAAAAAAAAAGCTTACCAGGGAAAATCATACAGCATTGTCTTAATGCTCTCAGCTATCAGGACATGAACGCTAAACTCTGGAGATGGGAGGTGGGAGCAGGTTGAATTCAGCCCACACAGAACACTGCTAAACAGTGGCAATTACTAGTTGGGACACTGAGAATAGCTAGCCAGAAAGTAATATGAGACAAGGGGCCCAGAGGAAAAGGATGGGGAAAAGAGCCAAATCAGGAAGACTTTACAAGGTCTTCTCCGGTCGCCCAGCGGTAAAGAATCCACCTGGCAATGCAGAGGCCGTGGGTCTGATCCCTGGTTGGGGAATTAAGATCCCACATACCGCAGGGCCACTGAGCCCCAGTGCCCCAACTAGAGGGCTGCTTGGCAAGGTCCCACGTGATGCAACAAAGGTCCCTTGTGCCACAGTTAAGATCCAACACAGGCAAATAAGCAGATAAATTCTTTAAAAAAGGAGACGTATTCTCCAGAGTGGGAGATGCAAATGATCAGTGAGCACTCAGAAGATGCTCAATACCCTCAGTCATCAGGGAAAGGCAATCAAAACCACAAGGCGCTACCACCCCACACCCACCAAGGTACCCATGATCAAAAAGACACTACAACCCAGGTGAACCTGGAAAACGTTATGCTCAGTGAAAGGATCCAAACACAAAATGCCACCTTTGGTGTGGTTCTCTGTATCTGAACCGTCCAGGGTAGGCAAATCCAGAGGCAGGAAGCGCATTCGCGGTTGCCGGGGTGGGGGAGGGGAACTAGAGATTTACCGCCCGAGGCATTTCTTTGTTTGATGGAATTTCTGTGATGAAATGTGGAATCAGACAGTGGAGACGGCTGTGCTACCTCGTGGATACAGTAGAAAGAACTACGTCGAATAATACACGTGAAAAGGGTGAATTATAAGGTATGTGACTTATATCTCAATTTTGAAAATGCAGACCCTGGACGAAGGAACACCAGCGCAGCTCTGGGGTGGGCGGTGAACACCGATCTTGAACAGAGAATTCACAGTCAAGGCAGGTGACTTTCAAGCTAATGACAAGAAACGGATGGGATGCGTCTACCAAACAGAAATTCTCCAGGAGAACTTCTGATGAGAAAAAGCGCTAAGAGGCTGAGAAGTATGAGGTTTCTCAGAGAATGTGCCTGCTGCAAGGAGGGGCACGGAGGTGGGGCATCTGGCGGGCCGTTTTCAGAATTGTCTGTAACCGCTTGAAGCAGCGGGCTGATGCCGCAGGGTCTGTGTGGGTGGCGTGTCCAGCGGGGATGCAGGGGGTAGAGATGAGGGTAAGGAGACTGTCTGCTGAGAGAGATGTATCCAGAGAGAGAGCGGAAGGGCAGAGAGGGCGGGCGCCCAGGAAACCCGCTAGAGCCGGGTTAAAGCCCGCAATCTCTGTGGTTCAGCTGCGTCCTTGGGAGTCAGCGCGGGCGGACACCAGGCCGGGCCAGGGGCCAGCCTGCACCTCCTCCTCTTCGCCCAGAGCGGTCCCCGACCTCCCAGAACCCCCGTAACTAGCATGGTCTCGTGCCGTCCTGCTGGCTGGGGAGGTTTAAGTGGACGTCTGCTTGGGGCACGGGCTTCCGGCGAGGATCCTCCTTTGGTTCCCAGTAAAGGGAGAAAAATCAGCGGTGCACAGTTGCCTTTCCTGCTTCTGGGTTGCATCGCCCCAGGACGGGGCGTGTGGGTGGGGGCAGCCTGGAGCCGCTGCGCACGTTTAGCACACGTACCTGTCTGATAATGCTGGCGAGCTGCCGCACCGCACTAGGAAGGGCTGACCCCCAGCCTCCTTTTCATAACTAAGCGTGCTGTCTGCTTAGGGCTCTAGCACTTTCAGAGGATCCCTGAGGATCGAGGACTCACCCTTCAGCTGCTTTTCCTGCTCGTCTACTGGCGGGTCTGCTGTGTCCCGGTTCATTAATCTATCAGCTGTCTGCAAGCTTTCTGTGCCTCTCAGAGCCTGGGCTAAACTCTAGGGTCATTGCAACAACAAATGCAATGTCCTGTTCTCAGGAACTTTTACCCAAGTGGGGGAAACGGATTTAAAAAGCCAGCCAACTGGGGGAAGACCATGCGTGCCAAGCGCACAGGCCTGCTTGCCCCCTTCCCAACCAGAGATGCTGGTCCCAGGTCTGTCCCTCCATCAGGTGTCCGAGCTTTGGCGTTGGGTCTCCCAGCACACTTTGCCCAGGCACTCTGACTGGCTTCTCTTCTCGCTCCTTATGGCACAGCATTGGCAGGCAGATCATTTACACAAATCAGGATTTTCAATCCAGAAAGTATTCCATTTACTTGTTTTTAAAAAAGCAAAATTAGGCAATTTTTCTTTTTAGGAAAAAACTGACTACAAACAAAAATGAAAGACTAATGTTTTTAGAAACTTCTTATCCAGGTGAAACAGAGACGGTCTTCTATTTGTGAAAAATGCCGGTTTACGACAGATAAATCATGCCTTAGTCTCTACCATTCGTTAGGAGTGAGAACAGCTTTCTTAAAAGGGTGAACTGTTGTGATAAATGTGATAGAAAGAAATAAAAGAAGGAGGTAAATGAGGTACTTCTATTTCCCTAAAACTGGTGAGGTTTTAGGTGTAAATACGCAGGTGAGAAGTTTGGTCAGGCGATACAGCAGGGGAAAGGCCAGCGAGAAAGGACACTCATGACTGTGGACTCTGCTGTGGTTTCTCCCTGTCTTGTTTATTTCTTCACATTTATCCTGTGCCAGCCACTCTGTAGAGGTCATGCTATCATTATTTCCATCTTCCAGGAGAGCCTCTGAGGGTACACGTTCCTTGCCAAGGTTACACAGCTCCAGCGACAGAGCCGGGCTTCCCAGGAGGCACTGGTGATAAAGGACCCGCCTGCAAATGCAGGAGACGTGAGAGACGCAGGTTCGATCCCTGGGTCGGGAAGATCGCCTGGAGGAGGGCACAGCAGCCCACTCCAGTATCCTTGCCTGGAGCATCCCATGCACAGAGGAGCCTGGCAGGCTATGGTCCACAGGGTCACAAAGAGTCAGACACGACTGAAGCGACAGCACGATCGTGACAGAGCCGGCAGGCGGCCTGGGAGCCTCCGAATCTTCAGTGCGCTCCTACTAGTTTCTCGTTGCTGCTGTAACAAGCTACCACCGATTTTTGTGCCTTAAAACAGCACAGGTATCTTACATCACAGCCACGAGCACCAGGACAGTGGACGGTTGCCATGGCAACAGTGAAAGACTGCCTCCAAGGCCTGAAAAGGCCTGCTGTCCCAGTCCTGGGCGTGTCACACCCCTGTTCTCGGGTGAGTCATGAATGTTCCTCCCTCTCTTCACTCAGTTCCCTCCCTTCTGCCTTGACCTTCCGTATATACATGGTGTCCCAGTCCAAGTCGGGTTGAGAAGTTGATTTTTGAAATAAGTCCCTGCTTTTCCATTCTCTGGCCATTGAGTAAAACATGCTGTTTTAGGCTCAGCATGAGTTTCTTTTCTGATTGTGTGAATCTGAATGAACAAAGGACCTTCCCCACCGAGGAAGAGCGCTTCGGCCTGGCTAGGACCTAAGTGGAGATGCTGCTGTGCAGTTGCCGAGTCGTGTCTGACTGTTTTAACCCCAAGAACCGCAGCACACCAGGCTCCTCTGTCCCTCAGCATCTTCCAGAGTTTGCTCCAGTTCACGTCCATCGAGTCAGTGATGGCATCCAAACATCTCATACTCTATCATGCCCTTCTCCTCCTGCCTTCAATCTTTCCCAGCATCAGGGTCTTTTCAAATGAGTCAACTCTTCACATGAGGTGGCCACAGTATTGGAGTTTCAGCTTCAGCATCAGTCCTTCCAATGAACACACAGGACTCATCTCCTTTAGAATGGGCTGGTTGGATCTCCTTGTAGTCCCAGGGACTCTCAAGAGTCTTTTCCAACACCACAGTTCAAAAGCATCAATTCTTTGGCACTCAGCTTTCTTTATAGTCCAACTCTCACATCCGTACATGACTACTGGAAAAACCATAGCCTTGACTAGATGGACCTTTGTCTGCAAAATGACGACTATACATCTCTTTGCCTACAACCAATTTGGTAATACTCCTCTTAAAAGGACCCTGTGGTTATACTGGGTCTACCTGAATAATCCAGGCTCAGCTCCCCACCTCAAGATCCTTAATTTAATCACATCACAAAACCTGCTTTTGACATGCGAGTGACATATTCACAGGCCCTGGAGATTCAGATGTGGACGTCTGGCCTCCTGTTCTGGTGTGATAGTTTTGTACTTGATGTGGTTCATTCCTGCTTCTGCACGGGGATGTGCCACTGTGTGAATCTGCCCTAATTGAAACAGCCGCTCTACTGAAGGACACGTAGCTCTTTGGGAAGTACTTCCCTAGCGACTCTGGAATTCTAATCAACATGTATTGGAAAAAGAAAGGGAAGAACTGAAGAAACGAATTTAAACAACCACGTTTTGGCAGAGCAAACACACTAGCCTCTGACCCAAAGGTGCGAGAAACGGGGCTGTGCACGGCAGCAGTCACGGTGCATGTGGCTTGGGCATTGTTGCCGGCTTTCCCCGAAAGAAGACTTTCAAATGGAACCTGAAACTGGCAGCTGAAGCTAGAAATACAATATGGAAATAAAAACCAGGCATTTTGATTTTCTGAGATACTGCTATTGAAGATGAAGTATAATGCTAAACTTTGGAGAGAAATCCCTCATCTACATGAGTTGTACTACTTGATGTTGGTTTGATATCAAGATCCCTAGTCTCTTACCCTCACCAAGGAAAAATACTGTGCAAGATAAATTTATCTCTACAAGGCAACAGAATGCAATTTCATGAATCAGTTTTAAAGAAGGGTTGTGCCTGATGGATCTCTCCCACAGTGTGTCTGGAAGACAAATAAGTAAAGCACTGAAATAGTATAAGGGATGCAGGAACAAAAAGTTTCAAGGTTACACTTTAAACTTGCAAGAGCTGTTATCTAGATGGAGCTGATGCCGTCAACTTCACACCCGAATGATGGCCCTCATTAACATTAGATCCGAAACAGAAAAATAAACGTTCCTCACATGTTGACCACATGCCAGACACATGCAGTACTTCCAAGTACTGCAGGTATATCAACTCATTTAAGCTTTCCAACGATCTTCAAAGCCTTGTCCTTCCGTTATGATGATTCCTATTTTACAGATGTGAGACCAGAGAGGCTCAGCAACTCGCCTAAGGCCACATAGCAAAGCCACGACTTGAATTCAGGATGCCGCTCCCTAAGGCCTAGGCCGTGTGCTCAGGCACTGCTTCTCAACAGGTCTTCATGGGAGACGTCCCCGCGAGGCAGTGACCGTCTCTAACAGGAGAAAACGGGAAAGGAAAGGTGCAGGTAAAAAGAAGGAAACGGCCACTCGGGGTCCCATCTCTCTGCTCCCCCAGTCGCTCTTCTCTGCTGTCCAGTCGCTCAGTCATGCCCAGCTCTTTGTGACTCCACGGACTGCAGCTCACCAGGCTCTCTGTCCATGGGATTTATCAGGCAAGAACCCTGGAGTGGGTTGCCATGTCCTCCTCCAGGGGATCTTCCCAGCCCAGGGATTGGAGCTGGGTCTCCTGCACTGGCAGGCAGACTCTTGCCACGGAGCCACCAGGGGAGCCCGGGTTTCTCTATGTGCATACACACACGCATGCACCAAATGGACACAGACATGCATCAACAGGCATGGCCAGAGAATGCTGTCCAAAGGACAAAAAGAAAATCACCCACTTTTGTAGCCCTTTAAAAACTGCACTGAAAGTGATAATAACCCGGAGAAAACAGCACAAGGATGATAAGCTGCCTTCCCAGTTAAAAGGGATAATCACTCCAAAGTGAGTTCCAGAGGGCGCATTGTCAGTGGAGGCAGGCGGAGGTTTTGGCTTCAGAGGATTAACTTAAACTTGCTACAGATTCTTCAGTGGGTGCCGATGCAAGTCTGCATCATACGAAAGCTGGTGCAACCCACGGGTCACTCAAACGAGATTTTTTTTCCTGTGTATGCAGGTATCCACTGCAACACACTGTCCCAGATTGTTCCCTATATTTCTATTACCCATTTTCCTCTTTCCAGGAAGACCTGCCAATAATATGTATATTATATATTATAAAGTATATATATACACATTGTATATATATATTATACATTATATATAACATATTATAATATATATTATATTATAACAATATAACATATACTTATATATAATATATATTATTTTATATATATATAAAAGAGCAGAGAGGAAAGTAAGGAAGGGGGGAGAAAAAAGGAGAGGGAGAGAACAAGAGAGGGGACTGTCTCGATTTCCAACATTTTGTTCCCATGTTCTTCCTTCTGACACTCTCCTCACCCTTGTGCCCCATATTAAAAATAGAGTCCAGAAAAATAGAGTGATTCAACAGTGAGTGAATGACCACAAAGAAAACCATTTCTGTAGGACACATTACATTGTCAGGGCCCATGGATCAGTCGAGATCGTCGACAGTTTGCGCATTATAGAAACGATATGATTCTGCTTTCCAAGTGTGTGCATCTCAGCAGCCAGCTTCACACCCCTCTCACCGAAGCTGCTGCTGCGGATTCAGTCCATTCCACGCACATCAAAGCAGACATCTGACTCACAGGTTGAAAGGCAGGAAGAGACTTGTGACTTCATCTCATCCTGTGGTTGCCAATCCTGCCTGTGCCTCTGAACCCTCTAGAAAATGTTCAGCAGTTCAGACCACCAGGGCTCAACCAGAGGGTATTCTGGAAAGATGGGACCTGGGCATCTACACTTCTAATAAGCAACCTAGGTAAGATACTGGGACATCATATAATAAGAAATATATATTTGGTCTTCATCCCTGTTCCTGGCACAGAACTCCTAAAACTTATATTTAAGAGTCAAGAAGATGACTTTTGTTATTGATAACAAGCCAGCCCCTTTTAACCACATCTGAGTTTATGTTAATGAGGTGACTTTGGAAAAGCCCCTCTAAGGATGGGGCCCCTGTTGCCAGAGAAACAAGACATGTGATCAGAGGGCTAGGATTTCAGCTTCACCACCCCGGCCAATCTTGCAGGAGGGGAGAGCAGCTGAAAACTGAGCTCCAACCATCAACAGCCAGCGATTTAATCAAGCACGCCTCCATAATGAAGCCTTCACAAACGTCTCTGAAGAACAGGGTTCAGATTGCTTCCGGGTTGATGAGCACGGGGAGGTTCTGGACGGTGGCTTGTCCAGAGAAAGCACGGACGCTCCCCTGCCCCCAGGGTCCCCTCCCCCGCCTCCCCATCACCTCCTCCATCGGCCGGCCGTCGTCGCTGAATTGCATCCTCTTAGAATAAACTGGTAACCTAGTAAGGGGCTTCCCTGGTGGCTGAGCATAAAGAATCTGCCTGCCAATGCAGGAGACATGGGTGCAATCCCTGGGTCGGGAAGATCCCCTGGAGAAGGGAACGGCACCCCAGTCCAGTATTCTGGCCTGGGAAATGCCATAGACAGAGGAGCCTGGGGGGCCTCAGTCCAGGGGGCCGCAGAAGGATTGGACATGACTGAACAGCGACAAGCGAGCAAGCACACAGCTCTCCGGTGCCCTGTGAGCCATTCTGGCAAATGATTGCACCTGACGGGGCAGTCGTGGGAACCTCTGGTCTGTAGCCGAGCAGGACAGAAGTTGTGGGTAACCCGGGGACTCCCCACTTGCCATCGGCAAATTTAGTGGGAGGTAGTCTTATGATACTGAGCCCATAACCAGTGGGAGTCGATGCTAACTCTTGGTAAACGGTGTCAGAACTGAACCGAACTGTGGGACACCCAGCTGGTGTCACAGAACCCCTTGGTATGGAAAACCCACATAACTGCCGTCAGATGTGGTGTGAGCAGCAGAGCGTGGACAGGGGAGACAGAGCAGTTTCTTCTCTCACATGAGGAAATTCTAAAGCTTCTGGAAGCAGGGCTGTGATTCATCTCACTGTTCAGCGAAGCCCAGAAGCTCATGCAAATGACAGCAACCACAACGACTGTAGAGTCATAAAGCTAACACGCATGGAGCACTCACCATGGGCCACGGAAATGTGTGCTTTTATCATATCTGAGACTTAGCTCGTAGGTACTGTTTTTATCCCACTTCCGGGGCAAGGAGGCTGAGGTTCAGAGAGGTTAAGTAACTGGCTCAAGGTCACACAGCTGGTAGGTGGCAAAACCAGCAGTCTGATTCCAGAGTTCTTGCCCTCAATCACTGGGACACCCTGACTCTTATAGACTCTACTGGTACTTTTTACACAGTAGAACTCAGTTCACTTCTGATGCTTGGAATTTATAGCCTTGTTGTTTAGTCGCTCAGTTGTGTCCGACTCTTTGTGACCCCCGTGGACTGTAGCCCGCCAGGCTCCTGTCCATGGAATTTCCCAGGCAAGAATATTGGAGTGGATTGCCATTTCCTTCTCCAGGGATCTTCCTGACCCAGGGATCAAACCCGCATCTCCTGCCTCTCCTGCACTGGCAGATTCTTTACCACTGAGCCACCAGGGAAGCCCCAGTAGCCTTATACTCCGGAATAAAATCAAATAGAGAAGTACATTGTGCAGCTTCAACACTGCCCTCTGCTGTCTTCTGCATTTCACTTGTTTCCTTGGAATTCCTAAGTGCTCGGTAATAAGTAAAATACTTGGTGAAGGATCACCTTGAGTCCTCTCAGCAATTCCATGAGATAGGTATCATTATCCCCACTTTACAGATGGGAAAACTGAGGCTTAGAAAGCCACATGACTTGCTCCAGTTCCCACAGCCAGTGAGTTGCAGGGCAGGGGTTTTAACTTTGGTCTGCTGGACTCCAAAGAGCCCAGGCTCCCAGTGTCCCTATTCCGTTGCTTTTCACTTATTGCCGTAAATCCTCAGACTCTTCCAGACATCATACACGCCCAAGAGAGACGAATACTGTTATGAGCTGAATTGCTGAGATGATGGAGTTCCTACGACCTCATTTGGAAACAGGGTCTCTGCAGGGGACCAAGTTAAGATGAGGCTGGGGCTGTGCCCAGCCCCACGTCCCTGTGTCCGTACAAAAGGGAGAGGCTTGGACCCAGAGACAGATGCTCATAGAAGGAAGATGCTGGGGAAACCAAGGAGGAGCGCTGTGTCAAAGCCACAGCGTGTCTGAGGCCACCGGGAATCAAAGCAGGGGCAGCGGACAGTCCTTTTTTTTTAGACTTTTTTGTTTGATGTGGACCAATTTTTTAAGTCTTTATTGAATTTATTACAATATTGCTTCTATTTTTTGTTTTGGTTTTTTGGTCATGAGGCATGGGGAAGTCTTAGCTCCCCGACCAGGGATCGAACCTGCCACCCCTGTGTTGGAAGGCAAAGTCTTAACTACTGGACCACCAGGGAAGGCCCCAGGGAACGGATTTTTTCACACACAGAGCTCTCAGACGATCCCGCCCTTGCCCACACCCTGAGTTCCCACTTCCAGCCCCAACATGGTGAGACGGTACATTCCTGTCGCCTAAGCCGTCCGCCCTGTGCAGCCTGCGTTTGCAGCCCCAGGAACGACACGCGTGCCTTCCACGTGGCTTCAGCCCTGGCATCTGTTCCACCATCAACAGGGTCAGCAGCCCTTCCCGCCCGCGTCTCCACCCCCAGGACGAGCAGTCCGCCGGGACACTCACCTTCCTCGTAGGGTTGCATAGCGGGGGCGAACATCATGACCGGTAGGCCGTTTTGACCACACGCGTCTCCAGATGCAACCTGGAACAGAACGTGTGGCAGTATTAGCCAAGTCTTGGATGAGAAAAACCAGAAAAACTCAGGAAAGAAACTCAAGGACACAGGGCACCTCACAAAATAAAGTCTCCACTTCTAGAAACCACCACCTCTTTCTATCACGCCTCAGAGAAACGAAAACCCCCGATCGAAAGCTCTGGATTCCCGGGCTGACGAGAGCTCTGCATGGTCTACGCCCGCGTTCAGCAAGCTCTGCGAGCCCGGGCAGGACAGACCCCTCCGCCCAGATGGGACTCCCGGGCAAACTGAGGTGCTGGTGCGACTGGTGAGGGGACAAGAGCGTGACGGGCTGGGCGGTTAACCATACCCCAGGGTCCCGCACGCGAGCACAGCCTCCAGGCCACACTCTCCTCAGATTCAGGAAGCCGCCCGTTGCTATTTTTCTGCTCCACGCCCACCCACTCCATCGAGCTGTTGCAACACCTTTCCAGTTTTAGGTCACTGCTGGATTATTTTCTCTTCATTTATTGCTGACATTTAAAAAGACTACACACATATATGTAGGCGTATATGTACATATATATACACATACAGATACACTCACATGGAAAGAAAAAAAGAGCAAAAAAGAATGTGCTACTCGATGTCATTTTTGTAATAAAGGATACCACTCGTAGTTGGCATTAACTTAATATTGATTATACGCTAAGTACTTTGCATATCTCATCTTATTTTGCTAACACTATTAGTAGTGTAATATATGTTAATAAGTGCAGAGAAAGAAAAAAAGCTAAGAGACTAAATACCCATCTTTTGGAAGACTTTTCTTTACTTTATATTTTTGTAACAGTTTTGTTTAAAAGAAGCTTGTGTTTGGAAGTTCCCTGGATACCGGAGTTGTGATGACCAAGAAACATCTCCGGATATTGCCGGTGGCGAGGCAGAACCACCCACGGTTGACCCACCGGTCCAGACCCACCTGGACCTGTACATCGGATGGATGGGAATCAGTCACCATGGAGACTCAGGTTCCATGGTCCCCCATCCCTGCGATTTCTTGTTCCCTGGGCCTTGAGTGGGGTCCTAAGAGCCTCCACTTTTAACAGCTCCTCGGTGGGGTGTGGAAGTTTGCGTCCCACTGAGCAAGCCCCCGGAGCAGCAGCCGCCGCATCGCTCGCCCTGAGGAGCCGTCTCCCGACCCTCCCGACCAATAGCTAACGACGCAGGGACCGTAAGGACACCACCTCGTGAGTGTCTGCTTCCGGGTCATTCTCTTGGTCTTCAGCTCTTTGGGGAACACTCATTTGGTTACCCATTGTTCCTGCAACAGAGAAGAGAGACACGGGGAAAGTTAAAACCCAGGAGAAACGAGTCTCACTTCTGCCTATAAAACTAAGATGCAGAGACCTGCCCAGTCACTGGCGGAGTATTATCACAAGCACCAGGGAGACCAATTGCGCATGTCTGTTTGAGGAATGAGGGGAGATTTGGGGCTCATGAATTCACCAGAACTAACGTCAAATGCAGGAGCTTCACTGCTGGTCCAGTGGTTAGAACTCCACACTGGAGCTGCAGGGGGCACAGATTCCATCCCTGGTTGGGGAACTAGATCCCACAAGCTGTGTGGTGTGGGAAAAAAAAGTGCAATAAAGAGTTTGGTGGTTTAGTCGCTCAGTCGTGTCCAACTCTTGCAACCTCATGGACTGGAGCCCGCCAGGCTCCTCTGTCCATGGGATTCTCCAGGCAACGATGCTGGAGTGGGTTGCCATTTCCTTCTCCAGAATAGAGTTTGGGGACCTGAAAAAGAGCGGATACGTGTGTGTGTGTGACTGATTCACGTTACTGCAGAGCAGGCGGGAACACTGTTGTAAAGCAACTATGCGCCCATGAACTTTCTCAATTCATTATCTGTTTCAGGCCCTGCGGGGTCTCTGTTGCTGCCCGGCTGTCCTCTGGCTGCGATGCCCCGGCTCCTCCCTGCACTGACTTCTCGTGTGGCGAAGCGTGGGCTCTGGGGCATGCGGGCGTCGGCAGCTACGGCTCGTGGGCCGGGTACTTTCAGCCCCTGTCTCTGGGCAGGCTCCGTAGTGGCAGCACATGGGCGCAGCTGCTCTGGGGCGTGTGAGATCTTCCTGGACCAGGGATGGAGCTTGCGTTCCCTGCATTGGCAGGCGGGTTCTTTACCTCTGAGCCAGTAGGGAAGCCCCCTAAAATTTCTTTAAAATGCAGTCCCAACTTTCAACTGCTTTTCATTCCTGGGGGAATGTTATCATATGAAAGCATATTCCACGTAGATATCATTTTCTTCCTTCCTAGCCAGTCACAGCTATTAGATCAAGGAGATTTTAGAATGGGGACAGTTAAAATGACACATACAATTTTCAATAGTCTCTGATCCTCAAACTAAATTAAATCCTATGTTAAAACCTCTTGTAGCACAGGCATTTTTTCGTAGCACTTAGCACTATGTGTAATTATATCTCTATTTGGCTATATTTTCATTCACTTATTGATTCAACAAATGTACACTGAGCACCATCCCTGCACCATATGCTGAAGCAGACACCAGGGTTGCAGCTGTGAATTAAACAGATGAGCCCCTTTGACTTCACGGAGTTGAAATCTGTTGGGTGGACGGAGAATAACACACAGACAGTAAATCCACATATGTAAACGTGGACAGTAAATCCTTGAGCATGTCCCATGGCTCAAGGCAGCACACGTAGTGGTGTTGAGCATAGACCCGGAACAGGACAACCTGGGCTTGAAGGCTCTCCCTGCCCCTCACTGCTGTGTGTCCTTGGATGAGTTAATTAGCCTCTCTGTGCCTCAGAGGGCCGCTACAAGTACACAGTGAGTTAATGCTTGTAAAGGGGTTAGAACAATGCGTGACTCTTCATAAGCAATATAGAAGTATTTGTTAATCCAAACACATAGGGTTCAATGCTATGAACAAAAACGTAATATGTGATATGTCTGTTATTATAGGGGGCACACGAGAGGGCAGGAAGCTGCAACGCGGGATAGGATGGTTCTGGAATGAAGTACCACTGATCCAGGCTTAACTCTGAGGGCAATGCAGAACATTTAACTTCCATCTCCCTTCCCCATTAGCTGTAAGCATCATGAGGGCAGGACAGTCTCTCTTTACCCACCATTATATCTCAGCACTGCGTCTGCACTAATCAGGTGTCAAATGATTACTTATTAGTTGAGTGGAGGGAATAATTATTAGTAACAATCCCTCACCCCGCAGTACTGAACTAGGCCCTAACCCACATCATCCCTAAACCCTCAAGAGCCTCATGACGGCACTGATGACGACAGTTCACAACGGTCCACATGTCCTCAGCTCCAAACACTGTTTTCCAAGAGTGCGTCCTGGGCCATCTCGTGTGGCCCTGCACGCCCGTGTGAAATGGGTGTCACCATCATGTCACTCTAGCCGAGAGGAAGCTGAGTCACAAGGAGGTAAAATCACTTTCCAAAGGTCAGCTGGTTAAAGACGGCAGAGGGAGATTCCTGCCCACGCTGCCCATGCTCCAGCTTCTGGAATGTTCCCCACGGAATTCCCTTCCCCGTGGAAAGGAGGGAATTGAGCCTCCCCAACGCGCCCAGGACACACATCCGGAGAAAGGCCATGTGCGGTCTTGACCCAGAGGATGTCTGCTTCCAGAGGTGGGGCTCTTTCAGTCCCTCTAAGCTGCCTTACTAGTTAAAAGCTGCTTTTTTCACACACATAAGTGATTCCAATGTAGCCCTTCTCCAAAGACCTGGCTGCTGACTCATCAGCCTGCTGGCTCTTGGAATAACAGCCAGGGGTTTTAATTCCTGGCCAAACACAGTCAATGCATCTTCAAGGATTTCCATGGGAGGAGACTTGAGTAATCAGAAATTTGGGAGGCCACAAAAGGGCTTTCTTGGGGGAAACTGGTAGATATCAGAATTGGGATTTTATATATTAACAACAGGTCATTACAACAGGTAATAAAGCTGAGCAGTGTGAAAACATACAGGACCCCTGTTAGGTTGCAATATTTTTTATTTATAAAATCCAAGATATCCATACTCCCAATAGGCCATCACTTCATCTACAAATGGGATACTATGAAAATAATATTGCATATTCAAGGCCAGGGTCAGCAAATGACAGCTGGGGAACAAATCCAGTCTGCCGCCTGTTTTAGGCTGGCCTATGTGCTAAGAATGGATTTTACGCTTATAAAGGGTTGGGGAAAAAAATCAGAAGAATCATAGATTGTGACACATGAGAATTATATGAAATTCAAATTGTGGTATCCATAAATAAAATTCTTTTGGAAGACAGCCATGCCCATTCATTTATCTATAGTCTACCTACAGCTGCTTTCATGGACTGAGGCAGAGTTGAGGAGTTTCAATAGAGACCATATGGCCTGCAAAGCCTAAGATATTTACTATCTGGCCTTTTCTAGAAAGTTTATAGGTTTTGCTTAACATTAGCCTTGGTAACATATATTCATTTTGCAAACAATGAGATTGAAGCAGCTGAGAGATTAAGTGTTGCCCAAACTAAGACTGACCAGGAAGTGAACCCACTGTGTATAAAAACACTGACAACTCTAGTAACCATAGTAATGACGAGACAGTAATACCAGGAGCTTCTCCGGTGGCTCCGTGGTAAAGGACCCGCTGCGGGCGCAGGAGACGTGGACCTGCTCCCTGGGCCGGGAAGGTCCCGCGTGCCGCGGAGCAGCTAAGCCCACGCATCACCGCTGCTGCAGCCGGGGCTTCAGAGCTGGGGAGCAGTAACTGCCGAGCTCACGGGCTGCAGCTCCTGGAGCCTCACCCCCGAGAGCCCGAGCTCTGCAACACGAGCAGCCAGCGCAGCGAGAAGTCGTGCGCCCCCCCGGAGAGCAGGCCCCTCCGGGGAACCGGAGAACAGCGTCACACGGCAACAGGCCCCAGGCGCAGCGTCAGTAAACACCATCATGTTTGAAAGACGGTAACATCAATAATGGCCTTGACCAGACGGATCTTTGCTGGCAAGGTGATATCTCTGCTTTTTCATATGCTGTCTAGGTTGGTCATAACTTTCCTTCCAAGGAGTAAGCATCTTTTAGTTTCATGGCTGCAATCACCATCTGCTGTGATTTTGGAGCCCTCCAAAATAAAGTCTGACACTGCTTCCACTGTCTCCCCATCTATTTCCCATGAAGTGATGGGACCAGATGCCATGATCTTAGTTTTCTGAATGTTGAGCTTTAAGCCAACTTTTTCACTCTCCTCTTTCACTTTCATCAAGAGGCTCTTTAGTTCCTCTTCACTTTCTGCCATAAGGGTGTCATCTGCATATCTGAGGTTACTGATATTTCTCCCAGCAATCTTGATTCCAGCTTGTGCTTCTTCCAGCCCAGCGTTTCTCATGAAGTACTCTGCATATAAGTTAAATAAGCAGGGTGGCAATATGCAGCCTAGACGTACTCCTTTTCCTATTTGGAACCAGTCTGTTATTCCATGTCCAGTTCTAACTTGCTTCCTGACCTGCATACAGGTTTCTCAAGAGGCAGGTCAGGTGGTCTGGTATTCCCATCTCTTGAAGAATTTTCCACAGTTTCTTGTGATCCACACAGTCAAAGGCTTTGGCATAGTCAATAAAGCAGAAATATATGTTTTTCTGGAACGCTCTTGCTTTTTTGATGATCCAGCGAATGTTGGCAATTTGATTTCTGGGTCCTCTGCCTTTTTAAAACCAGCTTGAACATCTGGAAGTTCATGGTTCACGTATTGCTGAAGTCTGGCTTTGAGAATTTTGAGCATTACTTTACTAGAGTGTGAGATGAGTGCAATTGTGTGGTAGTTTGAGCATTCTTTGGGATTGCCTTTCTTTGGGATTGGAATGAAAACTGACCTTTTGCAGTCCTGTGGCCACTGCTGAATTTTCCAAATTTGCTGGCATATTGAGTGAAGCACTTTCACAGCATCATCTTTTAGGATTTCAAATAGCTCAGCTGGAATTACATCATCTCCACTAGCTTTGTTCTTAGTGATGCTTCCTAAGGCCCACTTGACTTCACATTTCAGGATGTCTGGCTCTAGGTGTAGTGATCACACCATTGTGATTATCTGGGTCATGAAGATCTTTTTTGTACAGTTCTCCTGCGTATTGAATTGATGCTTTTGAACTGTGGTGTTAGAGAAGACTCTTGAGAGTCCCTTGGACTGCAAAGAGATCCAACCAGTCCATCCTAAAGGAGATCAGTCCTGGGTGTTCATTGGAAGGACTGATGCTGAAACTGAAGCTCCAATACTTTGGCCACCAGATGAGAAGAGTTGACTCATTTGAAAAGACCCTGATGCTGGGAGGGATTGGGGGCAGAAGGAGAAGGGGACGACAGAGGATGAGATGGCTGGATGACATCACCAACTCGATGGACATGAGTTTGTGTAAATTCCGGGAGTTGGTGATGGACAGGGAGGCCTGGCGTGCTGCAATTCATGGGGTCACAAAGAGTCAGACATGACTGAGCGACTGAACTGAACTGAATATTAATAATAATAATGTTGGTGTTTAGTTGCTAAGTCATGTGTTAGTCACTCAGTCATGTCTGACTCTTTGTGACCCCATGGACTGTAGCCCACCAGGCTCCTCGGTCCATGGGATTCTCCAGGCAAGGACACGGGAGTGGATTGCCATGACCTCCTCCAGGGGATCTTCCCGACTCAGGGATCAAACCTATGTCTTCTGCTTTGGCAGGTGGATCCTTTACTGCTGAGCCACCAGGGATGCCCCAATATAATAATCATAACAAATTTGGTGAGTGCTCATCACCTGCTGGGAAACTGTCCTGAGAGCTCCATGTGCCATAAATGAGTTCCCTCCTCACAGCAAACCAACAAGGCACTTCAGTTCAGTTCAGTCGCTTGGTCGTGTCCGACTCTTTGCAACCCCATGAACCTGCAGCACGCCAGGCCTCCCTGTCCATCACCAACTCCCGGAATTTACCCAAACCCATGTCCATTGAGTCGGTGATGCCATCTAACCATCTCATCCTCAGTCGTCCCCTTCTCCTCCTGCCCCCAATCCCTCCCAGCATCAGGGACTTTTTCAATGAGTCAACTCTTCACATGAGGTGGCCAAAGTATTGGAGTTTCAGTTTCAGCATCAGTCCTTCCAATGAACACCCAGGACTGGTCTCCTTTAGGATGGACTGGTTGGATCTCCTTGCAGTCCAAGGGACTCTCAAGAGTCTTCTCCAACACCACAGTTCAAAAGCATCAGTTCTTCGGCGCTCAGCTTTCTTTATAGTCCAACTCTCACATCCATACATGACCACTGGAAAAACCATAGCCTTGACTAGACGGACCTTTGTTGGCAAAGTGATGTCTCTGCTTTTTCATATGCTGTCTAGGTTGGTCATAACTTTCCTTCCAAGGAGTAAGCATCTTTTAATTTCATGGCTGCAATCACCATCTGCCATGATTTTGGAACCCCCCAAAATAAAGTCAGCCACTGTTTCCCTGTCTGTTTGTCATGAAGTGATGGGACCAGATGCCATGATCTTAGTTTTCTGAATGTTGAGCTTTAAGCCAACTTTTTCACTCTCCTCTTTCACTTTCATCAAGAGGCTCTTTAGTTCCTCTTCACTTTCTGCCATACGGGTGGTGTCATCTGCATATCTGAGGTTATCCTCTCAGGGGTGCTGGTAGAGAGGAGCTACCCCACGCCTGAGGTCAGGGGCGGCGGCGGAGGGGAGCAAGGCAGAGGTATCATCATTCTAATATTACAGATGAGAAAACGGAAATTCGTAGGTTAAACGCCTCGACCAAGGCCACTTGCAAAAATGTATACACAGTAGATGATGTCTCCACCTAAATCTAGCTTTTTACAAAATTAAAAATAACTTACCATTGGGCTTACAAACTTTCAAAGCTCCTATTATTTAATTTACATTTAATTCAATTTGGGAGCTAACTTCAATAAAAATGTTTGAGGTTATAAAAACATCTTTGCCCTGAGAGAGGTGTCGGGTGTGCAGATAGGAGAGAAACTTTCAACCCGCAAGAGTTTGGGTTCCCTATCATGACCATTGCAGGTTTTAAGGCGCCTCTCGGGCAGTGTCGAGGCCTGAAAGAAGGAAAATCCACTTGCACGTCTTTTGCGGGGACAACTTGGACTCAGATAACATTGGTTTCCGCAGCAGTTACAACATGCGTGTTGTGAAATTGCTTCTGCCTTTCAAATTTTGCGAGAGGCCGGATTTCCAAGAGCCGAAAACAAACGCTTACTGCCACCTATCGGTCAGCGTCAGCATTGGCCGGAGCAAACGCGCTGGGCCCGGAGCAAACGCGCTGGGCCCGCAGCAAACGCCCTGGGCCCGCAGCGAACGCGCTGGGCCCGCAGCGAACGCGCTGGGCCCGGAGCGAACGCGCTGGGCCCGCAGCGAACGCGCTGGGCCCGCAGCAAACGCCCTGGGCCCGGAGCAAACGCGCTGGGCCCGCAGCGAAGGCGCTGGGCCCGCAGCGAAGGCGCTGGGCCCGCAGCGAACGCCCTGGGCCCGCAGCAAACGCGCTGGGCCCGGAGCAAACGCACTGGGCCCGCAGCAAACGCGCTGGGCCCGCAGCAAACGCGCTGGGCCCGGAGCAAACGCGCTGGGCCCGCAGCGAAGGCGCTGGGCCCGCAGCAAACGCCCTGGGCCCGCAGCAAACGCCCTTGGCCCGCAGCAAACGCGCTGGGCCCGGAGCAAACGCGCTGGGCCCGCGCGCGTGTGCTCAGTCGTGTCCGACCCTGCGCCCCCACGTACGGCAGCCCCCCAGGGAGGTCAGAATGTCCGGGGACGTCAGAGGCAATGCTTTCACTTTTAGCGGCTAAGCCTTCCGTTGAAGGTTCGCAAGACCATGGCACGTCCTTTTGTGCCCCGAAGACGCTGCTGTTTTAGTCGCTCAGTCGTCTCCGACTCTGCGCGACCCCGTGGACGGCAGCCTGCCAGGCTCCCCTGTCCATGGATCCTCCAGGCGAGATACGGGAGCGGGCTGCCATGCCCTCCTCCAGGGCATCCTCCTGATCCCGGGATCGAGCCTGCGTCTCCCACACTGCAGGCGGATTCTTTACCAGCTGAGCCACCAGGGGCGCCCGCCCCAGAGACGGCACAGCTAGTGAGGCGGTAGCGTTGATCACACCTGAGTGGGGACGTGCCAGTGCTGAGACCTCCGGGTGAAGTCAAATAAGGGCGTGGGCTCTGGGAACTAAACACCCAGGCGGGAGTCCCCACCCAGCCACCTACTGAATGAGTGACACCGGGCAAGTTACCGAGCCTCATGGGGCCTCAGTTTCCCCTTCTGTAAAATGGGGAGAGGTCAAGGCACTAGTAGACAGAAGCTGCCCCAAACAGGGTGTGGCACGTGGTGAAGGTGTACCCTGAAGCTGATCTTCATGGTTAGAAGTATCACCATGATCCCCACTGATACTTTCAGAGTTGTCTGATACAATCAGCTAAAGAACTTGGCAGCACTGCTGATTTCCGTGATCATCTCACACAGTTGGCTAGGGATCCTGGATCTGTATTTTTAGCAAATGCACACAGGTATGGGGGACTGGGATGGAGAGTAGCACCCAGGTTGTCCTGGGGATGAGGACATTCTGGGGAGGCAGAACCATCCTGTTTTAGCCAGGAAAGTCCCAGGCAAACCAGAATGAATTCATCACCCTGAAAGCCATGTCAGGGACTCTATGAGGCAGGAGCCCTGTTTATCCCCATTTAGCAGATGGCAAAACTGAGGCTGCAAGTGGTCCAGACTGGACCATTCCTGTCTGTGATGAAGTTTCCTCCAGTCTCCAACAGAGGAGAAGAATAAATCAGGTGATGCATTTTTTCCATCAAGAAAAACATTCTTTGAAAGAGCTAGGTTTTTATTTTGGAAAAAAAAGTGAAGGTGACATCAAAATGCCCTTTCATGACCTGATGGTGTGCATTGTTTTGTTCTTATGAATGTTCTTAAATCTGACATTAAACACAAGTCTCCATATGGCAGAGAGGTTTATTTTTGAAATTAAACTCAAGGGCCTAGCATTCGGAGAACGTGGGCTAAGTCTTTGGCTGGGGGTCATTCAGATGAGAAAGTCTCCTTACTTCTCCTCTCCCCACCTCTGTTATTGAGGCCAGTCTTCAAACTGTTACACATTCCAATGCCCATGGGAGATTTTATTCCCCGTGTCCAGGCCCCCGCCAGACCCATTCCATCAGAACCCTTGGCTGGGGCCTGGGCATCAGAATATTTTCGAGATCTCCAGGTGACTTCCACGACAGTGAGGGCTAAGAGGTGCCATCCTGGACATTTTGGGGGAGTAAGGTTCACTTGGGCCAGGGACTCCCCCAGATGCTGACCCCCCTGGTACATGGAACCAGGGTCCAGATTCTCAGAGAGAGGAAGGGCTTTGGCTTTAAAGGTCCACAAATCACAGCCAGCTCAGGGAATCTGAAAATGTTTGCAACCCTTTCAAAGCACTCTTTTTTTTTTTTTTTTGGCCAAACTGTCCACGTGGCATGCAGGATTTGTTTCCTGACCAAGGATCGAACCTGGGGCATGGTAGCGATGGTGACAAATCCTAACTACTAGGCCAGCAAGGAACTCCTGAGGTGGGCATTCTTATTGTCCCCATTTTACAGATGCATCACCTGAGTCCAGAGAGCCTGAATTCCTTGTCTAAGATCATGCTATGAGCTGAACTATGTCCCCCTCCAAATTCACGTGTCAAAACCCTAACCCAGCATGACTGTATTTAGAGATAGATTAGAGTAAGTTATAAGGGTGGAGCTCTAATCCTAAGGATTAGCAGCCTTAGAAGACACCCAAGAACTTGCTTCCTCTCTCTATTATGTGAGGACCCCACAAGAAGGCAGAGGTGTGAGGGCTGCAAGCGAGGAAAAGCACTTCCACAAAAACAAGAATTAGTTAGGATCTTCATCTTGGATTTATTAGCCTCTTGGGTTGTGGGAAAACAAACATCTGTTGTTCAAGTCACCCAGTCTATGGGTTGTTTGTTTGTTTTTTGTTACACAGCTTAAGCTGACTAATACAGATCATCAGCTAGTAAGAGGGAGCATCAGGACTTCACCCTTAGCAGCCTGGCTCCACAGTTCAAGCTCTAAGCTTTTTCTTACTCTTACTGTCTCCTCTGCCATATAAGTTATGCTAAATTTTATTAAGTATTTGCATATAATGTAATACAACATACACTATAAAATACTTATTGCATTTCTGTTTTTGCAATGAGAAATCAAAATCATAACTAGTCAAGGAACACGGCCAGATCTAAAGTGAATAAAAAATTGAAAAGTCATCAACAATCTTTGGAAAGATTTAGCCCAAGGGCTTGGCAGCAGTCAGATGAGAAAAATGTTAGTTCTTACTATTTATTTGTCTTATTAGTGTTGTAATCACATCAGCTTTATTTTGACCCACAAGTGAATTCGCCATTCTGGGAAGTTTCCTTTGGATTTCTCCTCATTTACTCCGGTGACTGGTGTTCAGGAGGCCTCATTTAATGTAATTAATCAATTAATCAGTTTTAGAGGGTTTTAACTGAATAACTCTGACATGTCACATTTATAAGTTTAAGGTGCAACGTGCTTTACTTTGATACATTTATATTTTGTAATATGGTTGCCAATACAATGATATTTACCATATGATGCAATTAAATGTCTGTATTCATTTCCTGTGGCCTCAGTCTCTAAGCTACTACTCCTTACATGTTCCTACCCTTAAACACCTTCACTCTTATCCCTGGTCCACCCTTCCACCACTGACTCTTCATTTAGTTAAAAGTTAACAATGTCCTCCTTCTCCAAACAGATCAAACACCAAAGGTGGTACCAGCTGCCTTAGAGAAAGAGCATTTCTGCAGCGGCCTTGCCGGCAGTTAAATGACTGTCAGATGGAGGAGGAGGTCCTCAAAGGGCGCAGTGATGACAGAATTAGTCACCAGGTAAACGGAAACACCTTTGATCAATGCAGTGGAATGTAGGTAAACTGGAGGCCCTTCTCACCACCCCTGAGGGTGGTGCCCACAGGAGCAGGCTGGCATGCCCAGCAGAACAAGCCCTCTGCCCGCAGCTCCAAAGACAGGGTCAAGAGAACAGACATGCCGGGCCCCGCGGTCCTGCACCGCCCGTGGCCCCCGGCACCGTGCTGGAACGCGGGCTGCTGTGTGCAGAGGCTGAAGGCCGTTCCTCTCTGCGCCCCCAGCCCTGCGCCCAGAGCCCCACTGTGTGTGGGTCAGGGGGAGGGGCTCCTTATCAGAGTGCTGCTGAGTGTGTGAGGAGGTCTGCTAGTGGATTCCCTTCACCCATCGCTGTTCCTAGAAGGCTCGGAGCTCAGTATCTCATCCCAAGTGTTGCCCCAAACATCTTTAGGCTAATAGTGATAGCAGGTAACATTAGCCGCAGCCTCACTATGAGCTCGGCAGGGTCAGGAGTGGGGTGGGGCAGGAGAGGCGTCCGGGCGCCAAATGCAAGGAGGCGTCCCCTTCAAGGTTGGGCAGGTACGGTGGGCACCTCAGAGTGAGTGCCTCCCAGCATTGCCCTGCAAGCTGCTCAGGGCTGGGCACTCGACTTACGCTGTCCCCGTTTTCTCTCACAGCGGCCTGTTATTCCCCCATTACGCAGAGAAGGAGACTGCGGCTTGACGATGCAAGCCCTTCACCCCGAGAATGTAAACTCCTTGGGGGCACGTACCCCACCTACCTTGCTTGCACAGAGTGTGCCCTGATTTAATGGATGAAGGAGCGTAAAGTAACCCTGATCAGACAGAAAGTTCTGGTGCGGCAGAGCTCAGGTTGAACCTGGTTCCGTGGGACTCAGGCACTCAGACCCTTCAGGCTGCCCAGCCCGGCTCTGGGCGGCAGGAGAAGCTGCTGACATGCTGACTATCCACGAATGTTTAAGCCGCCAGCGGCTCGGGCGGGCCTGCGGGAGCAGCCCCCGCCGCCCTCCCGGGCCTCTCCCAAACCTCTTAGTGCGTCCCCAACATCATCAGAAGCCTGAAGCACATGCCTTTCCCTACAGAGACAACCCTTCCTGAGTTTCAGAACCCTCTGGGAAAAAACAGCAACCCTGATTTGGGACTCCTTCAGTTGAAAAGCATATTCGCGGGGCCCTCCCTTGGTTTTTATTTAGGGGCAGAGCAAGGATCTACACGACTTCCCAGGTGGCTCACTGGTGAAGAATCTGCTTACCAGTGCAGGAGACGCAGGTTCAATCCCTGGGTCTGAGAGATTCCCCTGGAGAAGGAAATGGCAACCCACGCCAGGATTCTTCCCTGGGAAATCTCATGGACAGAGGAGCCTGGCGGGGTACAGTCCGTGGGGTCGCAAAGAGTCGGACATAACTGAGTGACGGAGTGCACACACACACTCACACCAGGATCCATTCCCTCCAGGCCTCCAAGGCAGCTCAACTCTAGCAGGGCATGATGAGAGTGGGGTCAGACACCTCCTGGTGCAAAATTTAAGGGGGCACCAGAAAACTCAGCCATCAAGATAAATTATATATATATATTTCAATAATATATTATCTTAAAAAACCAGAATTAATGCTGGGACTGATTCTTCACAAAATGCGTGGTTACTTGGTTCATTGTGGATGTTTTTGCATTCATTGAAAATTTTAAAAATATTGCTTAAAAAAATAATTTATCTCAAAGATGGAGGTTTTTTGTGTCTCTTAAATTCTGCCCCCACGGAGAGGACAGAGCCTCACTCATCTCACTGAAGTCGGCTCTGATGGGAGCCCAGTGCCCTTCCATGGATCCAGGAGTCCCTGCCCACCCCTCCCCAACCTCATTTCCTAATGTCACACGGAGATGACAATAACAAGGAAAATAACAGCTAATGCTCATTGAGCACATCAGTAGGTGTCCCCTGCCTGGGTCCTCTCAGCTCTTGCGGATGTCACTTTGATCTCGAGACTATTAACTTGCCTGTTTTACAGATGAAGACACTAAAGCTCAGAAAGTGAAGTCACCTAACCCAGGGCGCCCAGCCGGTCGGTGGCGGGGCTGAGACTGGATTGGGCATCAGTAAGGCTCCAGACCACCCACTCTCTCATCACCAGGGCTGTTCACAGCAGTAAGCGGAGTTTCTGAGGGCAGTGCAGATTCTGGAGTCTGCTGCTGGGATCTGAACCCGGCAGGTGCCTCCAGGGGAGGTCTCGAATGTTAAATAAGAATTTATGTCAAGAGCCAGATTCACAAAAGTCCCTGGGGGAGTCCTTCTCCCTGTCTCCCTCACCTCCTTAGGCACTGCCCCTGGACACAGGCTCAAAGCTGGCTCTGAGTTCTGACGGGGGTCCCCCAAGCATGCAGCATACCCCTCCATCCACTGACTTTCCCCCCAAGTTTACACTTGAAATGACACACAACGGGTCCATGCAAACAGGAGTTATTTCTGCTGTTGTGAACTCAACACTGCCCACATTATCACTGAATCCTTGTATCATTTTAGGTAGGGCTGTCTTTGGGTCCATTTCACAGACGGTGAAACTGAGGCCCTCACAGACCCAACGCCACTCCGTGACTCACTGGCAGAGCAGGGTCAAGCTCAACCCTCTCTGGCCTCTGGCTTCTTCAGTTTGTCTGCAAATAACGAATAACGAAGAACAAGCCCTCCGGCCACGCTGAAGAGCTCTGGACGCAGTTACCTGCAAGCCCCCGTGGGAACGCCTGCTGTCCTCGGGGCCTCCTGGAGCTGCGTCCGCGTGGAGCGCCGTGAGTCCAGCTGCCGCTGCCCAGGGCCAGGCTGCCAGCTGAGCCGGGCCCCTTGCCCTTTGCTTCCTCGTCCGGAGCCCGCTGGCTGAATACACAGAGCAGGCAAACACAGGCCTGGGTGGAGCCGCCCCTCCCGGACCGCCCTGGAGGAGCAGGTTCTCTTCCTGGATCGGGGCTGGCCTCGTCTCTCCAGGAGAACCTGAGCTCCCGACTGCTCTTGTGCTGACGCCTCCCTGGCACCACGAGCGTCCTGCCCCCACCGGCTGCATCCACTCAGGCTTACCGGTTGGCTCGCTCCTTTCCCCAGTGACCACGGGGCCTGGGGAAAGCCGGGAAAACACGTTCTGTGAGGTCGTGCAGTTCTGCCTGCCTTTCACCTTCATTCTTTCTGGAACACCACCGAAGGGGGAGGAAACAGCATCTCAACCCCCGACAGCCTCCAGTCATGCAAACATCCCTCCCTGAGGCCTGCGGGTGCCGGAAAGCAGGTAACCGAAGGTGGTTTACTGCTCTGGAGACAGAGCCTGGCATTGGAAAGGGCACTCTTCTTTTCTGCAAGCTAGAAATTCAAGACAGGCCATCTAATGTATTTAATTCCAGCAAGGATGTTTACTCCGGCATCTTAGAAAGACACATGCAGGACAGCAGGAGAGCATGAATACAAAGATAATGAGGGACTTCTTTGGCGGTCAAGCGGTTAAGACTCCACACTTCCAAGGTGAGGGGCACAGGTTCGATCCCTGGTCCAGGAACTAAGATCCCATAGGCCACACAGTCAAAACAAAAGCAAAATCACGATGGCTATGCTAGTCATGCAGGTCTGCAGCTATACCAAAAATCACTGAATTGTGTGAGCAAAGCAAGTGAATGGTATGGTGTGTAAATCATAACTCAATTTTTAAATTTTAAAAAAAGAAACAAATGAAGGCATCACCGACTCAATGGACCTGAGTTTGAGCAAGCTCCGGGAGTTGGTGATGGACGGGGAAGCCTGGCGTGCTGCAGTCCATGGGGTCGCAAAGAGTCAGACACAACTGAGCGATTGAACTGAATGGAACTGAACAAAAGAAAATAGAAACATGAGAGTGGGTGTACTGAACGGGACTCAGACCACCGGTCAGTGTGTGTGGGTTTATGAACGGGGCTGAGACCACTGGTCAGTGAGTGTGTGGGTTTATAAACGGGGCTAAGACCATTGGTCAGTGTGTGTGGGTTTATAAACGGGGCTAAGACTATTGGTCAGTGTGTGTGGGTTTATAAACAGGGCTAAGAACATTGGTTAGTGTGTGTGGGTTTATAAATGGGACTCAGACCACCGGCCAGTGTCTGTGTGGGTTTATAAACTTGCTCAGATGTGGGTTTGAGCTTCCTAACAGCCCGTGCAAAAGGGGAAACATGATGAGTTATGTTTGTCAGTGTTCTTGAGAAAACATTCCAGAGAAATAAAACCAGTAATTATTGTGGCTTTACTCATTAATATATGCATCCCAGCAACCATCATGAGTGCTTGTCAAGCACCAGCTATATACAGGCCTATGCTTAGAGGCCCTGCCCCCACCTGCCCAGGCCCATTGTAATTAAACACAGAGTACTGCAAATAAACAGTCACGGAGTGGGATCCGCATCACGAAACAAAAGCTGAGGCTGCTAGGAGGGCGAAACAGGGAGAGCTAGAAAAGGCCCCTTTCAGAAAGCCCCATTTAAGGAACAGAAACACTGTTGAAATAAATACTGAATTCACAACTGGATGCACCATAATTAGGTCTATAAACTGGATTCCAGCTCCTCACTGTACCTTTAAATCTGGAATGTAATAAGCCCGATTGCCAAGTAGCTGTCAGGCGTGCATAGCATGCCGACACAGACAAAAGCACGGAGTCAGGCGGCCTGCAGGTCGAGGGTCTGGGCTCCCGGAACCCAGGCCCATGGCGGACCCCAGGCCCATGGCGGACCCCAGGCCCATGGTGGACCCCAGGCCCATGGCGGACCCCAGGCTCACCCCACGCCTGACCAGCTGCTGAGTGGGAGCCAGCGGCTTGCTCTCCCCCAGCCCTCAGTCTCTGCCGCCCCTCCTGGCTGCGGGTGCTTTTGTGTTTAGTGTGTGCTGGGTTTTGTGTCTCTGACGCCCAGCTCCCTGCAGAGCAGGGTACCCTGTCCCTGCCGCAGAGGAGGGGCTCAGCAAGCCCTCCCTGAACGGACCGGCTCCCCCATCGTTATTTGTGACAGGCAGTGCTCTGTGGATGGCGTCTTACCATGAAGAAGCATCATCTAGGCAGGGAGCACGTCTGGTCTATCACAGACCCTCCCTGAGTGTTACTGAGGAGTGGTCCCGTGGGCAGGGCTGGCTCAGTGATGGGCAGGACCTTGTGCAAGAGGAAAATCCAGAGACCCTTGCTCTATAAGCAGGAGATAGTGCTGGGAGGGGTGCTATAGGGCTTCCCCGTGGTGCAGTGGTCAAGGATCCGCCTGCCAGTGCAGGAGACACAGGAGACTAGGGTTCCATCCCTGGGTTGGGGAGATCCTCTGGAGGAGGAAAAGGCAACACACTCCAGTCTTCTTGCCTGGGGAATCCCACGGACGGAGGAGCCTGGCGGGCTACAGTGCATGGGGTCGCAGAGTTGGACACGGCTCAGCACGCATGCAGAGATTCTAAAACAGAAAGCATTTTCCTTTCTCCCACAGCCTCTCACTATGTGTTATGTATTTTACTTACTATTCTAAGCCATTCTACATAAAGAAAAATTGAAATTTTCAGTTATTAGCATGAGTTTTACCATTCAATTTTCTACCATGCAATATCGGTTTTAAATGCAATGAACTCCTTCTCAGAATACCCCAATTCACACAACTCATATTCCTTTTTTACTAAAACAGAATAAATGCCACACAGACTGACTCGATTGTAGATGTTGCTTCGAGGCACTCACGCAGTGTACCCGCACTGTCTGCTCTCGGCTGGCTGAGGAGTAAGGGCAGGTTGGGGGAAAAGAAGCTACTGGCTGCTTCATCTTTCCTCCTCTTAGCCATCCCTGCAGGGAGGGGGCGTGAGGGAGAAGGGGTACCGTGGGTTCTGCTGTTTGCACTTCTTAGAACACATGGCCTTTCTGCTCTGAGATGGTTTCCGATTATGAATGGACACCGAGCTGCTCAGGCTGCCAGTGCCCCTGCAAACTCGGCTGTAGCCGTAACACACTTCACTTCTACTCACCTGAGGCTGCCACACGCCCACCCACCAGGGTCCACGGGGATCTCCTGCCCGTGGGCGCCGTGGAGACCTGTGAACGGGCAGCAACCAGCAGTGGGCGTGGGCACGGCGTGTCCTTCCTGCATTCACACACCGCCCCTTTGCCATCCGGCTTTTTGAAAGACTCTTATTTTTTAGCTTCACAGCTAAAAAATTTATCCCTCCCATCCTCTCCTTCCCCACTGTGTCCACAGGCCCTTTCTCTATGTTACAGTTCACTCTTGATGTTATATCTTCTACGGGTTCGGGCAAATGTACAGTGACATATGTCTGCCACTGAAGTGTCATACAGGATAATGTCACTGTCCTAAAGACCTTCTGTGTTCTGCCTATTCATCCCTCCTTCCCCCTAAACCTCGGGAAACTGTTCATCTTTTTAATGTCTCCATAGTTTTCCTTTTCCCAGGACATCACATAGTTGAAAATAGTTTGCAGCCTTTTTCAGATGGGCTTCCTTTACTTTGAAATATGCATGTAAGTTTCCTCCATGTCTTTTCGTGACTTGCTAGCTCATTTCTTTCTGGCTCTGGATAATATTCCATTGTCTGGATACACCAGTTTATTTATCCATTCACCTTCTGAAGGACATCTTAGTGACTCTCAAGTTTTGGCCATTATATACGTCCACATTCAGGTATTTGTGTGAACATAAGTTTTCCAATCCTTTGGGTAAATGCCGAGGAGTGTGACTGTTGCATCACATGGCATGAGCATCTTTAATTTTATAAGAAACTGCCAGACCGTCTTCCAACGCGGCCATAGCGTCTCCCATCCCCGCAACCATCTGTGAGCGCGCCTGTCGCTCACACCCTCCCCAGCATTTCACGGCTTGCTGTTCTGCCCTGGCTTTTCTTACAGGTTGTCCCATCCAGTTCTGCGTCCACAACGCAAGTTCAAGGATGAAACTGTTCGCTCGAGATGGCGACTGCAGAGCCGTAAACCAGGCTGGGGGCCCCGGCTGGGGGCAGCGGCGCGTCCACAAACTTCTGGGGGAAGAACCTACCTCTGAGTGTCCACCCGGCAGGAGCCGCTCCCAGGCACGCGTGCTTCAGCTGCTGCTCATCGCCACATCTCATGACCCCTTTCTCTTCCTAATCTCCTTTCTTTACGCTCTCCACCCCTCCTCAAATATTGACGCAGTCATGAAGCTGTCAGCTCCTCTTATCAGACTGCTTCCCTGGAATGTGGACAGGGGGTGGCCCCTGTGTTGAAGATTCACTGGAAATCTGCAGCCTCTCTGACACCTTTTCCAGGCCTCCCCCGGCCAGAGTGGCGGACACTGCTCCTTTCTACACGCAGGGCTCTCCCGACTCACTCTGAGTCAACTTCAGCCCTGCTTTTGACCACGGCCCTGGAGAGGGGACTGACCCGGACATTACAGTGTGGTCATGCGTGCCCGTGCTGCTTTGGCTGAGACAGTAAATCTAAGACACACCCTGCCTTCCTGTGGCCATTCTTCACTTGGCATTTTCCAGGTCACTTTCTTCTACGTTACCTGATGTGTGTGCCTGTGTGCTAAGTTGCTTCAGTCATGTCCAAATTTTTGTGACCTCAGGGACTGTAGCCGGCCAAGCTCCTCTGTCCATGGGATTCTCCAGGCAAGAACACTGCAGTGGGTTGCCTTGCCCTCCTCCAGGGGATCTTCCCCACCCAGGGATCAAACCCGTGTCTCTCAATGTCTTCTGCAGGACAAGTTCTTCACCACGAGTTTCACCTGGGAAGCCCAGGTTACCTGCTATGCTCCTTAGTAAAATCCCACGACATGAGAAATACCCACTTGGGTAAGGAGGAAACAAAGTTTCAGAGAAGACACACGTCTTGCTCCAAATTAAACCATGGACTGATTCCGGAGATAGTAGAAGGCTAAACCCAGGGCCCAGCCTTGCAGAGAAACCCAGGCTCCAGAGCATGCAGTCTGGAGAAGAATCCTGGCGTGAGCAGCTGAGTAGCTAAGTGACCTTGAGGAGGTGGCTTGCTGTTTCTGTGCTTCAGTTTTACCATCTGTGAAATGGGGGTATTGGCAGCACCCATGTCATAGACTTGTTGTGGGAGTCAGATGAGATCGTTCACAGAAAACACTTCATCCCAGTGCCTGGCACAAAGTATGGGTCTTGGTCTGGAGGCTGGGAAGATCCCGTGGAGGAAGAAACGGCAACCCACTCCAGTATTCTTGCCTGGGAAATCCCATGGACAGAGGATCCTGGCGGGCTACAGTCCCTGGGGCCGCAAAGAGTCGGACACAACTGAGAAAGGGATGATATTAGCTTCTACGTGACAGCGCTGACGAGAAGGGAAATCATGACCTCATGGATCCTACTCCGGATCTGGGGACTCGATTTTGAGCGCAGATGGGGTAAGGGGGCCCCACAATGTAGCCCACCTGGGTTTGCACACCAGTCTCCAACACCAGGTTCGCAGTGGTCTCCACCTGCTTGTTCAGAATCTACCAGGACACACAGGCCACAGGAGGAACCGCACGGCTGCGGGGAGGCGGCCGAGAAGGCGCGCAGATCCACGCGGGCTGCCCTGGACACCTCACGCCTCGCTAGATCCCAGCTTTGGTCATCCGGCTCCTCCTTCTCATCGTTGGAATGAATGGCTTCCCGGTTAGCCCCTGTTCCTGGGGATGGCCAGAAGATAGGATGTGACTTTCTCCCATCTTTCTCGCTGGTTCCAAGACTTTGTTACTGCGAACACGGCCTAAAGCTGTCTAGATATTGCACTGTTGTCAATGTATCTGCATAAGAGATTTCGGTCAGAAAGCTGTTTTACATTAGAAGCATCTGTAAATACTTTGTAAATCGAGCTGGAAATATGGTATTATGAAGTGCTAATAATTTTCCCTCCTCGTCTGAATTCTCACGGGGTTTTCCTGCTCACAGTGAATGAAATAGGAGACAGAAAATATAGACTGCAGGGCAGGCAGGGGTTTCCTTCGTTTTCTTTTCCCGCTTTCAGGAAGGTGGATGGGGTTTCCTGAGCAGGAGTGTCAGAAAACCACCTCAGCTCTCTGTCTGCCTGACAGCTAACATGAGCCACGACTCAGAGGCCCACCCCAGATTTCCTTCTGTGGGGGCTTCCAGAACAGAGAAAGAACAGGCACGGGCGGTCACGGTATTCCTCATGGCCACGTGGGTGTAAGAGGCATTTGCGGCCCCTGCAGCTGGGGACACCACCTGCGGTCTTACAGAGACGGACATGGGTATTTCTGGGCTTCCCAGGTGCCACCGCGGTAAAGAATCCGCCTGCCGATGGAGGAGACGCGGGCTTGATGCCCGGGTCGGGAAGATCCCCTGGAGAAGGAAAGGGCAACTCACTCCAGTATTCTTGCCTGGAGAATCGCCATGGACAGAAGGGCCTGGAGGGCTCCAGTCCACGGGGTCACAAAACAGTCAGACACGGCTGAGCGTGCGCGCGAGCGCACGCACACACACACGGATATTTCTGCGCCGATTATTGCTTTGTATCAACATGAGCACTTTGGACACAGGTGAGTCTTTCAAGGCATAGTTTCTAAGTTTCCTTTCCCCTTGCTGGTCTGTTAGCTTATCCCCATCACCATGGGGAAGTGTGTGACCTGCAGCAAAAGGCCGCCACTTTCGCAGACGCCAGTCCGTGAGAGCCCAGGGCACAGCGCAGGCTGCCCGGCTTGTCGTGTTTGTGATTGGGGAGCGGGGCGAGTCCCACCGCGAGAGGAGCAGGGATCAGGGAGCCAGCGGCTGGGGGACAGAGCCCGCCCTGCGTCTTGCGCCAGGAACTTAGGGGTGAGCTGCGACGGTCGCCACCCACAGGGACGGGTGGACGGAGTCTGCATGGCAGGAAGGAAGTGTTCGCAGTCTCATCACAGAGGCTCCAGAGTCACCTGCAGGGGCGGGGCTCAACCCCAGCTCCGACGCTGAAGCAGCGCCCGCTCAGACCAGCCCTCCAGGACCGAGGGCTGCGTCCCGGCTTCTGGAGGCTTGGCTGCGCTGGCTCTCTCTCTCTCTGTCTGCAGCTTGCCCATACGCATCAGCAGGTTCCTTGGGCAGTCCGCGTCACATGCCGGGAGTACAGATACACAGGCCGGGTCCCCTGGCCCCCGTGGGGCAGCCCTGAAGGGCAGACTCAGCTCCATGTCGGACGGGCAGGAGCGCCCTCCTCCCTCTGCCCAGCCTCGCCCCGTTCGCGCCCCCACCGCCCGGGGAATGGCTGATGAGTGTGCAGCCCAGCAAACTCCCCAAAGGCAAATCTCCATCTCAGAGTCTGCCTCCCAGGAACAGATCTATGCTAATGGCCTTAGGAAAGTTGATTTTTTTAATTGAAATGCACCTGGGGGAAAGTGAAGTAAATAATTCAAAAGGTTATTCAGACAAAAGTAAACAAAAGTAAACAGGAAAGTGGAGCTATCACTGCAGCTCTCCGCGGTGGACGCCCCGGAGCTGCGTGCTTTCTTGTGGGTCATTTAGGATGGTGGTCCTCAAAGGCGTGGGCCTGGCCTCTGTGGCTGTCTCCAGCCTTTCAGGTGCTCCACGCGGTCACACGGGGTTCGTGTTATCACTCAGATACCACATGCCTTTTTCTCACTCGTCCTCCCACAGGTATAGAGAGAAGAAAAAGTTCGTTATATGGTTGCAGATCTCACACTACAACCGACCTTAAGAAGCTACCCCTTGTCGAGTTTTGGTGTGGCTTCATAGCACACTACCTCTATCTGAAGAGGGCGTTAAAATGCGTTTTCCTTTTCCAACTATGAAATGTGTGGGGCTGGATTTTCTTCCTATATTTTAACCAAAGCAACATATGGAAACACATTGGACGCAGAGCATATTTGAGAATCCAGCTGTCTCCTCTGAAGGCAGCAATTTAAAAGACTGGCAAACATGAAAAAACATACCATTCCTTTTGCCTTTTGTTTCAGTTTTGGAACAAACCAAATCATTTTGTTGGAAGCTATTAGAAACAGAGCTATTTTTCATAAAATGTTATTTTTGTTAACATGGTATGGGTTTATCATTTTTTTAAAAAATGAATTTATAAATAAAGGCTCTTAAAAGCCTCAGTTTTAATTTCTAATACAGCAAATTTCTGTAGCTCTAATATGCATCAATGAAAGCACTCTGGGATTCCTCAACAGTTTTTAACAGTTTAAAAGAGAAAACAAAGCTTCCAAAACTGCTCCGTATCCCCCTCGTTACAGAAGGAATAGATGTTCATTATAAAATATACAGAGAGGAAACATAAAATAATAACCCATAATCTTATCACTGAGAAGTGCTCCCTTTTGGAGTCTGTCTGACTCCAGGCCAATTCACAAATGCCGTTCGGTCACTAGGTTGTGTTTAATTCTCTGTGACCCCAGGGACTGTAACCTGCCAGGCTCCTCCATCCGTGGAGGTTTTTCAGGCAAGAATATTGGAGTTGGGTGGCCATTTCCGTCTCCAATCACAAATATTACTACTGATTCTGAAATACTGCTTTGAAGCTAAGACATCTTTTTTTTTAAACCACTGTACAGCCTGCCAAATATGTCATTTAAAAGAGTGTGGGAGCTTCTTTGTGAGGTCGTGTCCCACCAAGAAAGACGGAAAGTCCCAGCTGTGCTGTCCACGTAAGGGTTTGACACTTCCCACTCTCATAAACATGACAGAGATGGACATCCTGACAGCAACATACTGAAGTCACTTCCTAGATTCTCCTCTGGGAAGCATTTCACAGATGTTGAAGTGTGGGATCAAAGTGTAGGCATGGTTTAAAGGCATCTGATACACACGGTCAGATTCCTCTCCGCTGCACGGGTTTCCGCAAGGCCAGAGACTGGTTCTCCATCACTCATGATTAGCTTCTGTATTTCTACAGATGAAGGGATGAATGGACCAGTGTGTGAGAGGGACAGATTCTGTGTGTCCAGGTTAAATTTGGACATTCATAGTTAAAAATTATTTTACATTTGCTTAGTGAAAAAGGATGACCTCACGTCAGTACTCCACCTCATAATTTTTTCCTCTTTAGTGAACATGAGGGTGAAAATGTTGTCACATGTTTATTGGACATGTGTCTTTATTCTTTGTCAACTGCCGAAACAATCGACTCTTAATACCTAGTTCCTTTTATTTTCTGGGACTTGTCTTCCTTCCTGATCAGCTTTCATTACCCAACCAAGGCAGAGGGGGAGATAAGTGATGCGAGGGCCAGGATCTTAGTGATTCATCTCCCTGCTGCTGTTAGAGAGAAGAGTGCTTTAAAAAAAATTTGGCTTTTGGAATATAGTTGATTTACAAAGTTGTGTTAGTTTCAGGCATACAGCAAAGTGCAAGTGACTCAATTATACATACACATGTGTCCACTCTTTTCTAGACTCTTTTCCCGTGTAGGCTCTTTCAGAATATTGAGCAGCATTCCCTGCGTTGTGCAGTAGGTCCTTACTAGAATCCGTTTTATCTGTATATGTATGTAGTGTATACATGTCAACCCCAATCTCCCAATTTATCCCTCTCCCTCTTACCCGCTAGGTGACCATAAGTTTGCTTTCTGCACCTGTATCTCTATTTCTGTTTTGTCAATAAGCTCATGTTTACTTATTTGAGACTCCACATATAAGCAATATCATATGATATCTGTCTCTCTCTATCTGACTTCAGTACGACAATCTCTCGGTCCAGCCACGTGCCGCAAATGGGATTATTTCATTCTCTTTTATGGCTGAGTAGTATTCCATTACACGTGTGTGTCACATCTGTATCCATGCGTGCATGTATGCATGCTTAGTCACTTTGGTCGTGTCCGACTCTTTTCAACCCTGTGAACTGTAGCCTTCCAGGCTCCTCTGTCCATTGGATTCTCCAGGCAAGAATACTGGAGTGGGTTGCCATTTCCTTCTCCAGGGGATCTTCCCCACCTAGGGATCTAACCTGTGTCTGTTGTGTTTCCTGCACTGTATGTAGATTCTTTACCCATTGAGCCACCTGAGAAGCCATATCTTTATCCATGTGATCCAGCAGTCTCACTCCTGTACATATATTTAGAGAAACCCATAATTTGAAAAGATACACACACCCCAATGATCATAGCAGCACTATTTACAATAGCCAGGACATGGAAGCAGACTAAATGTCCATTGATAGAGGAATGGCTTGTGAGTCAGGCAGAAGTAACGCCATGGCAGGCAGCTTAGATTAGGAGTAGGCCTTCCTACTTCTGGGTGGTAAGATTATCAGGCCACCTGGATACAACCAATCAGCTTAACACTGACCGCTGTTTGCCAATTAGGCACGGGGCAGAAACCCCCGGGAAAGTCCCGCGCGTGCGAAAGTTTTGAGTGTCTTTGACCAATGAAATTGCTTTGCAGACTTGTAACCAATCTGCTTAAACCAACTACCAACGCGTGTGCTCACCCTACAAGTTTGTGTAACAGCTTGGGCTCGGGGCTCTCTGACCCCGCACCACTGCGTTGGATGCGGCAGGAGCCCTGACTCGAGTCAGCAATAAACTTCCCTTTTTGCGAGCTGCATTGTCTCGGAGGCCTTCTCTCTTCGCGCTCGGGGATTCGGACATCGGGCAGAACATGGCTAAAGGGAAGAGAGCTTTTTAAAAGCAGGAATTAATTTAATAATTAGGGAACCTCATATGAGAATTCACAGTTCAAATTGGGAGAGGGTTTGAAAGTAGCCTCTCATCACTGTTGGAATGGACTGGACATTGGCTGTGCCTTTTTAAAGAGCCATGTTCTAGTATTACTAACTAAAGTATAGATTATGATCAAATTTCACAAAATGTTATGCTAGTGGCCATTATTTGTTTTCATAACTTATTCAAAGTTCCACACTGTATTTAGTTTTACTGAGCACTTTAGCAGCAGCAACAAATTCTGGTAAATTCTCTTCTCATTTTTACTGTTACAAACATTTTCAAATTTCCCTTCTTATGGCTTCTTAAGATACACCCATCATTTAAAAGTGTACATTTAATTTCCAGATACATGGGTTTTTTAAAAGTACCTTGGATATTAATTTCTCATTTAAATTCTTTCTTCTCAGCAATCACCCTCTGTGTTTCCTGTGTTCTAACTTTAATGAGGCTTTCAGTGGCTAAGTCAAAGATTTCTCTTGGTCAATGTCACATCGCACTTGAAGATATGCGGGTTATTTTCAAATATGTTTGATATTGATTTCTAACAGAATTCCACAGTGAACAGAACAGACTGTATGATTTCAATACCTTTAGACCATGAATTTCTGTACCTTGTTTTATGTCCCTGGATACATTCCAGTGTCTCCTGGTTTATAGTCTATGGGAACTTGAATAGAATTTGTATCCCTCTGTTGTGTGAAAATTGAATAAATCTTAATTATGGTGAATTGGTTCATGGGGCTTTTCAGGTCTATTATATCCTGCTGCTGCTGCTGCTAAGTCACATCAGTTGTGTCCGACTCTGTGCAACCCCACAGACAGCAGCCCACCAGGCTCCCCCGTCCCTGGGATTCTCCAGGCAAGAACACTGGAGTGGGTTGCCGTTTCCTTCTACAATGCATGAAAGTGAAAAGTGAAAGTGAAGTCGCTCAGTCGTGTCTGACCCTGTATATTCATTCTATTAATTTTTGAGAGTTTGATAGTGAAATTCCAACTAAGGATCTTAATTTATCTACTTAAAAAATAATTGTAATATACAGTGGAACTGTATGTAACTTTGTTCTGTATTTTCCAAGTCTCCTGTAAATGTGTTACCATACTTTCATAATTTGAACAATAAAAAGGAAAGAGAAAGAAATAAAGAGCCGTGTTCCTTGTTCGGGTTCCGATCCACCTTGCCCCCACTCACCCAGCCTCTCTCTTCCTCTGGCCCGAGTCCCCACAACGTTTGCCATCTGTCCTCACCTCATGCTGCCATTTCTCTGAGGGTAAATTTAAAAGAACCACACACTGCTTCTTTGGGGCAAGTTTCTATCACGAATACCAAAAAGAAGAGTAGGAGACAGCATTGTCTCCATGAAAATGTGTATGTATCCTCGTGAAAATGAAATTACATACATTTCATAGGACACATGTTTAATGCAACTTGATATACTCCATTTTAACGCAATGCATCTAATGTGATGTATAATACGTAGTTGTTGTCAGGTCGCTAAGTCACGTCTGACTCTTTGGGACCCCATGCACTGTGGCCCACCAGGCTCCTCTGTCCGTGGGATTTCCCAGGCAAGAGTAACTGGAGTGGGTTGCCATTTCCTTCTCCAGGAGATCTTCCCATACCAGGGGTCAAACCTGTGTCTCATGCATTGGCAGGAGGGTTCTTTATACTGAGCCACCAGGAAAGCCCATAGTATATATTAAATGTATATTAATATTTAGTTGCATATATATAGTATGCCAAGTGTATGTGTTTAAAGCAACAGGTATGATTTTTTTTCATCCAATACATAACTACCATTAGAAAAAAGACAGCAGTGAAAACAACGCCTAGGCATCCAGCTCTCTAGATGGAGAGTTTACACCAGCATGTGTATCACATGCCCTGGCATCCAGCTCTCTAGAGGAGAGTTTACACCAACGTGTGTATCACATACCCTGGCATCCAGATCTCTAGATGGAGAGTTTATACCAACATGTGTATCACATACCCTGACATCCAGCTCTCTAGATGGAGAGTTTACACCAGCATGTGTATCACATGCCCCGGCATCCAGCTCTCTAGATGGACAGTTTACACCAATGTGTGTATCACATACCCTGGCATCCAGATCTCTAGATGGAGAGTTTATACCAACATGTGTATCACATACCCTGGCATCCAGATCTCTAGATGGAGAGTTTATACCAACATGTGTATCACATACCCTGGCATCCAGCTCTCTAGATGGAGAGTTTACACCAGCATGTGTATCACATGCCCTGGCATCCAGCTCTCTAGATGGAGAGTTTACACCAACGTGTGTATCACATACCCTGGCATCCAGATCTCTAGATGGAGAGTTTATACCAACATGTGTATCACATACCCTGGCATCCAGCTCTCTAGATGGAGAGTTTATACGAACATGTGTATCACATGCCCCGGCATCCAGCTCTCTAGATGGCGAGTTTACACCAACGTGTGTATCACATACCCTGGCATCCAGATCTCTAGATGGAGAGTTTACACCAGCATGTGTATCACATGCCCCGGCATCCAGCTCTCTAGATGGACAGTTTACACCAATGTGTGTATCACATACCCTGGCATCCAGATCTCTAGATGGAGAGTTTATACCAACGTGTGTATCACATACCCTGGCATCCAGATCTCTAGATGGAGAGTTTATACCAACATGTGTATCACATACCCTGGCATCCAGCTCTCTAGATGGAGAGTTTACACCAACATGTGTATCACATGCCCCGGCATCCAGCTCTCTAGATGGAGAGTTTATACCAACGTGTGTATCACATGCCCTGGTATCCAGCTCTCTAGATGGAGAGTTTATACCAACATGTGCATCACATGCCCTGGTATCTCTGAACCTGTAGACACTGGAGTTTTTGAGTCTTAACAAGACTCTCAAATGATGGCCATCCATCTTTCTCTTGCGTTTAGGTAGAAGCTTTAAGTCAAGCTCTGTGAATGCTTTCCTTTCCCTCAGGAGAAGGATATTTCCCAATTCACCCTATGCAGTCTTTAGACATCTGGGTTATCTTAGCCTCTCTAAAGAGTCGGAGCTGAGAAATTGAGAAAAGCTATCTCTAAGGACCTATAACGGACACTGCTCTGACAGCTTAAAACAGACACTGTAGGCAAAGAGACGGCAAATTTTTCATGGTAGATTTAGCATTATCCATATGGCCATATTTATATTTTCCTCCTCCTACAACACGGTTTCCAAACTTCAGGGGCTCACTTTCGGTTTGTGCCAGGCCTCCCCTGCTCACTTACCTATTTCTTTACAATTGATTCATTAGATGTGACTACCACAAAAGGAAAACCGACATTACCTCCCACAATTAAAAGGTAACATGAAGAGCTTCCCCGCTGGCTCAGCGGTAAAGAATCTGCCTGCCAATGCAGGAGACGCGCGTTCGATCCCTGGTCCAGGAAGATCACACGTGCTGCGGAGCACCCAAGCCTGAGCGCCAAAACTGGCGGGCCCGTGCTCTGCAGTGTGGGGGCCACAACTACTGAGCCACGAGCTGCAGCCGCTGAGGACCTCGGGCTCAGAGCCCACGCTCCACGAGAGGAGCCGCCGCAGGGAGCCGCCCGCGCACCGCGCTGCAGACAAGCCCGCCGCCGCAGTGAAGGCCCACCGCAGGCCACAAGGGAACTACGCATATGAATAAAGAACCTTCGGAAAAGGTAACATTCGAATAAACGTGAGACAAAGAAAATGCAGGTTTTACATTTGATCAATAGCTAGATGCTATTGCCTGCCTAAGATCCATACCAGCTCCTTAAGAAAATCCCAGCATGAAATGAAGATTTCCTTCTTGACACAATTAGAAGCAGTAATTCACACCTGAGATAACGTTGCATGGAGAATAACTTTCCCACTTCCTTACTTGGTGAGTTAATGTTATTTAAAGCTCATTTTATTTACAAGGGAAATTTTTTTTCTCCATCACCAGTGGTAAGTATGCCGTAATTTGTGAAATTCTATCCTAGTGTACTATTAATCGTTTATTAATTGAATTGGAAATACTTGTTTTCCCATTTGGTTTACTTCCACCTTACAGCTACTGTGTCAACCTGTTACGACTGAACAATTACTACACTGTGCTAGTTTTTCTCAAACCCTGGCAAAACTCTCTGAGAGAGCCTTTCATGCCGTTTTTCAATCATTCATACTGCCTGTTTTACAGATGAGAAAAGGGAGGCTTAGAGAAGTTAAATTTAGCTAAGTTTTCTCACAACTGGAACTGACAGAGTTGAAATTCAAACCTGGATCTGATACTACCTGTAGTAACTTGGCATTGCTAACCCTTCATCAGCTGCCTCCTAGAAGCATCTAAACACCTGTCCACGCATCCATCCATTCATCCATCCTTCTTTCCTTTCAACATTTATTAAGCACTTGTCATGTGCCAGGCTTTGTACCAAGTGCTAAGATTACAGGACGATACAAAGATGCAAAGAGTACAGTTTTATCTGAGCCACAGACGAACAGGGAGAAACACATATATTATGTGTGTGCATAAAGTAAAAACAGTGTTCACACGGCAGTCAGAAAAGTGAGGCTGAGGAGGAGATGCCCCAGCTAAGCCTCAGGTGGGGAGGACGGCTCCTGCAGGAAGCAGCGTGTACGTGGGTGCGGCCCAGCAAAGAGGCATGGTCAGGAGGAGGCCAGGGCTCCGGTGGACGCGGGAGGTCGCTCCTGGCACAGGTGGCACCTGAAAGGCCCCCCATTTCAGTTCAAGGGGTCCCCTCAGCCCCTGCTGCTCTCCCTGGACACTCAGATCCCTGCCTGGACTCTCCCTGCTAAGAATTCGGATTTCCATTCGTGTTTGCATTCTGATGTTGGCTGAATCATGGTCAATATTGTCTCAGTGCCTTTGGCACCAGGATTAAATGCTACAATATTACTCAGAGCAATTAACCTTTAGTGTTCAGCCCGGCGTATCCACCGGATGTCTGTCCAACAAGAGAATGGGCGTTTCCCCAGTTCACTTCTCCTGGCTAAGGGCTGCTTGTTGGAAGCATTTGATGCAGAATTATTTTGTCTGCAGACAAATGGCTTAGAAGTCCTGTCCGATCTTGGAGGTTAAGCCGGTACAGGGCTTGCTGTTTCAGCATCTCCTCTGAGGCCGTGATTCCCGCAGCCCCGTACCCACACCAAGCTGTTCTATAGTGAGGCTGAGGGTTGAAAACCAGTGTCTGTTTCCTTCACCCCTTTGCAAAGAACACAAGTTTATGACCTAGGAGTGCATATCGCTAAGTTTATGGGCAACTCACACTTGTCAGTTCCAAAATCCTACAGGGCCTGACGTTGGTTTCATTTGCAAACTTGAGGAAAACTGGCTTTGGACTTAGAAAGGCTCTGTGATCTTGGGCAAGTGATTTAACTGCTTTGGTTTTGTCCACCTGTGAAAATGAGATGATACTAGCGCCTACCTCACGCAGTTTTTATGAGGATGAAACAAGTTAATATTTGAAGTGTTCAGAACAGTTCCTGTCACAGAGTAAGCAGAGAAGTGTTTGTTAAATGCAATAAAGAAAGGAATGCAGCTTAGGACAGGTGAGGTGTTAGAGCTGAGGTGTCTGAGCCAGGCGGACGTGGGGAGCCAGGGTGGGTTCTGCCACCTGCTCGCTGTGTGGCTTCGGGCAGTTACTTCCGTCTCTGGTGCTCAGTCACTGCTCAAATGCGGGTAATGATCCTTCCTCCCTCTTAGGACTAGGTGGGGTTGAAATGAGATCGTGCACACAGCATTCTTGGCACAGACCTCCAAAATAAATGTTCACGTGCGTCTGTGCATGCTCAGTCGTGTCCGAGTCTTTGTGACCCCATGGACTGTAGCCCGCCAGGCTCTTCTGTCCATGGGATTTTCCAGGCAAGAACACTGGAGTAGTTGTCATTTCCTCCTCCAGGGGATCTTCCTGACCCAGGGATCAAACTTGTGTCTCCTGCCTTGGCAGGCAGATTCTTCACCACTGGCGCCACCTGCACTATTATTCCCCAACTGGAGCCCTAGGTGAGTTGGCCAAATGAAAACTCACAGAAGCAGATTTGCAAAGAGACAACCTTGCGATTCCCACCCCTTGCCCTTCTCCTGCAGGTTCCAGAGCGTCCACGGTGCCACGGGGTTCCCTGAGGGGCAGGGAGAACTTGGCTCCATCTGGACAGCAGTCCTGGGGTGCAGACAATACTGGCTTTATTGTATAAACGTGGATCCTGAGTCTTGGTGACTCCCCAGGCGACCGAAGCACTTAGTGGCAAGGACAGCGTTTGAGCCCATGTCTGCCTCCCCACCAGTCCTTGGCCAGCCCCGGGCAGCGCCGGAATCAGACAGACTGGGTCCGAATCCACTTTGCCTTTTGCCAGCCGTGTGACCGACTGTGTCTCACTGCTCTCCTATTGCCTGCAAATTCCTCATCTGTAAACTACGAAGAACAGTCACAGCCATGCTCGGGGCAGTTGGTGAAGATTAAGTGAACCAGATCCCAGGGAGCGTGGCGCTCCTGCCTGGGGCACAGGAGGCCCTGAACGGAGGTCTGCCGTGGTTAACGTGTGGCCACTGGTGCCGCTCTCATGATTCAGCTGGAAACACTCCAAGTTTCCAAAGGAAGACAGAGGAGAGAATTTCTGAAAACCGGAACCTACAGTTTTCCCCGCCCTCTCATGTTATCATTTATTGCTGCCGATTTCCTGGGAATTCTGTTTTTTCCTAAGTTACAGTGTGCAAACTCTCATAAAAGGACACAGCCTTGTTTAAAAGCCATGAACAGCTGGTTGCAGATCATGTGTTGTCTGGAGTTTCTCAAACAACCCCACACCCTTGCCACCAAGATGCTGTTGGGAAGAGCAACTTGCCAGTCCTGGCAATTGCTCCTCCTAAAAGGCAAGTATGTCGGTCACTGGATCTTCCCCTCCACCGACTGTCTTCTCCCGTGTCTTTGGAACGTTATGGCCAAGGCCAGAATCCACGAGCCCTCCAGGGGTGCATCAGTCAGGGTCAGGAGGGACCAGGTGGCACGCTCAGACGAGGACGATTCAGGGGAACTTTATCTCCCGAGAGATTCACCCCCAAGGTGTGGGTGGGTCTCAGCCTGGAAACCCAAGGGGTAGCAGCCCTGGACCCAGAAAGAAAGAGATGGCAAGCTGGTGGCTTTAAGAACAGTGACTTCCTCTTGAGGGACAAGGCCAACCTGAGGTCACCTCATCTGTTCCTTGTCTCTAATTCACATGCGTGAATCCCACTGGTGAAACTCAGCAGGGCACCAAGGCATACACAGCACTGCGTCCACCGTGTGTGGACATCACCCACACAGGCTGGCCTTGGAGGCAGCGTGCAGGGGGAGGGGGTGGAAATGGAGGAAATGCCCCGGGAGAGGTAAGGCTCCTGAGTTGCCTGGATGAGACGTTTCTGGAGAAGCTCGTCCTAAAGACCAGCGGTATCACGGATCAGCTATTGGGCTAGCGATGGAAGGTACCAATTAAAGTCGGGCAGGTCTTTTAAAACAAGAATATCAAGCTGCATTCCAGTCCACAAACCACCATATCTGTTTCAGGGTAGTATATTTCAAAGCCCAGATAACAGAATGATTGACTAAAGCAAAATAGATCTTGTTATTCACCTCTGGATTAACTTTTCCTCCATTGCCTCTGTAAATAAATGGTTCTTTTATTGCATACACAGAGCCTAGAAAACACACGCAGATGCCCCCTGCATCCAAGGGCTCATGGGAGTCGGTTATTTCATGGTCTGGGGGCTTCCTTTATTTCTTCCCGTTGGAATTGACACTTATAGGATTTGACTACGTTTGTCCCCATACCTGCTGACGCTAGTGGTACCTGTTAGTGATCACCGACACAAACGATAAATAATTCAGTAAACTATCGGATCCAGGGCCTCCAGGTGGTACCAGTGGTAGAGAATCTGCCTGTCCGCGCAGGAGATGAACGGGACGTGGCTTCATCCCTGGGTCCGGAAGATGCCCTGGAGGACGGCACGGCAGCCCACTCCAGTGTTCCTGCCTGGAGAACCCCACGGACAGAGGGGCCTGGGGCTACAGTCCATAAAGGTGCAAAGGGCCGAGCGTGATTGAAGCGACTTAGCCCGCACATCGGGATCAAAATAAAGGGAGTTGTTGCTTCAGTGAAAATTTAGTTAAATTTCTTCAGGGGGGGAAAAAGCCTTAGCAAAAGACAGCTTAAAAAAAAACTGCTTGTCGAATTAGTTGTGAACAAGGCAACTTGTTCATAAGGGCATGAACAAGTGAATGATAAGGCAAAACCTTGTGAATGATAAGGACAAAACAAGAATCTGGAAGGATCTATTTGTAAGTTATGGTTGTCAATCTCAGATTTCCCCGTGGTCCTCAATTCAAGCTAACAGCTAGACTTTAGATATTCTTGCCTTGAGGGTTTTTTTTTTTTTTTAAAGAGCAGAAGCTTCTGCTGTGAAGTCACTTGCTAAAGCCTTGATAATTTCCTGGAATCTCCAACAGCCCTTTCCTTTCATCCAAAGACTTTTCTTATTCCTCTCTCCCTTTTGAACCTCAGAGTCGCCTGGAAAAATTTCTTCATTCGTCTCTTAACATCAAGGATGGGACTTGATAATGGGACTTCAAAGGTCACAAGCCCTTCACTTCTGACCGTTTCTGCTTTTTGCCAGAATTCTTGAGGCAGCTGAACTCAGAGCAGCCCATATCTCTGCTCAGCTGCAACCTTCTGCACTTGCCAGGCTATATTTGAGATTTTTTCTTTCCATGCCCATCTCTCCACTAGACCGCGAGCCCCGTGAGGGTTGGGACTGTGTCTCAGACATCCTGACACCCCACCCGCCATCTCCCAGGATCCTCAGGAATACAAATGCTTGTGGGAGAATCTTAAAAGTTTGTGAAGAGTGTTATCAGAGGCACAAAGGGGTCCAAAGACTTTGCATTTCTAGGTAATAACATAGGACCCCAACTCTTCAAACCTGAAGGAGCTGTGGGGACCAAGCTTCTGGAAGATCTAGTCTGAAAAATTCAGCAAAGGCAGAAAAGATTAAAACACTGTTAAGTCAAGGAAGCTGGTACTCTAAAGTTTGTTCAGATTTTTCTAATGACTTATTTCTCCCTTTTGCCTGAATGATTCATGTTTCTGTAGGAAACAGTTTTATCCACAAGTAGCAGAATGTCCAATAAACAGTGGTTTAGACCCTAAGTACACGTGTTTATGACTTAAGTACACAAATTTGCAGCTACAGGAATGATACTGCTTCAATAAAGTCATCAAGGGAAGTTTGACTTTCCATTGAACTGTCCTTGAAATGCTGACTTTCACCCCCAGGCTATCTTACGGTTACGCTGATCTGAACATCACCTGCGTGGAAGCTTCCTAGGTAGGACAGGGCATCATCTTTGTGCGGCTTTTTCAGACTCAGTTCAGTTCAGTTGCTCAGTCGTGTCCGACTCTTTGTGACCCCATGAACTGCAGATTTCCAGGCCTCCCTGTCCATCACCAACTCCTGGAGTTTACTCAAACTCATGTCTATCGAGTCGGTGATGCCATCCAACCATCTCATCCTCTGTCGTCCCCTTCTCCTCCCGCCTCCAATCTTTCCCAGCATCAGGGTCTTTTCCAATGAGTCAGTTCTTTGCATCAGGTGGCCAAAGTATTGGAGTTTCAGCTTCAACATCAGTCCTTCCAATGAAAATTCAGACTCCGGGAGAAAACTATTTCCAAGAGCCCCTCACCTGCAGACAAATCACTGGCAAATTGTAATGCGTTGCCACGTGTGGTGACTGGCTTGAGGCAAGCATGGTTCCCTCCCTAGGGCTGGAGGCGCTGCTGCCTGGAAAAATAAACAGGCTTCTGTTTGCGAAGAGGTGGGGAACCAACAGTGTCTGCGAAAGTGGTGTGTTTCCATGGCACACCTCAAACACTGAGACACACACACATCTGGGAAGAACAAGCACACACACACACTCCTCCCTACTCTATGTGCTGCCTTCTATTTCAATTATATTCTACTGCATTTTATCATGGTCCACTTAAAAAGATGTTTCTGGTGAGCCACAACATTGATTTTAGGAATCATTAGGAGAATGAGTTCTTTTCCTCAGTTGACAGAAGGTATGTTCAGGGAAGTTTGGGCAGGTTACAGAAAAGGCCTGAAGAAACGCAGGCAATCGGAGCAAAACCAGAAATACACCAATGGCTTCTCCGAGGTCCGGGAGCATCCCTCACCACGCCTGCAGGCTCCGCGGTTCCCCAGCAACCAAGCTGGGGTAAATCCAGGGTGAGGCTGCGAGGAGGAACTTTGTATTATTCTCAGGCTACTCAAGTAATTCAGCCTGTATCCGGGGTAAGCCTGGAGTCGGGGGCCCTGGGAGGCTCTGGCTTGTCCTGTTTTGCTGGGGTTGAGAGTGCCTGGGCAGCTGCAATGTTAGGGAGCCTGGCGAGCTGCCTCCCCCGGGGCGCGGAGGCTGACATGGCTCGGCAACCCACCACCACCAGCAGGACTGCAGCTGTGTTCATTCGCCGGGGCATTTCTAACCAGAGAAGATCAAATAATACGGACAGGCAGAGGCACAGAGCATGGTGTTAAATCAGACGTGTGCGCAAAACAGTGTTCTTTCAGTTGCACTATCGTCTCCCTCTTCCTCCGGCGGGCTGGCAAGTCTGGAATTCCCCCGCATAGGCGGCTGTGGGCAGGAAAGAAGTGGGCTGTGCTCTCCTGGTTTCGACGGGAACCACCCGTTTCACCCAACCTTCCCTCCACCACAGAACAAGGCCCCCCACTGAACGGGGTCTGGAGCTGGACTCTGAGTCTGCTTTACTAATTCCAGCTTTCGGTTTGTGTAATCACGCAAACACTCCGGGTCATAAGGCCCTCTCTAAATTGGAAAGCTGCTTTATTTTTACATTTACAGCATAAGCAGCTCAAAGAATACGGTCAAATTGAATTTCCTTCTCCTGAAAAGATGGATGAATTTATGAATTCTAAGTGGGTTCTCCGTGCAAACAATTTATTCTTGAAGTCATGACTGTCCTCCATGAATCACAGAGGAGACCATCCTCAGTCAGATAACAGTCCATTTCCTTTTCAGCATGCAGCATTAAGAATTCATGGCTTGTTTATTTCCTGATGTGGAAAAGGATGCACCTTTTCAACAGCAGAAACTCCCAAGCTACATATTTAGAAAATAAAAATGAAAAATCTCCTACTAATTTCAAGATTTGGAAAGGCCCTTCTGCCTACTGAGTCCTGTAAACACTGTAGGGAATTCATGAGAATGACTTTTTCATAAGCCTTGGCGTGTCCACCTGTAACAAGTCCCTCTTCCAGAGAAAGGTCTATATTCTTAAAGAAAACGATGAAATGCCACATTTATGACTAGGCTTGAGATTCACGGTTCTTCGTTTTTGAAAAGCTGCAATGTGATGCCTCCTAGGAGCAGTGCTGACAGCTCTCTGTGCTAGTCGGCACTGACTGGTACTTGCTATGAATGGGTGCATGGTGGTTGCTTCAGTCGTGTCCAACTCCATGGGGCCCCGTGGACTGCAGCCCACCAGGCTCCTCTGACCATGGGCTTCTGCAGGCAAGAGCCCTGGAGTGGGCTGCCGTGCTCTCCTCCGGGGGATCTTCCCTGCCCGGGGATCGAACCTGCATCTCTTACATCTGCCTGAACTGGCAGGTAGGTTCTTTACCACTAGTGCCACCTGGGAAGTCCCCTGTGAATGGGGGATCTTGTCAAATTCTGGATTATATCATTTAATCCCAATAACTATGAGATGAGAAACGATAATCCCGCTTTTCAGATGACGAAACAGGTTCAGTAATGTTAGTCACCAGGCCCTATCACATGAACGCAGGTGTCACTGCCAGAAGAAGAATCAGGTCCCAGGGCTCCTGAGGACTCAGGCATGTCCCCCAGATATGATGGGATGGAGAGAAGATGCTTCTCAGCTGTACAGAAATGAATTCTGTGTATTCTAAATAACTAAAACAATAGCTTTATCAAGTAACGCCACACACATGCTTTGACAGATATTACTTTGGACAAGGACAAATGAAAATAGGTTACAGGAAAATCACTACCTGAATAATCATCCAGCTAGTAGTGCATGTCAAAAATTTTAATAGCTTGAATGGCTACAAAATAATGCTTTAAAAGGTAGAGGAGAATGTGGTGGTCCCTAGATCATATTTTTAATGAGTTGTTACTCCTAGAATCATATATAATCAGAGCCCCTAACTGTCCCAAACCGGGGTCTAGTCATGATCCTGCTTTTCCTGCGGGATGCCACCTCGTGCGCGAGATGTGGCAGCGCCCGCTCGAGGGTGGACGGCTAAAGAAGCTAGGGTGGCCCTGCTGACCCGGCACCAGGCGAGTCAGCTCACCTCTGTGCCCATGGTGCTGGTTTTCTGTTTATAAAATGAAAGGGATGGAAAAGTTTGTGCCTGAAGCATATTCCAGGGCGACCTTCCTGGGAGGGGTGAGTTAAATAACCTAAACTATTTGTTGGGTGCTTTACTCCCACTCCAGTATTCTGGCCTGGAGAATTCCGCGAACTGTATAGTCCACGGGGCCTCAAAGAGTAAGCGACTTTCCCTTACTTCCTCCAGCTGTTTTTTGGGAGGGAGCATAGAAGGGAGATTTAGGGCAGGCAACTAGGGGGGCACATTACTTGGTTTGAATTCTGTCTCCACCACTTTTTGCTCAGTGGCTTTAAGCTAGTTCCTTAAATTCCCTGCACCTGGCTCCTACAGGAAGCTCAGCAACAATACAGGTCATAGACAAGCACTGCTGAAGCACGGATGCTTTGCACCATACAAGTGTTACTTAGCTATCGCTTCTTTGATTTTTATGTGCCTGGCACCATTTAGGTATCAACTAAGGGCCGACTTCTTAACTACATAAATCATGTTTATGTCCTAAATAAAGGCGAGGAGGGTGGTGGTTACTGTCTCCCACACTAATGTGCTTGCCAAGGTTCATTTGCAGTGAGCCATTTTCCAGTAGGACGACATCTTTTGCACTTCCTAAGATCACCAGCAGGTGGTAGACTTAGATTGTATTTTAGATGGTCAGGGCCTAGGGCTCCTTAAGCTGGGGGCTTTGTGAAATGATAAATATTTGTCTTTTTTAACCAACACCTTGAGTCATTAGCATCTAGAATAAATAACACCTCCTGGTGTTAATGCTGCCGATACTGCTGCTCGGTCGCTCAGTCGTGTCCGACTCTTTGCGACCCCGTGGACTGTAGTCTGCCAGGCTCCTCTGTCCATGGGATTCTCCAGGCAAGAGCACTGGAGTGGGTTGCCATGCCCTCCTCCAGGGATCAAACCTGCATCTCTTATATCCCTTGCATTGACAGGCAGGTTCTTTACCACTAGCGTCACCTGGGAAGCCCCCACTTAAATGCTATAAAATAGCGAAGAAAAAGTTCTAATTAAGAGCGCTGGTTCTCAAAATGTCAGGCACCATCTGTGGCACCTGGGGGCCTTGTTAGAAAGGCAAGTTCTCCAGCGGGGCTGGAAAGCCGGGTGTGGGGGTGTTTGGGTCCAGCGATCTGCGATGTGCATGAACTTGGGTAGGAGACTGTCCCTGCCAGGACGATGCCCAGGCCGGCCAGGTCTTGGTTCTGACTCCGAAGCTGCGTAGGTCAAGACGGGACATTTGCTGAGCCCAGGAGCCAGCAGTTTGGACCGCAACGTGTCGGCTGTTAGCCGTGCGGTCTCAGGACCCAGGCAGACGCGGGACCCGGGTCTGCACGTTACCCGGCCCCAGAGACCCCGCACAGCCGCCGTCTCTTGCCTCTTCCCTCGCCGCCCCCTCCTCTGCCTTGGCAGGTCCCACTTCCTACCTTTTTCTGCAGCGATTCTGACCGGGAAGCCATGACCCCAGACCCCGCCCCGTCGTGCTAGCTGTCAGGAAAGGGAAGTGCGGGGAACAGAGGAAAGAGCCCTTGCCGCTTCCGTTAGGGGAAACACGCTGACGGAGACCACCGCAGTGAGAAGCCCGCCCGCCGCCACCCAAGAGTCAGCCACCTGCCGCCCCGAGAGCGCCGCCCGCGCGGCGTGAAGACCCCGCGGCCAAAAGCAGCGGACAGACCAGCCGGGGCGAGGCTGTAACCGGAGAGGACGCAGGCGGACGCGTGTCCGTCTGTCGCTGTTGTTATAATTTCTGAGTGGATGCTGTCTGTAGCTGTGAGCATGCACCGTGGCCTGTCTGCCGAAATGTTAAACTGAAGTGCCTTTATTCAGCTCCGGGGAGACCTTCTGACCCTCCCACCTGTGAACAGATGCAGAGAAGCAAGAAATGAACACATCTCCTCCTGATGCTGGCCAAGCCAGGAGATATTCTGCAAGACTTACGGGCTCTTTACTTTACTTCCTCACCTCCTCCCTGCCTCTGTTCTATAAAAGATCCTAGCATCCAGACCCCCATAAGGTGGTGGTCTAGGACACTCGACCACCGTCTTCTCAGATGCCTGGTCTTCCAAATAAAGTCGCTATTCCATGCCTCAACACCTCATCTCCTGATTATGGGCCTGTCCTGTGGCGAGCAGACCGAACTTGGATTCAGTAACAAAACAGGATTGATCTAAACCATGATTCTTTTTTGGCAATGACAAGTTGTAGCAAATCAGGACCCAAAGAAGCAACAGATGGGTACAAAGTGATTTAGGAGTGGTTATTTAAAATAGAATAGTTCTAGGGGTGTGAACATATGTGACTCCAAGGGATAGTGAAGCAATTATAGGCTAGCAGCCGCAGAGCTGTACCTTCCCTAGACCAAAGGCACGGGAGAGTCATCACAGAATTTAGGAGAGTCGGATGGGGGGGGGGGGGTGTTCCCTGGTGGCACTAGCGGTGAAGATGCCACCTGCCAACGCAGGAGATGCAAGAGACACAGGTTCGACCCTGGGTCAGGAAGACCCTCTGGGGAAGGAAATGCAACCCACTCCAGTATTCTTGCCTGGAGAATTCCATGGACAGAGGAGCCTGGCAGGCTGCAGTTCCTGGCACTGCAATGAGTCGGATGTGACGGAAGCAACTTGTCATGCAAGTAGGGGGACCCTCTTGAGAGGAGAGGAGTTCACAGTCAGCCTGAGGGCGCGCCCTGGGAAGACATCCTCTGGGGGATTTTCCCCGTTTCATCACTGTCTTTTCTCACAAGGACCTTCTGCAGTGGTCCCCCATTGACTGAAACTGGTCAGGGGGTGCGGGGGACCTGAAGTCCTTATAGGCAGTCCTCACTGGTCGACACAGAATGTTGAAGAAAGGGTGAAGAGCCGGGGGAAGTGGAAGGCTTCTAGCTCAGGGGTCTGGGGATGGGGAGGTGACCCAGCCTGACCAGTGGGGCATATGGTTGGGAATGTCTGCTGAGTGCTTCCGGGGAATGGTCTTCTTCCCTGATTTTTACAGGAAGAAGCTCCCTGCTTGGGATGCTGTTGAGAGGGTGTGCATTCTGCAGCCAACTTGTATCTAGGAGGGGATGTAAAGAGATTTGAAAGCAAGCCGGGGGTGAGGTCAGCAAGATAGAGAAGGAGTGGGCAGATGGGGAGGGTCTTGCTGGAATGTCTGCTGCCTCTGGCACATGGGATGTATCTCTTCCTCCTTCCTGCCTGGCCAGTTCCCGTCTGCTCCACACTGCAGCATCTATGCGGCCAAACTCAACTTCACATCTGTCTTCCCTGCTTGACTGAACTCCCTCATTACAGTAGAGAAATTTATGTAAAAATCTGGAATTCATTTTTAACAGTAGATTGTGTTCCTTGTACTGCTTTCTGGGACTAAGCCGCGTGGGCCCTGATTTAACAGGGTTTCACTGCACTGGTGCATCAGCACAGACCATAAGAGCCCAGTGCGTGGTTGACTCGCTGAGGTGCTGCTGGCTGGGCCATGTGATCCCAGACCTCGGCTCTGCACAACGTGGACCGGGATCCAAACCTTAGGAGCCTTGCTGGCTAGCTGTTTCCTTAGGTACCTTACCTGACTTCTCTGAGCAAAAATCCTGATAAGTGAATATGAGGATTCACTGCGTTTAGTACGTGCGTGCGTGCATGCATGCTGAGTCACTTCAGTTGTGTCCAACTCTTTGTGACCCTATGGACTGTAGCCCACCAGGCTTCCCTCTCCATGGGATTCTTCAGGCAAAAATACTGGAGCGCATTGCCATGCCCTCCTCTAGGGGATCTTCTGGACCCAGGGATTGAAGCCGCATCACTTGTGTCTCCAAGTGATGGAGACAGTCTCCACAACTGTCTGCATTGGCAGGTGGGTTCTTTACTCACGGAGCCTCCTGGGAAGCCGGTGTTTCATACATCACAGCACAAAAGCCCATTGACATCCCTCCACAAATATTTCCCTTTTCTCTACCTCCCTCTCCCTTCTCATTAAAGGAAGAGCACAGCTCCAGGACAAACCCTGGAGATTACATAACTAATTAACAGCCCAACAGAACAAAGATACAGAGAATGGGCCTGTGGAAACCACTGGGGAAGGAGAGGGTTGGAGAAGTTGAGAGGTGGCGGTGACATATATACACCGTGTGTGTGCCAAGTCGCTTCAGTCGTATCCGACTCTCTGTGACCCATGGACTGTAGCCCCCCCAGCCTCTGTCCATGGGGTTCTCCGGAGAAGAAGACTGGAGTCGTTGCCACGCCCTCCCCCAGGCGGCCTCCCTGACCCAGGGATCGGACCCCTCTCTCTTAGGTCTCCTGCACTGGCAGGTGGGTTCCTTACCACCAGCGTCACCTGGGAAGCCCATCTACCCTACCACGTGTGAAACAGCTAGCTAGTGGAAAGTGTCATGTAACACAGGGAGCCCAGCCTGGTGCTGTGTGTCGACCGAGAGGGATGGGATGGAACAGGGGTGGGAGGGAGGCGACGAATGTGTGTGTGGTTATGGCTCTACTTATATAGCGCTATGGCGGATTAGCACTGTCATATGGCAGAAATCAACACGACCTTGTAAAGCGATCATCCTCCAACTAAAAAAAAACACAAATTGTAAAAAATTAACAGCCGAAAAGCTGAGTGAAGTCTCACCCAAAGATGCAGACGTGATGAACGTGATGCTCTGTGTCCCAAGCTCCACGCTGAGTGAATTGAGACCACAGGGGACCGGTCTCCTGTGGCGTGAATTCACGGTGGTGTGAATCAGGTGGACAAGGTTAAACTGTGAGACTGACCGGATTTTTTGAACACCCCAGGCGGGCGGCGCCCGGAGACCCGGATCGGCGCCCGCTGGACGCTGAGCTTCGCCTCAACCCTCGGATGCTCCCGGACAGCCCCGCTCCGCAGGCGGGAGGCCGCGGGGGCGCGCTCGAGCTGAGCGCGCTCCAAGTCCGAGTCACGCCTCCCGAGGGCGTGACAGGTGGCGGGGCGCCCCGGCCGCAGCTGGTCGAGACCGGGGCACCGAAGAGGCGCCCGCGTCCGCGGCGCCCACGGGAGAGGGGCCGGGGCGCTGTCGGCAGCAGCGGTGGGGGATGCAGTGGGGGGAGGACCGCCAGGTGCGGCCCGGCGGAAACGGCGGCCGTTCACTGAAGGTCAGTCGTGTGCCAAGCATAGCACAAGCTGTGCCTTTCGCAGACAAGGAAACCGCATCTCAAAGAGGATCACTAACGTGCCTGAGGGCACATCACCAGGACGGGGTGGCCCCGGGGTGCGAGCCTGGCTCTGCCACCAAAACCAAGTCGCTTCCCCCTTGGGATGCTACAAACCGGCCTGGAAGGTGCCCGTAGACGGCTCAGACAGCCCCTGCTGTGCTGGAGAAGTAGAACTTCAGAGCAAGGGCCTGGCTGTGCCTGTAGCTTTTGTGAGACCTCGAGACTGGCTTACTCTGTCTCGGAGTCTTTCCAGCACCTGTAAATTGCGATGGCATTCTTTTTGTTTGGCAGGATAATGAATAATCATTAATAAAAATTGGAAAGTTTTGTCTCTTCTAGAGGCTTCCTTGGGAAGACTTCTTACTCATCACTAATAAACATGCTAAGTTAGTTTACTGCCATATATAGAAGGACCAGGGCTTTCAAAGAGGCCAGTGCCCACTCTGCTGGTTTTCTTATTAAACCTCTGTTAGTTCATCTATAAAATGGGGGTAATAACCACAGGCTATAAGAATTACAGTAATAACTTAAGCTATTTAACTCAGCACTTCATAGGTGCCAATATCATTGGGCTTCCCAGGTGGCGCTAGTGGTAAAGAATCCGCAGGCAATACAGGAGATGTAGGAGCCGTGGGTTCAATCCCTGGGTCAGGAAGATCCCCTGGAGAAGGAGACCCTCTCCAGTCTTCTTGCCTGGGAAATCCCATGAACAGAGGAGACTGGCAGACTGTATGGTCCATGGGGTTGCAAAAGCATTGGACACAACTTAGCCCTAAACACCACCACCACCACCATTCGTGTAGGAGAGCAGGGGAAAGCATTTGACTGTAAGCACAGATGCTGAGATCTGTAAGAATGTGACTTGCTTTTTCCGGGCAGTGGGATGGTGGCAGGGTTAGGTAAGGAGCTCTAATCTTCCCGAAAGGGAAATGGATGGGATGACATGGAAAGGCTGCACCTTGCACTGGCGAGCTCCATCCTTCAGCTGCTTTCTTGCCTCTGGGTCTGTCTCCTCATGTGCAAAATAGTTTCTTTAGCTCAATGAGCCCTAAAGGGAACGAGGTCTGTGGGATGCTGGTCCCCAAGGATGGGCAGGGGGTCTTGACAGTGGAAGGATGCTGAGATCCAGTTAGTGAGGGACGTGAGAGCCAAGAAAATGAAACTGAGTTAAAGATCATTACGAATTTCCCAGAGCCTTTCATGTGCCAGTGCATGGTCTAAATCTCCAAGATGGGGTGTTTCCCAAACTCGCTTAAAAGATGCTTTGAAACTATTTTACTCTGTCATCTCTGAAGCTGTTCTAGACCTGAAATCCTGTGATTCGAATATATTCGAATATCATCACACTGGTCTAGTAAGGATGGATCTGATGACACAGCACAGGTAACGCAGAACAATCTCAAGCACATGGAAAGCCCTCCAACAATGACTAGCTCTCACTGTTTCTGTCTCGTAACTCTGCTGTCTAAGAACATTACAAATAAACTCAACGTCAACATGAAAAGCTAACATTGGGGGCTTCTGCTGTCACAAGTGTCTCGTTCGGAGGGCTCCAAACAATTCTGGCTGCCACTGTCTCAGCTCAGCGTGTTTTTATCTGTGCAAGATGGTGCTCACTTTGGGTCTGGCTACAGCCAGCCTCACCAGTTATCCTGAGCACCGCTACTGTTAAAATCCACAGGAACAAGCGATGCACTTGAATGTGTACCCCCAGTTCAAAAGAAGGAGAAATGACTGAAGAATCGCCTAGGCCTCCAGAGAGGAATGGTAAAAAGGTTTTGTTTCATCAACAACTTTACATCATAATTAGAAAAATGTTGCTGGCCTCTGAAGAACTAGCCAATATACAAGATTTACCTGCTTTTTACAGGTGAGGAAATGGAAACAAAGAAATAAATTTTCTGAGGCCGTGCAGCTTCGGGGGATGATCCAAACCCTCTGTTCACCAATTCCTTGCCGTATGGCTCTGGCCGAGTTGCTTAAGACTCTTGAGAGTCCCTTGGACTGCAAGGAGATCCAACCAGTCCATCCTATAGGAGATCAGTCCTGGGTGTTCATTGGAAAGACTGACACTGAAGCTGAAACTCCAGTCCTTTGGCCACCTGATGCAAAGAGCTGACTCATTGGAAAAGACCCTGATGCTGGGAGGGATTGGGGGCAGGAGGAGAAGGGGACGACAGAGGATGAGATGGCTGGATGGCATCACCGACTTGATGGACATGAGTTTGAATAAACTCCGGGAGTTGGTGATGGACAGGGAGGCCTGGCGTGCTGCGATTCATGGGGTCGCAAAGAGTCGGACACGACTGAGCGACTGGACTGGACTGAACTGAATCAGAAAGCCAAGTGCAGCCCAGTGTCCCAGCAGCAGGGACGCCCCGGAGGAGCCCCAGAGCAGAGCACGCGGACCTTGACCGCAGGGCGACGTGAGTGCGCCAGAACTGGAAACAAACCGAAGGCCCCGCAGCCAGAGGATGGGGAAACAGATCGGGACAAAGTCATTCAAGGGAACCTCACACCAAAGCTAAAGTAGCTGAGCTGGAGGCCAGATGAACCGCATCAGCAAGGCAGGATCGCAAGAGCTAACTGTTGAATAAAGAGCAAATCACAGAAAGACACGTGAAACCTGAAACCTAAAAACAGTACCGTACATTATGAATATGTTCACAGGTGGTAATCATAAGACATGTTTGGGAATAATGGATACCAAATTCAGGAGAGCCATTATTTCTGAGAAAAGAGGAAGGAGGGACTTGTCATTGTTTACGCGTTAAGTCATGTCCAGCTCTTTGTGGCCTGGTGAACTGTAGCCCCCCCGGCTCCTCTGTCTGCGGGACTCTCCAGGCAAGAATACCGGAGCGGGCTGCCATTTCCCCCTCCAGGGGATCTTCCCGACCCAGGGATAGAACCCGCATCTTCTGCATTGCAAGCGGACTCTTTACCGCGGAGCCACTGGTGAAGCCCGAGAGGGAAACAGTTCAACTCTATCTGTATTGTTTTATTTCTCAGAAAAGCCTTAGGGTCTAAACGACTCTAACGTTAAGATCTGACAAAGCTGGGTGGTGAATGCTTTTCTGTATGCTTGAGATGTTTCATAATTTTAAAAATCATGTTTCATTACTTGTTTCGTCTGTTCTCTCTCCTCTTTCCTTGTGTCCTACAGATAAAAGTGTTGGGACTGTAAAACACGTTTATAACTTACGCTTAGACGTGCGTTTTTCAGAGCAGCAGTTTCCTCCCGCTGTGAAGGCTCTGTAAAAGGTTTCGGGTGGATGGATTTCAGTTCCGAGAGCTAGAACTTGTTTTCCGCTGGGCTCGGAGGAGAGGTCAGGCAGTGCGCGCTGCGGTCGGGGTTGAGTTAATCATTGACTGCGGCTGCCCCGGGGCTGCGTCCCCTGCGAGCCTTCGGGCGGCGGCTGTCCCGCCGCCTCGGGGACCGCGCCGGGAGAAGGGCCGCAGGCCGGCCGGGTGGCCGAGCCCCCAGGCCAGGTCCACAGCGTCGCTGCCTCCCTGGGCCAGCAGTGTTTCCGCCGCTCGCTGCAGCCAGTCCGCAGGAGGAGGAGACGCACAGAGGGAATCAGGCCTGGCGGAGTTACTCCTGACCCGCTGCGGGAGGTCAGGGAGGCCAAAGAGGTGTGCGACCTTCCGGTTAAAGTGTGACTTGACAACGGGGGCAAGTGAGGCATCAAGTTCATGGATGAGATCAGTGTCAACGGGGACAAACCTCGCGGGTGACCACGGGCGTGTGTGTAGGTAAAGCGGTGCATTACAATACGTGTATTAAATCCGAAGCAGATAACGTTGTACACATTATCTCCTAAGTTACAGACTCAGCACGCCCTGCGAAAGGTGAAATGTCTGACCCTGAACTGACTCAGCAAAGACGGGGAGGGCCAGTGTATTCCTCAAAGGGCTTATCTTCCCAGGAAGCCAGGTGGCACCTCAAAAACAGTCTGCTCTTGTGGATGGTTTTGTGGTGGGTTGGGTTAAAAAATTGTTTTTGAATTTTACTGCGATAAGAACACTTCATGTGAGCTCTCCCCTCTGTTATCTCCAGACCCCATGGTGTACGGCACGTTCACAGAAGTTACTCATGTTAATGGACACACCCTTCGGCGACTCTGTATCTGCCCCTCCTCAGCACCTGACCACCAGGATTCTATCCTTTGCTCTGTGAGCTGAGCTATGGTAAAGCTGTCATTCAGGTGGATCCTGCCTATATGGATCATGTAGGTGGATATTTGTCCTTCTGTCATGGCTTCTTTCACTTAGCACAGTGTGCTCAAGGTTCACCCGTGTTTTTGCACTTTGCAGGATTTCCTTCTTTTTAAAGGCCAGATAGTATTCCGCTGTGTGTATATGTGGCATTTTCTTGGTCCATGCATTCATTCAGGCACTTTGGAAAAAAATTTCAACTTTCTATTTTGAAAATCTCAAACTGCAAACATGTTGGAAAAGGATGTTTCATGAACACCAGGAATGTCATTTTTACCTTTCACCCATGTTCTTCAGATTACCATTTTGCCACATTTACTGCTTCTACCTCTGGGATACACTGTGTGTTATGTCGCATCATTCACTGCTTCTACCTCTGGGATGCACTGTGTGTTATGTCGCATCATTCACTGCTTCTGCCTCTGGGATGCACTGTGTGTTATGTCGCGTCATTCACTGCTTCTGCCTCTGGGATGCACTGTGTGTTATGTCGCGTACACTGTGCACATTAACATAATGTGTGTTTCTGCTCAGTCGCGTCTGACTCTTGGCGACTCCACAGACTGCAGCCTGCCAGGCTCCCCTGTCCATGGGATTATCCTGGCAGGAATGCTGGAACAGGTTGCCATTTCCTTCTCCAGGGGATCTTCCTGACCCAAGGAATGAACCCACGTCCCTTGCGCCTTCTGCACTGGCAGGCAGATTCTTTAGCACTGCGCCACATGGGAAGCCCGTAATATAGTATATGCATGTGTGCCAAGTCGCTCAGTCATGTCCCACTCTTTGCGACAATTTGGACTGTAGCTCACCAGGCTCCTCTGTCCACGGGATACTCCAACCAAGAATACTGGAGTAAGTTGCCATAGCCTTCTCCAGGGGATCTTCCCAACCCAGGGATCGAACCCGCTTCTCTTATGCCTCCTGCATTGGCAGGTGGGTTCTTTACCACTAGCACCACCTGGGAAGCACAATATAGTATATACAAACATTGTTTTTCTGCAAAATTATTTGAGAGCAAGTTGCAGACAGCTCACCGTTTTACTTTTAAAACCCTCAACAAGTATCGCCCGTGAACAAGATGTTTCTTTCATACAATTACACAATCAGGGTTGCCTGCAAGAGAAATCTGCACAGGCTTTAGAAGAGGGAAGTGAAGAAACCCTGACTCTGAAGTGGCGAGTCCGGCGCTCCCACTGTTGGACGAGGTCCAACCCGTAAGCGATCCCTCCTCTCACCTGGATATCTCACCCTGGCTCTGCTTCCCTGAACAGACCCCAAGCGAACAGACAGAATCTGAGTATCTATCTACCTTGGTGCTTCCTGATGTTTTCCAAGTTTTAGGGAGAGAACTGTTACTTTTAGGTAAGTTTATAAAGATAACTGATCAGTCTCATAGCTGGGACCAATTACATTTACATGAAGACTTTTCAAAGGAGTGAACTCTTTTCTCTGAGTTTTCTACTTGTTTGGTGAGAGAGCAGTTTTTGCTTGCCTCCAAGGCCAGCAGAAGATGTCATTGGGTTTTGTAACGCGTGAACCCAGTGACTGCGATGAGTTAGAGGTGACGAGGTTCAGCTGGCAATCATTGGCAGACCTCCAGTTCTCTGTTCAGGACCTGTGACCTTTAAGTGAGTTCCTGAGGTTAAAGTTTAGTCCCAGTGAGAGGCCAGCTCTAAAGAACCCTAGCTGTTTGGAATGAGGAGAAAACAGACTTGGGGGAGGGAGGGAAGAGGCCACTTGCGATGCGGGCCTGGGGCCGGGGGAGGGGGGGGGCGGCTGCTGCGTTTGTGGCAGCTGCGGGCTCTGTGGCCAGCCGCAGCCAGAGCTGCATCGCAGGAACTCTGGTTACTGCTGTGTGCCTAGAAGCAGGGCTGTGCGCTGGAAGCAGCGAAAATCCGCCTGCCGGGGCAGGAGATGCAAGGGACGTGGGTTCGATCCCGGGTCGGCAACATACCCTGGAGGAGGAAATGGTATTATTGCCTGGAGAATCCCGTGGGCAGAGGAGCTTGGCGGGCTACAGTTCATGGAGTCACGAAAGAGTTGGACACGACTTAGAGACTAAACAATAACAACTAGAAGCAACTTACACCATGTCGTCAAGTCTCCATGTCCTGATTTATAACATGGAGTGATAATCCCTTTCTTAAATGGTTTGCAGAGATAAAATAGAGCCATATGCGGAGGACTCTGTGTAGTGCCTGGCATGCAGGACAGCGGATAAGGGACTCCTGACCCAGGTGACCTGAGACAAGTTATTCAGCTGTTCAGTGCCTCAGTTTGCCCATCTGTAAAATGGAGCCATCAATAGCACCAGCTTCCAATATTTTCATGAACATTAAATAAGTAGATAGTAGTGTGGTTAGGAAGGCAAACATTAGATTCAGATTCTGGCTCCAACATTTCATTGCTGTGTGACCTTGTGAAAGTTACTTAACATCTCTGAGTCCATTATTGGTTCTCATTTAAAGAAAAAGCATGATGGAGTTCCCTGGTAGTCTGGTGGTTGGGACTTTGTGCTTTCACTGCTGAGGGCACAGGTTCAAGCCCCGGCTGGGAACTAAGATCCTGCAAGCCCCGTGGTGCACTGTGAGGGGGTCAAGTGGGTAACAGAGCCCGGCGCTGTTTCCAGTAAATGCGGTTGGTTGTTATTGCCACCCTTATCACGATGAGCAGACACATTCCAGGGTCTGAGCGCGGTGCGTGGTATGCTTCATTGTTTTTAACTCCCGCAGCCCTCCTGCTGGGTGGGCGTCATTTTATACTCCTGCCCCCTGATGGGGAAGCCACTGAAGGGTGGATCGGGGGTGAGTGCTCGCTATCTGCTCGTCTCTGGGCTGCGGAGCCGGGCCCCTCAGCACTGTGCTGCATCCTGCTTTCAGTTCCGTTTCTAGGAACCGTGTATCTGGAGGAATAACTGAGCAGGGCAGCTCACTGCCTCTGCAAGCCCCGTCCCTCTCGCTGAGTGCTTGATAAAGGCTGAGCGTCCTGGGGCTGCAGTGCCTACCGTGGAGGCTGCGGGTTGTCTCCTAGGACACGTCTGTAAAGCCGTGAAAGAGAGGGCGGACTCTCTGTGTCGGGGTGCAGGGCCTTTGGGGCTGCCTCATCTCCTTGTTGCCCGAAGGTTCCTGCACCCACAGTGGGAGTGCTGAGGAGCTGCTCAAAGGGAAACGCAAACCCAAGCTTTATGAGTCACGAAGCAGCGCTGTAAGGAGTCCTGCTTCTTAACAATGGAGAACATTGCAAGAGCTCGGGCGCTTCTTCAGAGGTTTCAGTTGAAACACATCCGTGAGGATGCGTGTTGCTAATAGCTAGGGAAATGAGACCGATCCTAGAGGACGAGGCATCTTCCTCCTCTGGGGACTGTTGCAGAGTGAGGGGCAGACGCTCGGGGCGCTGAGGCGTGCTTCAGGACGGGAGACGTGCTGGGTGTGGGGCTGCGCTCTTACCCAGTCTCGCAGCTGAGGAAATCTCTAGGCAGACTTTTACTTTTTCAGCTGCTTCTTTTCCATTTTGGAGGGACATGAATGGGGACTGCAGTGAAGAGAAGGGCTTGTGCCTGCTACTTTAACACAAGCCAGCGCCACAGGGCGTAGAAGGTGGGGCAGGAGTGAGTGAGTGAAACAGGCCAGCGGGAGGTCACGGGAGATGGTGGAGCGCAGGGCAAACCGGAGGGGAGCCGGCCTCCTCCGGGGATTCAGTTACCAGGCCGTCCGGACGATGCTGTGGGAGCTACTTTCCAACAGCAGTGGAGATCCCAGTCTGGAGACTGGAACCTCCCGACTTTTAAAAATCGTTGGTGAATTCAAAAGTTTAAGACACACCCTACAAGCCAAGCAGAACCTTCCTGAGGCCCTCAGCTGGCTAAGAGCCTGCCTGTTGGTGACCTGGGCTGCAGAAGCTTCCAGCAGTCCACACATTTCCCGACAGCAGGGCTCCCCCCTCACTTCCTGTCAAGTCTTGTTTTTCTTCCGAGGCTGCCCTGTTTACTCAGGTCAGGCACCCTTGGTGTGATAGTTTCCTTAATTCTTCATCCTGAGTCAGGACCTCAAATGAAGACAGTGTTTTACTTGTGTTTCCTGCCTACCATTCACCCCTTTGTGCTTGTTCAGCCATAAATTCAGGAACCACAAGGAAAGCTATTAAGATTAAAGAATGTTTTAAACTCTCATCCCACCCCTAGTTTTTATTAAAGAATCTTCTTTTTATAGTAAACTAGAGAGAGGATGTTCAGAGTCCAGGTTCAGAAGGTGCAGGGTTTTTGCTTAGCAAAGTTCAAAAATAGAACAAAAAATACAACTTGGTAAACCATTAATATCCAAACACTACTCTTTCCTCCATGAAAGCAGCCACTGGAACCATCTACACCTCTGAACTTGGAACAAGACACAGCCTGCGAGGCTGGTTCCATTTTTCACACACTGTTGATTCTGTCTCTTGATTCCGTCCTTGCATCTTTAAGGCAACAACCAGAAAAACAGCCGTGGGACACCCAGCTGGGCTGTAAGTGTTTCTCCTGGATTTCCAAGCAGACTCAGAGTGAGTCAGAGATGAGTCATAAGCCCATGAATTTCAGTTTCAGGTTACGTCTTTCATTAAAGGCAAGGCAGTTTCCCCATATTATCATTTTTCCTCTTTGGTGAACAAATGTGTTTACTCTAAAACACTCATCAATAAAATCATCAAGCAGATGTGGTCTATCAAAGAAATGCTAAACTAGTTTCTATGCTTCAAACCATTTCGGAAAGATACATTATAATTGAAGAATGGAAGATAGAAATGTGAGTTTTCACCGAAGAAAATGTGGGTGACCAGTTGGACACATACACACTCATACGCACAGATACACACTCATACACAGATACACACTCATACACACTCATGCACACAGATACTCACTTCCCGACCCAGTGGTGCGCAGCTGCCTCGTGTGACTGGTCACGTTGGTTTGGTTCATGGTCAGAATTTCTGTCGTGTGTGACTCTAGTCAGCTTCTTACTCGACTTCTGGCCACTTCTGTTTCTTATCAGCAAAACATAGGTGATACGAGAACCTCCCGTGGAAAGTTGTGGAGATTAAATGATGTAAAATATGTCGCACTTCTAGCACAGTATCTGGCCCATAAACAAAGTCCATAAGTAGTATAAATAATACTAGGACCACTAACACTTCCCTGGCTAATGTTTTTTACAGGCATCTTGCTCCAACCATTAAGTAACAGACAGGACTCTGACTCCTTCCGCCAGAGCCTGTGACCAAGATGATGGTGGTGGTTTATTCTCTTAAGTGGTGTCTGACTCTGCAACCCCATGGACTGTGGCCCGCCAGGCTCCTCGGTCCATGGGATTTCCCAGGCAAGGATACTGGAGTGGGTGCCATTTCCTTCTCCAGGGAATCTGCCTGGTCCAGGGGTTAAACCCAGGTCTCTTGCATTGTGGGCTTCCCTTGTAGCTCAGCTGGTAAAGAATCCGACTGCAATGCGGGAGACCTGGGTTTGATCCCTGGGTTGGGAAGATCCCCTGGAGAAGGGAAAGGCTATCCACTCCAGTATTCTGGCCTGGAGAATTCCATAGACTGTATGGGGTTGCAAAGAGTCAGACACAACAGAGCAACTTTCACTTTCACTTTCTCCTGCATTGTAGGCATATTCTTTACTTAATGAACTACCTGGGAACCAAGAATAAATTCGTATCCCACATTACATTGGGAGAGAGAAACAGTGGACTATGGACAATGCTTATCTCATTAAATATGAACTTGTTGTGCTTATGAAGACCCACCTCCCTAGTTGTGTTGTCCCTAGAGAATCTGAAATTACAGTGGGGAAACAGAGTATCTTGTCTGGGGACGTCGGGGAAGCAGAGTATCTCGTCTGAGGACATCGAAGATCCAAGGGAGGAAAGCCGGTTTCTGGGGATATTAGATGAATTTTGCAGGCAGCTGTTGCTCATAAGATGTTACATAAGCTGTGCCTACTAAGCCCAGCAAAGTATGCTAAATAACCTGGCAGCCTAAGCAACAGAGAGCCCAGATCACGTTCCGTTTCTCCTTTGTTGGGTCTAAATTCTCTTCACAGTTTCCCACTCAGACTAGGTTCAGTAAAGTGAAGTGTGTGACCCCAAGTACTATAGCCACCAGCCTCCTCTGCCCAGGGGACTCTCCGGGCAAGAACACTGGGGTGGGCTGCCTCTCCCCTCTCCAGGGGATCTTCCCGACCCAGGGATTGAACCCGGGTCTCCCGCGCTGCAGGCGGATTCTTTACCCCCTGAGCCACAGGGAAGCCGGACCCAGGGGACCCATCAGTTGCTCTACCTTTGTCTCACTGCAGGGGGCGCTGCAGTGCTGGAACCAGCGTGCCGGGGCTGACTCGTGGTTCTTGGTTTTATTGGTTGGTTAATTTGAGATTTGTAAGATGGGGATAAGGAAAATAGCAGCAGCAACTCCTGACTGAGTTGGGAGGGTTAAATGAGTGCTGAGGACAGTGTCTGGTTCTGAGCACAAACTTAAGAAACACTGTGAATCTTGTCCCCCAAAATTTGCGCACACACACGTCCACCCAGATGGTGACAGTCTTCCCAGAGTTCACAGGTCTTGCCTCAGGCACCTCCCACGTTTAGAACCCCGTGTGGAACACAAGCTCAGTCCACAAGGAAGGTGTGTTTGCCTGGGCACACCATGCTTCTCGCCACCCGACGCCTTCTGTCTGTGGGGAATCAGGCCGTGTCAGAGGGAATGTTTAATGGGGCTTGGAGGTTTGAATTTTGTTTATTAGGAAGGAAAGAACAGGCTCCTTCAAGCTGGTGATTCATCCTCCGGTTCTTTCAGGGAAAGAGAGGGGGAGAGTGACTGAAGAGCCCTCATCCCGGCTGGAGCAGAGACCTCACAAAGGCTGCCTGCCCTCCAGAGCTTCTCCGCGCTCCCTCCGGAGAGGGCCGGGCTGAATCACTCCTGTGTCTGGACACATCAAAAGGCAAACTGCCTGTTTGTCGGGCTTGCCAGACCCAGCTAGGAGAAGCAACGGCAGGTCTGGGTGTGACTCAGTCAGACCAGGTCGGGGAGTGGAGGTCACCGGGTTCCCCGGGCACTGATCCTCACCCTCACCGGGGGAGCCAGGCTGCCTCTTGCCAGGCAGCCGGGCGAGGAGACACTGTTGGTCTGTCTCCGCCTTTACTGGTGCCAGAGCGGAGCCCAGCAGGGCTTAGAAGACGCGCATCAGGCTTGGGTTAAGAGAAGAATGCGACCGTCACTCAGAGCTCACGAAATACCCGGGGGAACGAGTTCAAGGGGCCTATTGCTGCGAAAAACGGGCCAGGCAGGCAGCTAATTAAAAGAAATATGCGAAAAACGTGATGAACAGGAAGCAGAAAATGATTGCTCTGGGTTGTTCTTTAGATGCCTGGTCCAAAATGCAGGTAAATCTTTGAGTCTGCCCACCACCCCATTTTTTTCTCCCATAAATTTATTTTCGTCAAAGTCAGGGTCTTCCTTACACATAGAAAACCAATTTATGGTTACCACAGGAGAACGGTGGGGCGGGGGTAAATGAAGAGTCTGGGATTAACGGATACACACAATTATATACAAAATAGACGGCCAACAGGGACCTACCGTGTAGCATACAGAACTGTACTCGGTATTATTTTGTAATAAACTGTAAGGGCAAAGAACCTGAAAAAGAACAGATACATATATATGTATAACTGAATGACTTTGCTGTACGCTTGAAACTAACACAACACTGCAGATCAACTCTACTTCAATAAAAATTTAGAAAAATAAGAGAGGGTCTTCTTATAGCTGGAATTTTCTACCACATACCATAACAGATTCAACTTCAGCACATGCCACACTAAATCGTATTTTTATATACACATAAATACTCATATAAGTGCATACTATACAGAGATATATATCTATCAAGTTAGCACTGATACATGCTCATATAAGCATATACTATACACGCATACGTATATGTATCAAGTTAGTACTGATGCATGCTCATATAAACATATACTATACACAGATATGTATATGTATCAAGTTAGCACTGATGCATGCTCATATAAACATATACTATACACAGATATGTATATGTATCAGTACTAACTTGAGTAACAACTGGTTACTGACATAGTTTTATATTTTCTAGATACTTATTAAACATCTGTTACATGTCATTTTGATATTTCTTTCTCATAGGTAGGACGCGATTTTTTTCCAGGTCTCAACTATTTTTTCAGGTTGTTGTGGAAAAAAAAAAATCAGATCCTAATCCCATCAGCCTTAAAGTAGCTGAGATGAAAACCTTTAGGGGAATATATGTTTTATGACCTCATCAATAAGTGAACACATTCTTGACGTTCTTCTAAGGCTAAACACACATGTATGTATGATGTGTGTGGGTGCCTGTGTGTGCTGCAATTGGAGGTAAGGTGCTTCAAGCCAAGCATTAACTGTCTGTGGTGGGCATAGTAGGAATCAATGTCACACTTTATGTGAAAAATGTATCTTGGTCATGTTTTGAGCAGCATGGAATTTGGGAAGAATTATGACATTTGAAGAAGAAAGGAGAAAAAAGAATTCAAACTAGCGCCTTTTCATTTCCATGACCCAGAAAACATGGACTTCTTTTAATTGTTGCCACTAGGATTTCCCAGCTGGCACAGTGGTAAAGAATCTGCCTACCCAGACAGGAGACCTGGGTTCCATCCCTGGGTCGGGAAGATCCCCTGGAGAAGGAAATGGCAACCTGGCCCAGTATTCTTGCCTGGAGAATTCCACGGACAGAGGGGCCTGGTGGGCTATAGTCCAGGGGATCGCAAAGAGTTGGACGTGACTGAGCGGCTGGGCAAACACAACTGTTCTAAAAGTTGAAGGCTCAGAGGAGAGAGCGGAGGAAACACATCTCTGGCAGGGTCCCCAACAGGAGGCAGCTCGGCAGGGGCAGAGGTGAGTGCTCTGGGGCGCCTTTCAAAGAGGTGGCATCTCCTGAGTTGTTGACAGGCTGGTAGCTGAGGGGGAGGGGAGGGAGGCTCACTCACCTTTTTGACCGTGTGAACTGATCATCCTTAGGTTAAGAATGAACTCCTGTCCCCACACGAATATTGCAGAGTTGGCCCAGACGTGCAGAAGAAGAGAGAGAAGGAGACAGCAAAGGAATCTTGATGTTCCGTGGACCAGACACCATGTACTTATATGGATTTCCATGGAGGAGCCAGTTTACATGCAACACATTCCTTCCTTGAGGTGTTTCAGGACATTCCCATAACAGTCTGTAATTATCCCAGTCAGGGTTCAAGAAACAGCAGGAGACATGGTGAGAAATAGTGCAGGCTCGGTTTACTGCAGACGATGACTGGATTTGGGAAAGAGGCCTCAGAGAGTCTTGTGTGTAGGGGGCTATCATTAGCCTTTTCTTCAAGAGAAAGTGTTACTGTCAAATAAGAATCTTTTAAAGCCTTGAGATGCTTACTGGGTCTGACACATGAAGGTCTTCAACCCTGAGAAGCATGTTGCCTCTGTGCCTGCCAGGCCCCTCTGTCCGTGGGGTTCTCCAGGCAAGAATACTGGAGCAGGTTGCCATTTCCTTCTCCGGGGGATCTTCCCAACCCAGGGATCGAACCCACGTCTCTTGTGTCTCCTGCATTGGCAGGTGAATTCTTTACCACTGAGCCACCAGGAAATCCCTTAAAAGCATGTTAAGTCTTTATAAAATTGTTTTCCAAACTAGTTATCTTATTTCTCTTCAAATTCCTCTTCCATTTTGTCCATCGCTTATTGTTGGCCAATTGACCACTTTTTTAATTGGTTATTTTTTTAGTCTTCTTCAAAATTGTGAGATAATAAACTAGTCCTAAGTCTGTGATGTGAACCCCAGAGTTCAAGTACAATTTTAGTGGAAGGCATGGCTGATGGGAAAAGTAGGTCAGACAGCTCATGATAAACTGCTCCCAAGAAGGGGTTTTGGCCCCATCCACAGTGGACACTTTTCCTCATTCCGACTTTATTAACTTGCTGCACACAAGCTTCCTGATCAGTTCACCCAGTAATTTTATCACAACTGCTCTTGGGGGTAATCATTCCTGGGACATAATTTAACTCAGGGGGTTTACAATTAAGCTATGGGCCAAAATATATGGGGAAAAAATGTCTCACCAAGATGCCTAAAGATCCTTGGTTTAAATATTTTGGCAATCCAATGCTCAGCAGAGGAATTCAACACAATTTTTTGAGTTCTGTTTCTTGGTTTCTTCCTTTCTTGGTTTAAGCAATGAGTTCACACATTGGTCTGGGCATGTGGTTCAGAGAACTGTCCTCAGATTCCATTTAAGCTTCGTGGAAGAGTGAATCTAGTTGCCACCTTTGTGTCTGAGGCTCTAGTTCACACTCCTTTGGCTTATTTCTAAATGTTTTTATTTTCTAATAAAAAATTAGTTCTTTCTGAAGACGCAGTACGTATGTACAATGGAATGTTAGTCAATCATAAAAAGGAAAATGGTGCCATTTGCACCAACATGGATGGACCTGAGTGAAGTCAGACAGAAAAGGTGAAATATCGTAAGACATCCCTTATATGTGGAATCTTAAAAAAATGATACAAATGAACTTACAAAACAGAAAGTCACAGACTTAGTGAAGTATGGGTGCTGGAGAGGAAGGATGTGGGCAGGGGCAGTTGGGGAGTCCGGGATGGACAGGGACACGTGGCTCTATTTAATGGATAACCACCAAGGCCCTGCTGCGAGCGCGGGGACTCTGCTGTGTTACGTGGCAGCTGGGTGGGGGCTTGGGGGAGAGTGGACACATGTGTTTGTATGGATGAGTTCCTCTGCTGTCCCCCTGAAGCAATCACAACATTCTTTCTCAATCACCTATCCCCCAATACAAAATAAAAAGGTTTTTTAAAAAAGAAAAAACAATCACTTCTTTCTTCTTAGAGGTCATCTCGTCAGGGCTTAAAGTTCTTCTGTCTGCTGGAATGCTTTGTCTTTACTTAAAAAAATTAGCTTGGTGCTTAGTATGTAATGATGATGTCTTTTATCTGTAGGAAAAGGGGAATTAGTCCTTTTCTTTTTTTAAGGGGGAAATGAGTTCGAGCTGGGAGCACCTGGTAACCGCTGGTTACGAACATTTCTTTCGTTGACTTGAAAGACCTTTCGGAAACACTGCCCATGCTGAGGACTTGGCCTGAAAGTGCAAGAAAGAAGAGACGCTTCCTGCGGGTGCCCAGTGAAGGCTGATGGTGAGGCTGGGCCCCCTAGAGGGAGATGTCATCTGGTGGGGTGAAGCTGGTGGTGGACATGCGACCTGAGGGGTGACAGAAGCGACGTTCTGGCCTGTCTCACTTCCCATCCCCTGATTTCCTGCTTAGACTTGCTCCCGCTGGCCGCACCAGCCACTGGCAAAGGATCTGGAGGACCACGGAGGAGCTCAGCCTCCCAGGAAGAGAGGAGGGCGGAAATGGATGCTTCCCCCGCCAGGGAAGCCAGGAAGTGGAAAGGGCGGTGTGAGCGACCCCAGCGAAGCCTCCAAACGGGGCGCCCTTTCTCAGGCCCCTTCCCAGCCATCGCCACACGGCTTCTCCCCACGGGGGCCCACGCTGCTCCGCACGCGGACTTCTTTGGCTTTCGCTTCCGCTCGGCACCTCTCCTCTTCTCTGCCTTCTCTCCCAGTTTTCTGTTCTTGAACTTCTCTCCCCCTCTTCCTCTCCTGTCCTTGGAGCCTGCCTCAGCCTAACAAAAGGCCTAAACCTCCACTGAAAATCCCAAAGAGCTCTTTCATGAACTTTTTTTTCCAGTGAAAGGAGATGGATTCAGGAGGACAGTTCTGATTTTTAAATGGAGAGACTTGCATAAGATGATCTTTTCAGGCTATGTCTATTGGTCTTGATGATCAAAAAGAATCATGATGTACTACTTACATTGTATAGTAAGAAAAAAAAAGACCAAAAATTTTTTTGAAAGGATAAAGAAAGCCCCATAAATACTGTACATCTTTTGTCAGACAAGGATCGTCGATATATCTTCTCATTTCCTTTTTGGGTCTGCTGTTTTCAATTTCTAAGGCTGGTTACACCACTCAAGTGACTCATGGGCCCATTCTGAGTCGTGTTTCAGGTGGAATGAAATGAAGACATTCCAGTTGCTACGCACAATGCCTGTGGGCTGACAGCTGTCACGTATCAATAAATCAGACTCTTACTAAGAATTATTGGTTATTAATCACCCCAGTCCCTGACTATGAAGATGAATTCCTTATTGCTGCGCTAACAGCTTTCAAAACATACACTTACGCCTTCCATCTGAAAGAGGGGAATCTGTTTCCCTTTCAAGACAGAAATGAACTTCTTTGGTGAGGACATCGCCCATGAATTTAACGGCCCTACAGTGTGCTGAGCTCCGCTCTAAGAGGACAGTGATTCATGCAGACGTGGCATTGGGCTGCAGAACCTCTGAAGCCTGAGCTGCCCCACTGTGGACGCTGAGCAAGGCACAGCTGGGCGCAGAATCCACACCAGTCCTGGGTTTGTCTTTAACGGTGAAAGAGTGCCTGAATGTGCTGTGCCAACAGCTTGTAAATCCGTAACGGGGAGGCTACTGAGGCTCTAACTGCCCACAGCGTTAGTATCAGGTTCAGAGGGTCCAGTTAGGCTGGAAGGTGAAATGATACGCGGCAGCGAAAGAACAGGAGATCACTCACACTCTGGTGGAATTGTCTTTGAAGCTGCATTGTGTTCTGTGAAACTGGAGGAACGGCTTCCCAGATAACCCTGGCTTCGCTGTGTGGCCATATTCAGAGGCCAAAGAAGTCACGATGAACCGAGCGCAGGTCCCCCCGAAGCGTCTCCGGATCGGATCAGACGGAGGGCTGGTCAAGGGGGAGACCCCTTCCCGCCTCCTCCCCGACACGTGCGGACCCTCGTTACCGTGCCGGCAGCGCCGTTTCCACGCGGAAGCTGCCCCGCAGAGCCTGGCGTCCTCCCCGGAGGGGAGTCAGGAATGCCTCCAAGGCGGAAGCTGTCTTGGCCCCGTCTCTCTGCTTTCCCGGTGTTCCCAGTTCCCGTCTGACTGGCATTTCCCTGCTGTGGGAATGTGCACTGTTTGTGTAAGTCAGAATGCAAGCTGTCCTCCGCGTCTGCTGCTTTTCACCCACCCAGCCGTTTTGTCTTGTGACCCAACCGTGGCCAGAGGGTCAGCCGGCACCCCTGCATTAGAAGGCGAGGCCTTAACCCCGGGACGGCCAGGGACGTTCCAGCCCCCCGCCCTCTTACACGCTTGTTGAGGAGACATGTAACCAGACAAGAAATACATAAAATCATTTCAGACAGGGCGACGGAATATGAAGGAAATAAAAGAGGGCGGTGTTGCAGGATAGCTTAGTGGGAGTAGGGGGTCACTACAGGAGTCGGTTTTCTTTGAATAAGCTATTTTAACGCTGAGACTCAGAATGAGAAAGAACCAGCAATGCAGTGATCGGGAGGAAGAAGGTACCAGGTAAGGAACTGCAATTGCAAGGAGTCCCCAGGCTGGAGAGAGTTTGGGTTGTTGAAGGAGCAACAACGGCTTTAGTGGAACCAGGGTGGAACATGCTTAGTGAGCGAGGGATTATGTCAGAGCGCGTAAGGGCCTGGGTGTACACCGTGACGGGGTGTTTTGACTTTATTCAGTTATATCCATCCAACTGCACAGCCTACGATTCTTCACCTCCTTCCTTACCCATCTTAGGTATCACGGTTCACTGTTACAATCTCTCCCTTGGGAACATCTTCCCCTTTTATGTTAGTTAGCTGTTGCTGTGTAACAAATTATACCAAAAAAATGCAGGGGTTCTTGGACGGTTCTGTCCCGCAAGACTGCAGTCAAGATGACTGTAAGCTGTCCGAGGCATGAATGGGCGGGGGCCTCGCTTCCAAGCTGACTCGCCCGCAGGCCCGGTGGGCAGTCCTGGCTGTTGGCAGCAGGCTTCCGCTCTGTGTCCCGTGGGCTGCTCCGCAGGACTTCTTGAGCGTCCTCGTGACGTGGTGGCTGGCTGCCCCCAGAGGGAGGGATCCAGGAGAGCGCAAGGTGAGAGTCACAATGCCTTTTCTGACCCAGCCTTGGCAATCACACACCACTTCACAACACCGACCAGTCACACAGGCCATCCTATTCACGTGGGACAGCAGGGGTCCCACACGGGCAGCCTGTCTCTCTGCACCTGCTAAAGATGAACGCAAACTGATGCGGTGTCTGCTGTTTTGATGTTTTTTTTCTCAGATACTCATTTGAAGACATAAATCATAGAAATTGAGAACCCGTGCTCTGGGGCCACCAGGAACGCTGGGCTCAAAGATCGGGTTGACCACTCCTTAGCCCTGTGACCTGCGGCACATTTCTTAACCTTGCCAAGCTTCTGTCTCCTCATCTGAACACTGGAGGTCATTCCACCTCACAGCTCACAGTCAACATGAAAACTAAAGTGAGATGACGCTTTAAAACAAACTTAGAAATAGACAGCTAGTGGGAAACTGCCGTACGGCACAGGGAACTCAACTCGGTGCCGTGATGACTGACGTGGGGGGCGGGATGGGTGGGAGGCAGGTCCTAGAGGGAGGGGACCCCTATACAAAGTGCTGACTCTCACTGTTGTACCGTTGGAACCAGCACGGCCCAGCATTAAAGCAAGTGGCCTCCCATTATGAGTGAAAAAGTAAGCGATCTCTGTGGCTCATGCCTGCGTCTATCACACACACACAAGCAACGCTCTGAATTCAGTGATACTGTATTAATTTGAGAAACTGTATTTTGTTACACATTCACATCTTCTCAAATAAAGGAAATAAGCTAAGTTTTGATGAAAAATTAAATGCATCCAAACAGAAAAGAAAAACAGACTTAGCCGTGATAATTGTCACACAAATTTTCAGTATATGTTATCAGCTGCTGTCCTTGCTCTTACTCCTTTTTTGTTACCGCAGAATGCAGTTACTCTTTGACGTATTTCACAAAGTTTGGTGATTTCACAAAGTTCAGCCTGCAGTCAGTTTAGATGGAACAGACAGTGGACTTGGTGGTCTGGATGACCCCCTGTGATGCATATTCAGGATGCCAGACATTCAGACCTGTCATAAAAATTTCTCCTTCAACACGGTAAAATTTGGCAGGCTCAGTGTTTGTCCTCAGATGAGCCATAAGTCAAGCATTGGGCCAGCTCAGTAGGAGCATCTAAGTTCAACCCCAGTGCAAAATCTAATCAGCACTCAGAGTCAAAGGATGAGTTGGTGGTTCAGGTATTTATATCAGAAGGTGTTAAAAGATTATTTGGAACATGGTGGAGGGTAAGAAACGGGATTTCAAATCCATTCCAGAATGACATTTCTTGACAGTCTTCAAGGAAATGAAGTTAATGAGCTTTTGAAGATCATTCATTTTTTTTCCAACTAAGGTTTTTTCTGGACATGAGTTTCAACTAAGGTTTCAATGGACATGAGTTTGAGCAAGCTCCGGGAGTTGGTGATGAACAGGGGAGCCTGGCATGCTGCAGTCCATGGAGTCACAAAGAGTCAGACACGACTGAGTGAACTGAACTGAACTGAAGGTTTTTGAGTACCTACTACGTACCAGACACTAGGCCAGGTTCTGACAAAGTGGCTAAGAGCAAGTCTGCCTGAACCCCAACTCTCACGGTGTGCAAAATTTAAGTCAGCAGCTAGAGCGCATAGCCCTTTTTATTCTGTTTGATGGCTTAACTTTCTACAAGTTGCTAGAAACTTGAGGGATTTCCATCCATATGTTCAAATGAATAATAGCCTTAGTGGCAGGTATAACATTTGTACCCAGTTAATCAGCGACCTAATTATTCAGTAGCAGATAAAAATGTATTAACTTGTTGAGACAAATGTGTCTCCTGAAGCCAATGTTTAGAACTAAATTATCAACATATTTTGAGCAATAATGTCATGATCACAAATCATTTTTCTCAATTGTCTTTCTGAGGGCTAATACGAGATCCCTGGGAACTGTTTGTATTGCAAGATAAACACATTGATAATGAATAGATTCCCAAGGCAATTTCCAACTCTGGTGTGGAAATCTACACATTCCCTGAGCTCTGTTTGCTTCAAAGACAGGTGGAATTCCTTCTAAATTGGGTAAATGGAATGCATTCTGTAAACTGCACCTTTTGTTACAATTAGCTCAGTAGCTCCTGTGGTTCCTAATTTGGTCAGTCCCATCTGACCTGACAAGCCAATTCTTTGCTCAATTGCAAATCCATAGTGCAGATTTTAATCTCTAACAATTATTAACTCATCCCTACATATCTTGGATAGTTCACGACTGCCAATACGGGCATTTTTTCAGCTGTGTGTACAGGTCTCAAGGGAGACAATACATGTTTGTGAAATGAATGCATGCTTCTCTTCATTTTCAATTCAATGACTGGAATTTGCACCTAACACTTGAAATTTTGCACCATACTGAAATGATATCTCAACAGAGAAAAATTCTAGCATGAGCAATAGTTCTCAACTGGGGTGATTTCACCTCCCAGGGGACATCGGGCCGTGTCTGGTGACATCTTTGGCAGTCACCATTGAGAGAGGTTGCTATTGGCATCTAGCAGGTAGAGAACCCAGGATGCTACTCAATATCCTGCAGTGTGCAGGACAGCACCCCTGCAGCAATTATTTAGCCTTAATGTCACTAACGCTGCTGCTGAGATGCTGATTCACCAGGGTGCGTGTCAGTTGCTCAGTCGTGTCCGACTCTTTGTGACCCTTTGGACTGTAGCCCACCAGGCTCCTCTGTCCATGGGATTCTCCAGACAAGAACACTGGAGTGGGTTGCCATTTCCTTCTCCAGGGGATCTTCCCAACCCAGGGATCGAACTCCCACATTGCAGGTGGATGCTTTACTATCTGAGCTATCAGGGAAGTCCAATTCACCTGGGGGGGGGGGGTCTAGATAATTGTGTAAAAACAAACACTGTATTTTATACAAAAGAGAAGACAAGTCACTTAATTTATCCAAACCTGTTTGCTGATGTGTGCCCTTGGCTGGTAACAGTAACAGCTTCTTGCTGTTGCCGTGCGTTTAAGACGTGTGACAATTCCCTGGAGGTGCAGTGGTCAGCGCTCTGCTCTCACTTCCGAGGGCCTGGCTTCTCTCCCTGGTCAGGGAAGTAAGGGTCCCGTAAGCTGTGTGGCAGAGCCAAATAAAGTAAGTAACATACACGGAGCGCGGACTATGCTGCTGGTGCGCAGTGAGCCCTCCAGTCCGTGACTCTCTGTTATTGTCATTAGCTTCTCTACGCAGAGGACAGTGATACCAGCCTCCGAGGTGCCCACCAGTGGCGTCCATCTCTCACGTGGTCTCCTCGCTGAGCAGGGCAGACCTCCACAACCAACAGGCTTTTGCAGAAATGACTTGTGTGACTTCCAAGCTTTTGTCCTAAAAGTGTGACTTCTGCCTTGCTCTAGCTGGGAGGGGTCAGCTGGGCTCTAGGTCCACGTGAGAAACTCTGTAGCGATGTCCACCTAGTGAAGACTAAGGCTCCCTCCAAACGGGCAGCAACTGGCTGCCCCACGAGGGAGCCATCCTGGGAGGGTTCCTCCAGCCTCAGTCGAGCTTTGGGTGGGGGGAAACGTAAATGACCTAAACTGACCCAAGAAGAGAAAGAAAATCTGAATAAACCAATAATCAACAGAGCAATTGGTGCAGTGGTCAAACACCTCCTTGCCCATGTCAGGGCTGGCTCCACAAGTGTGGGACCTCCCCCGGGCAGGCACATGGGACCCCAAGCTTAGATGGGCACTTGGTCTAATGCCTTGTGCCACTATCTTGAAATTGTTAAATCTTTTTAAACAAGAAGTTCCTCATTTTTAGTTGACACTGGATCCTGCAAGTTATGTAGCCAGTCCTGCCCATGCCTGTGTAGTTTTATAGGTTTTATAACTTTTAAAGTATTGATAATCTAAAGCCTTTTAGGAAACAGGAAAAGAAAGCAAGTTACCCAGTTTATTTTAGAAGAAAAGCATAATTTTCAAGCTTCCAGGATCTCTAGAACAAAGTCATTTAGACGTGTAGGGATAAAATGTGATTTCATCAGGTCGGCCAGAACATGAGTAACTACCAGAGTCATTCATTACCAAGGAAGTTTGATATTGACCTCCACGTATGAAATGTCCTTTCCTCCAATGAAGTTTTCTGATTTTTTTAACTTTTCTGGTCCTAACAAGGAACATGTTGGACAAACTTATCCTAAGTTCATTCCATGCTAGTTGATGAGTTAACTATTTTAAGCTCTTCCGGTACTTGTAGACTTTTAAAGCCTTAATGTGAATTTTTTTCCAGATCACTTGCTAGTGAACCATGGAAAAAATTGGCAGATTGAACGGATGTTTGTCCAAAGTCAGACTCAGCATCTTTATCCAGAAACTCTAAGGAAAAAAAAAAAAGCTGAAGTTTGTCTCAGGAATTTCATGAAGACCACAACGGCAGCATATTCTGCTGGGTCTATGGTTCTGATTTAATCAACACCGTGTCTTTAGAAGGCAGTTCTGAGCTAGTCTTTGTGGCCTTATGATTTTAGTTGCTCGTTTTAGTTAATCATCTGCTTCTGTTTTTTAATGCAAACCAGAATCCACTTTGCTGATGAATCAAAAACATCTGTGCCTCCATTCTTACTCACATTCGTGTTTCCTGCCTTATTTTCATTCATTCATTTTCAATAAGAAGATAACTCATATGTGGGGTTTTCCGACAGCCGAAAGGTAGCTGAAATGAAAAATCTCAGAACATTTCGGAGAACAATGATGACAGATAATTTCCTACCATTCAGGTGTTAAAGAACTAATCAATCCAAGCTTGCAAGGTGGGATGAGCTTGTCTCTGTAGTGGATGATGCTATGAAGAGCAGAGAACTTCCAGAAGGGAATAAGGAGCAACTCTTGCAATGTGAGAACAGAATTGCTTTATCCTTAACAGGCATACAATTTAATAGGATGCAATAGGTATTTGTTGGGCAAATCAGTGCATGACACTGTTCTGATGGTTAATTTGGGACTTACTAAGCTCTTTTCTTGAGGGGGGCTTCCCAGGTGGTGCTAGTGGTAAAGAACCCACCTGCCAACGCAGAAGACAAAAGAGAAGTGGATTCGATCCCTGGGTCGGGAAGATCCCCTGGAGGAGGGCACGGCAACCCCCTTCAGCATTCTTGCCTGGAGAATCCCACGGACAGAGGAGCCTGGTGGGCTGTAGTTCCTGGGGTCACAAAGAGTCAGGCACGACTGAAGCGACTCTGCACGCATAGAGACTTCTTTTTGGACTTTCCTTTTTAATAGGAGGTGACCCTCATTTTCCTGCCCTGTGGACTCCCCAACACAGACACTCACTCATAAAACCAACAGAAGAGAGTTTGCTGGTAGGACTGATGTGACAGTCCTTTATGACATAATCGGGGTGACACCCCAGCACCCTGGACACAGTCTGTCAGAAGCCAGTCACAGGTCTGGCTGGTACTTCTGGGGGGTTGTTTAAAGATGTGACTCAGGAGGTGGGAAACACAGAGGCCACCTCCGTGTCTGGGCTCCACGGCCAAACCTCTCCGGGTCAAATCCCAGCCCCATTGCATATGAGTTCCAAGAACCATAAGCATTTACAAATCTCCAAGACTGTTTCCTCATCTGTGAAATGGAGCATCTACTTGCCCCTTCCTCCAGGGTTATTAAATTCTAGCAGTTCCTCATTTCCATATACCCTTGGGACATCTTCATGCTGGCTGCCTGACATCACTCCCTATCACCCCCCCCCCCTTTAAAATGTAACCCCCTGCTCGGGGAACTAAGATCCCACCTGCCTCCTGTCGCACCCAAAAGATTTTTTAAAAAATAAAATGTAAATCAACTTACTTAAAAAGCAAATTTAATAGTACTCCTAGAAAATTTTAAGTAGTAGCATTATGGAGGAGAACTGTAAGCACACATTAACAGTAATAAAGATTACTTGTGTGCAGACCTTCAAAATTCATCCTGCACATCATATGTGAAGGCTGTGTTTGCGCCCTTGAGTGGCTGGGGCCGGGAGGGCGGCGTGCAAAGAGCCTGAGCTCAGCTCGGCTCACGGACACACCAGAATCACACCCATCTGCAGAACAGTCATCGGAGAAAAAGGCCAGAGCCAGCACATTAGATCTTCCACAGCTAAGACATAAAGAAGGAGCACGGCCAGACGAGGAGGGCAGACCCGCACTACAGTCGGTGCATGACCCCCGGAGCGGGAGTGGGAGCGGTTCCACCGCGGGGTTTCTCCCGTGGGAGCCAGAGCTCGGAGCCCACAGGGCCCTCCAGCCCAGGGTCCTGCCCTGGGAAGAGGAGCCCTCGGAGCGTTAAGCTTTGAAGGCAGGCAGGGCCTCACTTTGGGAGCGCCCCAGGACTGGGGGAAACAGAGGCTTCCCTGGGGGCCCTGCGGTGAAGACTCCGCCTGCCCACGCAGGGGACCCCCGAGCCGCCAGGACCTCGGAGCCCTCCCCCTGCAACGGAAGACCCCACAAGCTTCACGCAGCTAAGAACTAACGCAGCCAAAACTGACCAAATACATATCTTTAAAAAAAAAACAAAAATGGGTGCATATGATTCAAACGTTTTGCAACAATAAAAGGGCCCACAGCCCCTCACGTGCCCCTGGCTGTGGGCAGAAGCAGCCAGTGGACCGGAGCCGCAGACAGACACTGGCGGGGGGCACCTTCGGGACCTAGCGGACAGTGCTGCTTGCTGGCCGCCGGCCCAGGGTCCTCCCTCCTGCTCGGGGGAAGGCTGGGTCCACCGGACCGCCCGTGGGCACAGCGTGGACGCCTCAGGCCACGTGGCTAACAGGCCAGGGACCCCCTCCCAGCAGGGGGGCCGCCTAGAGACCCCGAGCCCACAGCCCTGCTCCCCGCAGGCCTCGCGCCAGCTGCGCCGCCCCCTCCCAGCGCAGGCATCGGTTCCAGAACCCCCTCGGCTAGTCTGGCCCTGCCCTCCAGAGAGCTGGCTGTTTGTGCCGGGCCGGCCTCGGCCACCAGGGGGCAGGTGCCAGACGCAAGAAACACTATGATCTCAGGCCTAACTAATTAATTAAAAAAACCCGCAGAATCTGTCTTGCTTGTTGAGGAACTAAGATCCCACACGCCGAAGAGCACCGCGAGCCGCAACTGCTGCCGCCCCGAGCTCCGGAGCCCGCGGGCCACGAGCAGAGCGTCTGTGCACACTGCTGAAGGCCCCGCGTGAAGCGACCAAGGCTCCAGACAGCCAGAGAAATCAGTATACTCGTCAACACATCTCTGTTTTTGGCTGCACTGACTTTTGTTTTTTTTGCACGGGCTTCTCTAGTTTCAGCGAGGGGGCTGCTCGAGTCGCAGCGGGCAGGCCTCTTCCTGCAGCCGCTTCTCCTGGGCGGAGCGCAGGCTCTGGCGCGTGGGCTGCGGGCACGCGGCTCCCAGGCTCGAGGGCGCAGGCTCAGTAGTCGTGGTGAACGGGCCTAGTTGCCCCGCAGCATGAGGGATGTTCCCAGACCAGGGGTCAAGCCCGTGTCCCCTGCATCGTCAGGCAGATTCTTGTCCACTGCACTGCCACAGAGGTCTAATAAAGAAATAAACATAAAAAAAATCAAATAGCTGAAGTTCGTTAGTGCACCATAAGCTCAAAAAAGAAAAAAAAAAAACAACCCCACTACCCCCAGCTGGGGTTCCAGCTGAACCCTGGCTCTGACCCCTTGCAGGTAAACAGAAGCTTCGGGATATCCCAGACCCGATGCTCCACCATGTCAGGAACTAGCCCCTCCGCCAGCGAGCTGACACCAGCTCCAGGGTCCCTGAGCCACACAGCCAGACTCCAGGACCCGGCTCTGCCTGCCAGCAGTCTGGAACTTACCCCAAGTCCTGCCTTCACCAGCCAGTGGGTGGGCAGCAGCTCCAGAGTCTCCTGGACACTCTGCCTGCCAGGGAGACAGTGTAAGCCCAGGGGTCCCTGGGATTCCGCAGGCAGCTGCTCTGTGATCCGGGCCCGCCAAGCAGCAACCTGCAGATTGGGGGTCAACCACGCCTTGCAGACCACCCGCACAGTCAGCCCTCCACACAGCCTTCACTGGGGAACCGCTGGGGCATAGAGCTGGGGCGACGAGAGGGGTGTGCACTGCTGTATAGTGGGATGCCTGCTGCGAAAAGCCACCTCTCCAAGGCTGGAGACACTGAGGCTCATTGTCGTGGAGACGACAGTTAAAGAAAAGAGTGAATACTGAAACAACAAGGGAAAAGCAGCAAGTACCAGACGAGAGACTCCATGGGGCTACAGTTGATTTGTCAGCAAAAACTGCAGGCCAGAAAGGAGTGGCATGATATATTTAAAGGGAATGAAAAGGGCTATTTAAAGAGATGAAAGGGAATAACTTACCCCCCAAGAATACTCCCCTCACCAAGGCTCTTGATCAGATTTGATGGAGAAATCAAAAATTTTACAGACAAGCAGAAGCTGAAAGAGGTCAGCACCAGCACACTCTTTAGGAGAAATGTGAACGGAGCCGTCCCTGGTGGTCTAGTGGCTCAGGCACCGTGCTCCCGACACAGGCGGCCCAGGCTGAAGCCCAGGTCTTGTGCGCCTCAGCCAAGACCCGGCACCGCTGATAAATAAGTAAAGATTGAAAGAAAAAAGGAAATTGTCTAAGAGAAGGCGAGAAGGTCACAACTAGAGACAAGAAAAGATGAAACGAAAAAGCTCCCGGGTAAAGAGGAAAACATACAGGAACGGGAGAAGACCCACCACATACAAGGCTTGCAGGAAGGTTAAAACAAGAGCAGACAAAATCATTTCTGTCCACAAGGAGCAGTTAAGGGACACACAGAACAATTAGATGTTAAACACGGTGTTAAAAGTAGTGATGGTGAGGAGAGGATAAATCCAGGGCTGTTAAAACGCGCTTAAAATTAAGAGACCAGCCACAGAACACAATCATGTACACATATATGCTGCCATATAAAACCTGGTGGTAGGGACTTCCCTGGTGGTCCAGTGACTAAGACGCCACACTCCCAACGCCTGGGCCCTGGTTCAATCCCTCGTCAGGGAACTAGACCCCACAGGCGGCAAATAAGACCTGGCACAGACAAATAATTTTTTTTTAACTCGTGGTATCCACAAGCCAAGATCCATAATAGAAATACAAACAAAAAAGAAAACAGGGTAAATAAGCACCCTTAATAAATACAGTGAGAAAAAAATCAGCATTGTTGCTGCTAAGTCGTGTCTGACTCTTTGAGACCCCACGGACTGTAGCCCACCATGCCCCTCTGTTCATGGAATTCCCAGGCAAGAACACTGATGTGGCTTGCCATTTCTTCCTCCAGGGGATCTTCACGACCCAGGGATCGAACGCAAGTCTCCTGCATTACAGGCGGGTTATTTACCACTGAGCTACTAGGGAATACGGCACCAGGCACATAGTTGGTGCTTAATAAATACAGGCTCAGTCCAGCTCAGCCGCTCGGGTGTGTCCGACTCCGCGACCCCATGGACCGCAGCACGCCAGGCCTCCCTGTCCATCACCGATTCCTGGAGTTTGCTCAAACTCATGTCTATGGAGTCAGTGATGCCATCCAACCATCTCATCCTCTGTCGTCCCCTTCTCCCCCCGCCTTCAATCTTTCCCAGCATCAGGGTCTTTTCTAATGAGTCAGCTCTTCGCATCAGGTGGCCAAAGTATTGGAGTTTCAGCTTCAACATCAGTCCTTCCAATGAACACCCAGGACTGATCTCCTTTAGGATGGACTGGTTGGATCTCCTTGCAGTCCAAGGGGCTCTCAAGAATCTTCTCCAACACCACAGTTCAAAAACAGTAAATTCTTTGGCGCTCAGCTTTCTTTATGGTCCAACTCTCACATCCATACATGACTATTGGAAAACCATAGCTTTGATAATATAACATAATTAGGTAATATAAGCACAACTAATGCTTAACAATTATGTGTCTGGACTTGGCTTTCCAACTCTTCTTATTGCTGTGTTGCCGGCAACTGTCACCTACCAGTCAGTGCCTGCACACAGCAGGGGACACGGACTGGCCCAGGGTAGCTGTCACCTGCTGTAAAGAGACCAGAGCAAATTACGACTAAAGAAGTGTCCAAACCAAAGGGAGAGATCGCCTCATTAGAAGGAAAACAAGTGCACATAAAAAATGCAGAACATTTCTCATTCAAGTATGTGCAGCTGGTTCTTAATATTAACTTTGACTTCCAGACTTCTTTCCTCCTCCTCATCTCACCTTTGTGCTCAAAGTGTGCAAAAAGTACCTGATGCCCTTTTGCACTAAAGCAAATGTATTTGGGAGGAAAAAGCAGCTAGTGTGCAAATCTTTTAATTAATTTCACAGCATCGGTACTTGGGAGTTGATGCTACTTGGAAAGCCCAGGTGCGAGGCATCCAGATGATTAAGCGTTCTGCAAATATTTTTTTGCTGATAAAGGGAGGCTCTGCAGGACAGAACAATCACGGACAGCATAAGTGATGATGTCATTTGGGTCAATGTCCGATTCAGGCGATTAGAGAAAGTTCAACAAATTAGGCTGAATCACAAATGGAGCCTTGGCTTTCAACCAAAGTTGTTCAATAGGCTTTGCCAAATACATGCTGATAGATTAATTTGACCCACCCATTTCCACGTTCTCTGAATGCCACAAAGTGTAGGGAAGTGAGTAAGGCCTGTGGAATCAGAGATTGGGATTTGGGTCTCAGTTTCCTGCTTACAGTGTTTCCCTGCGTGAAAAGCTTATTAAAATGTGGGAAGATTCCTAGCTCCCTGGCAAGGCTATCTGAGGAGTAGTTGAGACAAGGTACAGGAAAGGGCCTCGAACACAATAAACGTTAATCGCCCTAATTAAATATTTGTGAATTTTAGCTTGTTACTGAAATCCAGTGAGATTCTGTGAAGGCCAAAGGGAATGTGTAGTCAGTTCCTAGGAGTTCAAAAAAGGACTTTCAAAATGAGGTGTAAGGGTTTCTCTGAGGGCTCAGTGGGTAAAGAATTCTGCCAGTGCAGGGGTGTAGGTTTGATCCCTGGGTCGGGAAGATCCCCTGGAGGAGGAAATGGCAACCCACTCCAGGATTCTTGCCTGGGAGATCCCGTGGACAGAGGAGCGTGGCGGGTCACAGTCCGTGGGGCTGCAGAGAGTCAGACGTGACTCAATGACTAAACAACAACAATCCTTACAAAGGGAGCTGTTTTTCGTTTTTGCCTTTTGACCCAGAAACAGGAGTTCTGACACTGCCCCTGCTCCGTGCCAAGTACTGAGCTAGGATATGCCGAATTTTCTTATTCCCAGAAGAACATGTGCACACGAGGTATTTCAGTCTCTATTTAATAGCCGAGGCCCAGAGAAGCTGAGTAAAGTCAAGTCACAGAGCTAGGAGATGATGCCGAGAGGATAAAAGCGCAGCTGAAGTTAATCCCTGCAAATTTGTGTCTTTCCCGATAGCAAGGTGGGGTTTACAAGGCGGGGAACTGTTTCTTTAGAGGAGAGTCACGTTGGCAAACAGAGTTCTCAGGTCAGCCAAGAAATGCAAGCACTGCTTAGAGTTATGATGACTTTCACATCCCTTAAACCATCCACAAGGGAAAGTGAAGTCGCTCAGTCGTGTCTGACTCTTTGGAACCCCATGGACTGTAGCCTGCCAGTCTCCTCTGTCCGTGGGATTCTCCAGGCTGGAATACTGGAGTGGGTTGCCATTTCCTTCTCCAAGGTACATCGTAAAGTCATCTCTCATCAATCCACCCAGTTAGCATTCCCTCCAGGGCTGGAAGAGGTTGAAAGCAACATGAAGTGGTCAGCTTGTGTCTCGGGGCTATGTCCTATGGAAAAGGGCTTTCCAGGGCTCAGTGGCCAAGAATCTGCCCGCAGTGCAGGAGCCGCAGGAGTCTCGAGTTTGATCCCTGGGCTGAGAAGATCCCCTGGAGGAGGAAATGGCAACCCACTCCAGTATTCTTGCCTGGAGAGTCCCACGGACAGAGGAGCCTGGCGGGCTACAGTCCATGCAGTCGCAGAGAGTCAGACACGGCTTAGAGACTAGGCTCACAGGCCTGTGAAAAATGTACACCCTCCACTGCTGAAACCATGCAGAGAGCAGCAGGGTGCTCACGCTTTGAGATGTGCAGGGCGAGTGGGACAAGGGCTGGATCTCACTGCTCAGGTCCGCTCACTAGTGAGGCTGCTACAATCACTGGTTTTCCCTTCTGTCCTCATCAGCCCTCTGCTCTGAGCCAGGGTGGTTGAGTCTCGGGGTTAAAGGTGCGCATAATGCAGCTCCACTCCACCACCTGCTTACAACTAGTTGTTATTGTTTAGTCGCTCGGTCATGTCTGACTCTTTTGTGACCCCAGGGACTGTAGCCCATTAGGTTCCTCTGTCCATGGGCTTTCAGTGAATACCGCAGAGGGTTGCCATTTCCTTCTCCAGGGGATCGTCCCAGCCCAGGGCCTGAACTCTCATCTCCTGCATTACCAGCCAGGTTCTTTACCACTGAGCCACCTGAGAAGCCCTGCTTATAAGTAATAGTTGACCTAAATAATAATAAATAAAATAAATGATTTTCTACTATTCAGAGAAGCAGTGCCAATCTTATGTGCAGAATCTTGGCTGCAAATGTCAAGGAAATCCCTTGATCTCTCAATTCTCTCCTTCCTCTCCCCTTTTAAAAATATTTACTTGAGTTATTTGGCTGTGCCAGGTGTTTTTACTTTCATTTCAATTAAATGACACCAGGTCTTTTTAATTTTATTTCAATTTAATTGATGCTTCATTAAATTAAAAGATGATTGCTCCTTGGAAGAAAAGTTATGACCAACCTAGAGAGCATATTAAAAAGCAGAGATATTACTTTGTCAACAAAGGTCCGTTTAGCCACGGCTATGGTTTTTCCAGTGGTCATGTATGGATGTGAGATTTGGACCATAAAGAAAGCAGAGCACGGAAGAATTGATGCTTTTGAACTGTGGTGTTGGAGAAGACTCTTGAGAGTCCCTTGGGCTGCAAGGAGATCCAACCAGTCCATCCTAAAGGAAATCAGTCTTGAATGTTCATTGGAAGGACTGATGCTGAAGATGACACTCCAATACTTTGGCCACCTGATGCAAAGAGCTGACTCATTTGAAAAGACCCTGATGCTGAGAGGGATTGAAGGTGGGAGGAGAAGGGGACAACAGAGGATGAGATGTCTGGATGGCATCACCGACTCCATGGACGTGAGTTGGAGTAAATTCCGGGAGTTGGTGATGGACAGGGAGGCCTGGTGTGCGGCCGCCCATGGGGTCACAAAGAATCAGACATGACTGAGCGACTGAGCTGAACTGTGCCGGGTGTTAGCTTTAGCATGTGGGATATTTTTTTAGTTGTGGCATTTGAAATCTTTCCTTGCAGCATGTGGAACCTAGTTCCCTGAAGAGGGATCAAACCTGGGGCCCCCTGCACTGGGAGCGTGGAGTCTTAGCCACTGGGCCACCAAGGGAGTCCCCTCGGTCCCCTTTTTCACCTCCTTCTTCTTCCCTCCCCCAGCCCCTCTCTACTACCTGGCTACCGCAAAAGCCAAGTAGATTGCACTCCCAATGTATCATGAGCTGATTTCCCACTTGTTGTCGTTCAGTCACTAAAGTGAAGTCGCTCAGTCGTGTCCGACTCTTTGTGACCGCAGGGACTGCGGCCTGCCAGGCTCCTCTGTCCATGGGATTTCCCAGGCAAGAATCCTGGAGTGGGTTGCCATTTGCTTCTCCAGGCGATCTTCCTGACCCAGGGATTGAACCCAGGTCTCCCACATTTCAGGCAGACAGTTTACCTGAAAGTAAAGTGTCTTTTTTTTTTTTTTTTTACTGTCTGAGCCACCAGGGGATCCCGTTCAGTCACTAAGTCGTGCCCAGCTCTTTGCGAGGGTCTGCAGCACGCCAGGCTTCCCTGTCTCTCGCCGTCTTCCAGAGTTTGCGCAAGTTCATGTCCACTGAGTCACTGATGCTACCCAACCATCTCATCTTCTGCCGCCCTCTTCTCCTTTTGCCTTCAGTCTTTCCCTTAAGCGTCCATTAGATTTTTGTTCAAGCTAAAAACTGAGGCAGACTTGGGGGAGACAGAATGGTGTCGGGAGGAGACACATGCATCAGCCACAGGTGCTGAGCGGCACGGGTGAGCAACGACAGTCATCACAGGTCTGAGCTGTGTTCACCCGGGCCGAGCGCGGTGCCACACCCCCGTCTGCCGGGCCTCGGAGAGGAGGCAGTGTGGCTTGGTTGAGGATGTCAGCAGGATGCCTCTGGGGAAATGTGCCTACACATACTGGTCCCCAAGAAGTTCAGGAGTGTCATTAATATAATCAGTAAAAAGACAAAAGTTCTTTAAACTCTGAGCCTCAGTTTCCTCCACATCTGTAAAGTAGAGGTAATATTAGCACATTTTAAGAGTGAATGCATTGGCTTCCCAGGGGGCTCAGAGGTAAAGAATCCGCCTGTCAAGCAGGAGACGCAGGTGCGATCTCTGGGTCAGGACTATCCCCTGGAGAAAGAAATGGCAACCCGCTCCAGTCTTCTTGCCTGGAGAATCCCATGGACTGAGGAGCCTGGCGGCCTAGAGTCCACAGGGTCACAAGACTCAGACACGACTGAGCGACTAAACAGCAGTGAGTGTACCCCTGGGGTTACCAATCATCCAGGAAGACTTCCTCAGGAAGCTGGGGCTGGGCTTGGATGATGAGTGTGCCAGAGGGGAAGACGGCGGAAGGACAGCAGGTGCAAACCCCGGCAGCAGAGAGCGTGAGAAGAACAGAAGGACCTGGCCGAAGCCCGCGTCCCGAGTCGGGGCCGTGGCGGGGAGGGCCCATGCGGCTCGGGGGCCTGCGGGTCAGTGGGCTGCTTCACAAGACACTGGAGTCCAGCTTATGGACTCAGGTCTTCACGGAGGAGCGTGGAATGCCCGCGAAGTAGGGCGGCATGCAGGCGGGCCTGGGTCTTGGAAAGACCAGCATACGGCCAACAGACACGAGCAGCCTGCAAGGGCGGAGCGCGCAGACAGGCTGGCGGTTTCCGCAGTGGCCCCATGGAGGAGGCAGCAGACAGAAGGAAACGGACTTGAAAAAACATTTAAGCAGCAAGAAATACGAAAATTATTTTGCCATTCAAATGAGCATCTTTTGGTAAAACTGCTATGTTATTGTAATGTTATATTGTACAAAATTTTCTAGTGAGACAAAGTTTGAATGTTTAACTTTGGTTGTAAGACATGCAATGAAGGAGAAAACATCTCTCCCATATTTTAAAGATTTTATTCTTACTTTCAGAGAATTCAAAGAAGATATACAGATGAAATCTGACAACACATGTGGATTTATAATTCTAAAAACTTTCACACCAGGAAGCTTAAACCCATTTTAATGATATGTACATATTCATTCATATATGAAGATATAAATGTACACTTCTGAAATAGTCTAAAGATACAACCTAAAAAGGGAAATATTTATCAAATATACAGAAATATATAGTATGCTTTTAGGAAAAGTAGTAGTAAAAACATGCAAATAAACTGTATGTAAACATAATTTTTAAGGAAGTTTTATAAGTATTGCTTAAATCTATATGTATTTTCCATATATGAAATCACAATTTCCCAAGGAGTTCAAATCACTTAACACGAGTTACATAATCTATAATGCCTGCACACTTTACTACTGACTCATTCTACAGCTGGGAAAATTAAGGCAGGGGACATCACTGAATATTTTTAAGCTATAACTAAACTTTAGAACATTGCCCTAAATAAACTTCAGATCCTAAATAATATATATACATTTTTTAAATGATGTAAGCAAATTGTCATTAGGACACACAATTTAAAAACTGTTGATCCACACCTTAATATCATAGATTACATAGATGCAATGTCATAATTAAATAATTTCATGATCCTTTAACACAAGGATGCATGGTAAATCATTAACAGATCCTTGAACAGGAGTTTTGACTTCATTAAAGTTGTTCTTAGCATAGAGATTTTCTCTAATTTTTCAATAATGTTTCTATTTCAAAATAAGAAAAAAAAACAGTTTTATAGGGACAAGATAACATGAACCAACATTTAGTTTTGCTTCCATCATTTCACAGTATTTCCCCAAACATTATATTAAGCAGAGTTACAATAAATGGATTGCCAATATTACCCTGAGCCGCCGACAATCTGGCTATAGGAGATCTTTCACTGTGAAGTGTGAACTTTGAGAAGTGAGGATTCCAGCGGTGAGTCTGACACGGCAGGGCCAGAAACATGTAATGACTTTCGCCTGACTAAGAGAGAGGCACCCAGCTGCTCCGTCGTGTCACGGAAGATGCAAGACTAAATAGCAAGATGAGCAAGCCTGCGCCACTAGGGCGGTGCCGACATCGTTGTGTGAGTCTCGTGTGCGCGGCGTGTGCTCCCTGCGGAGGGCCGGGTCTCCCAGCACTCCGTCTGCTTTCCCCAAGCCCGATGCAGTCTTAGCACTATCAGCGACACGGGCAGTACAGTTTCTGGGACAACGGTACAGAAGACGGAGCGTAAACGTCTGAGCCCAAATGTTCTTTACGTGTCGTTTCATGCTCTGGTTCTCCACCTTTGCTTTCCAGTCGTGATTAGCCCAAAACTTCCTTCTTGCTGGGAGGGTCAAAATTCTTGCTTTTGCTCTTGGTTAAAAAAAAAAAAATCTGAAATATAAAGTATACTCCAGTTATACATCAGAGCAGTATAATTAAACAAAAGGGCTGATTAGCAAAAATAAATGCTAACACCAGTAGTGGCCTGGGCTCTTGTCTTTTACCAGAGTAACCATGCATGGTGCCCAAGCTGAAGACTGGAGCTTCACAATGAAGCTAGAATTCCTCCGTGGTCCTACGTGACTCAGCTCTGCTTCTTGCCCTGTTCAGAATCTGACAAACTGCCTAAAGGTATCAGGCACCTGGGGCATCCCAGGTGGCACTAGTGGTTTAAAAATAAAAACAAACCTGTCTGCCAATGCAGGAGATGTAAGAGACATGGGTTCAATTCCTGGGTGGGGAAGATCCCCTGGAGTAGGAAATGGCAACCCGTTTCAGTATTCTTGCCTAGAAAAATCCCACAGACAGAAGAGCCTGGTGGGCTACAGTCCATGGGGTCGCAAAGCCAGACATGACTGAGCGCTTGTCAGCAGCAGCATCAGACACCAAGGGAGGCATTCATGGGGCCTCATTCAGAGATTTCATCCGAAATCGCATGTTTCCCAAAGAATCCTCCTATCGGCAAGTCCCCCTCAACTTGCTCTTAACAAACAGCAACTAGCTCGAGGAAAGTTGTAGGTGACGCCGTTAAAAGGGCTGCGTGATTGAGCTGAGTTTCACCACTGACATCTAATTCTATAAAGCTGTGTGTCAGCTGTCGTATTTCCACATAAGCTGATAATGGAGATTTCTCAGCTTAACTTTTTATCACTTTAATAGTTAAAAATTCACTTTACTGTGGATTAGGCGGAAATAAGTAGACAAAAAAACACTAATTCATGAAGGAAATTATCGCTTTGGAATAAGGCTGGCAAGAGCTGTGTTGGATTTCTGGCCTACAGAAGGATAAAATCACAAATGCCACATAACACAAGTTTTAGTAATTTTAAGTAATTCCTTTTAGTAATTTTCTATGGCAGCAGTAGAAAACCAATAGAACCAGCCACCCCTACTGAGTGACCAGTTGTCCAAGGCTGCAGCAAGGTGCGTTAAGTGGATATGAGAAAGACATCTGCGTCCTGCAAAGCCTAAAATACTGCCAACTGGTCCTTTACCGGAAAAGTTTGTCTCCAACCCCGACGTGTGCGTGTGTGTCAGTCACCGCAGTCATGTCCGACTCTGTGCAATCCCACGGACTGCAGCCCGCCAGGCCCCTCTGTCCACGGGATTCTCCAGGCAAGAACACTGGAGTGGGCTGCCATGCCCTCCTCCAGGGGGTCTTCCCCACCCAGGGATCGGACTTGTGTCCCTTACGTCTCCTGCATCGGTGGGTTCTTCACCATGAGTGCCACCTGGGAAGTCCCACGCCCTGAGATTCACACGGAAACCCCACGACAAGCGGCTTGCGTTATGGAGCGCTCATTTGATGCTAGGCTCTGGGTTATGTATTTTGTACTCATATCAACTTTCTGGATGGATACTATTTTGGTCCCCACGTAACAGATGAAAAGAATAATTCAGGCAGAAAGGTTAAGTAGCTGTTCAGGTCACCAGGTGAGCCACCGGCAAGCAGGGATCCAGCCCACGTCTGGCTGACTCCCCAGCTTGGCTCACCCTTGGCCACCCTGCGCCCCAGATGCCCACCTGAGGCTTCCTATCGCTGGCAGAAAGCGACGGGGAGCTGCCGGCTGGGCACCAGAATGCCCAAGTGCAGCATCTCCACAGGCTCGAGGTCTGTGGCCACAACGTCGTATTTGCGGACGATCTGAAACACAGGAGCAGAGGAACGGGGAGTTGGCCCCTCCGCCCCGCCTTGAGGAGCCGCCCAGCGCACAGCCGCGGAGACGCTGCCAGGGTCTTACCCAGCAGAGCGCCAGGTGGAGCTGGAGCTCAGCTAACCGGCGACCGACGCACATCCTCTTCCCAACGCCAAAGGGGAGATGGGCAAAAGGGTTGATCTTTCTCTTGTCCTGAAGCCACCGTTCAGGCCTAAACTGGCTTGATTCCTCAAAGTTTTCTTCACTGGATCCCAACACATGGGTATTTAGAACCAACACAGTCTAAAATCACACAGAAACATAAAGCACTGAAACGTTTGAATAGCAAAATTTACAAAAGCCATCACCTTACACATGTGAAAGTAACCCACAAATACATAACAGCAATGAATGATGCCAGCTTATATTGAGTGCTTGAAAAGTGCCAGGTGATAAATACTTCAAGAACCTTAAAATTTCGCATCTTATTTTCACAACAACCACGTGTGTTCTATTAGTATTCCCATTTTACAGATGAGAAGGCTGAGGCCCACACAAGTTATGTAACTCACTCAAGGCTCTACTTGCATCCAGGTCTCTCTGTCTTCATAACCCTTATTCCTAATACTAGACTACATAACACATCAACTGTATACTGCAGTCTACATTTTTCCAAAATCAATGCTCTCCCAGTAGAAATGTTTCAGGAGATCTGCTGGATATTTGAAGAGGGTTTCTCTCAAAGCTCTGCAAGGTATAGACTGTACACATTTTACTTACTCCTTTGGGTAAAGCATAGTCCCCCAGAACCATCGCCTTGTCAAGAGTCCGCGTTGTAAAGGGAACACTCGGGTTAAGCCTGAAAACACAAAATCAGAGATGCCAAGGTGGGCGCAGACCAAGTCTGAGCTCAAGGCAATTCAGAGTCTGGCTAAATAAACAATCACTGCCTAAGTTCTCATAAAGGGGACATGCCTCCAACTCTTTACAAAGAAGTTCTCTGTCTTCCCAATATTTGCCTCTTGCTTTTATTCCTTATTGTGTTGGTTAAACCCCCAAGTGTAAGCTTACTTCATAGCTGTTAACAGTGATTTCCCCGTTTCACTCTAGACTTCAAACGTGTGTGTTTACACGCCTCACCCGCAAGCTTGCTGTCTGTCCCGGGTTTCTTCTATCTACCCTTCGTAAAGTTAAAGATATTTCCTTCTAATCCTAAGATGTTATGAGTTTTGTTTTCCCAAAAAAAAGAATCTTCAAAGACCATTTTACACAGAGGCTCACAAACCAGCACGTCTCTATGTCTTGTTGTATAATAATACGGTTCCTCGCTGAGCTTTCATCTCGCTTCCTTCACTTGTGCCCCTAATCTTAATTATTGCTTATAGTATCCATTCAAGTATTATTATTACTGATTTAAAGGGGCAGACTCTGGGTTTCCAAGATTTAATAGAATTTGCCCAAATGATTTAAGGAATGAGTCATAGGAAAGGAGTATGGTCCTGGAGTTTTCTTTTTTTGGAGCTTGCTAAATGTTTATGAATCAACTATGGGAGGGGGGTCCCTTATTATGTGTTGGCGAGAACAGCCCTCTGACATTCATATTAGCTTAGGCACGTGTTCTTACCTCATAGATTCTTTCAGACAGGCTTTTAAATATGGCATGTTCCTCAAATCCTCTGCCCGTGGCAACTGCTTCTCAGGCAACACACTCTGAATTTCCTTAAGAAGCTTTTGTTGCACGTGGGGATTACGGGATAAATTGTAGAGAAGCCACATTAAGCTGTTTGCCGTCTGAAAGCCAAATGGACATAAACTTGAGTTTTCTGTAAATAAACTGGCTTAAAACTTGTATCAGCTGAACCAAAGGCGGTGCCTAGCACCTTGTCGTGAAAACATGAGGGATGCTTTTTCACACATCCTTCTTGGCTGTGTCTCAAACAAATACCATATATGAAAAGTCAGATTCAGTGTATAAAACACTTCCATGAATAATAGCTTATTTCCTGAGGGAATCAGAGTAGAATTCTTTGATTAGACAGCTGCATTAAGACACAAAATATAGCTCGGTATAAAAATGGAACACAGATGAGGACATGTACAACTGGGAGATGAGAAGTCAGACGGGTGATTGTAAAACATCAACCTTCAGGTTGCTGTAAGTTTGTCTTACATGAGATGTCACCACTGGGGGAGCCGGATGAAGGAATCCTCTCTATTGTTGCTTAGAACTGCAAGTGAATCTACAATACCTCAAAATAAAATTTGCTAATTGTTTAATCTAAAAAATAATATGAAAATTGAGTGGGGAGAGACAGATGGAGATCCTAGGAGTGTTACTGATAAAAATGGGTTTTTAAAAAATGTTTCACTGCAAATGCACAAGAAACTGCATTTCTGGAATTTAAAAGAAAGCACCCCCCCCTTTTTTTGCCATACCCTCAAAAGCTCCCATAAAATAAAAAGGCATTATCTATACTCAGAGTTTCAGCCTCAAGCAAAGAGCCCTGGTAGAAGGCAGCCAACACCAAAATAAGAAATTCTAGCATCAAGTTGAGTATTTCAAGGAAGCAGCCACAATTCTGACAAAGACATTCATGGCCTTTTAAGTGGCATCCTTTATTTTCTTTCCAAAGGCAAGGAGAAGAGAAAAAATACTGGCAGAAACAGCCAGTGCAGCTTTTAGCTTCATAATACTCACCACTGGTAGTCTTATATATTTGTTTTTAGGCCTATTCTTGGCTAATTTAAGCCAAATATTCCCATAAAAATGGTCATTGTGTCCTCTCTCAGCAGACACAAAGACGCTTTAGCTAAGTGCTATGTGTCACTCACACAAATGAGCAAAGTGCAGGACAACTTGGAGCCGATGGTATTTATTATTTTTGGAAGAAGATGCCTCCAAGAAGCCTTCTTCATGTCAGAGGACTGGCAGCCTCGGCTTCAAATAAACCGTGGATGTCATTATTACAAGAGGCCGATTTTCAAAACAGGAAGAGGGCGTAGCCACCAAATTAGATACACTTTCAGATTTCTCTGATTTTCCAAATGCAACGTTCAGAATAGCCAGGACGAAAAAAGAGACAGATTGGCCCGTATCAGCGGGTCCCTTACCGCAAGCGCCAAGCAGAGTTCCCAAAAGGCGGATAACTGCAGTTTCCACCACAGCCCTGAAGGACGGCCCTGGCCTGTGGGGCTCACTGCAGGGGCTGGACGCAGGGCAAGCAGCCTCAGAAACCTCGGGGGCGCAGAGTGTCCCGGCCTGACCTCCGCGGAGGAGACCTGTCTCCTCGCTGGCCTTCCCCCTTCTGCTCTCTCTTGGCGGGGTCCACTCTCCATCCACCAGCCAGAGCCCACTCTTGTTGTTTTGCTAAGTCGTGTCTGACTCTCTGCGACCCCAGGGACTGTAGCCCTCACAGGCTCCTCTGTCCATGGGATTCTCCAGGCAAGAATACTGGAGTGGGTTGCCATTTCCTCCTCCAGGGTGTCTTCCCGCCCCAGGGATTGAACCTGCATCTTCTGAACTGGCAGGTGAGTTCTTTACCACTGAGCCACCAGGGGAGACCACTTTACCAAACCTCAATTTGATCAGATTACTCCCCTGTTTAAAATGCTCCAAGAGCTTTTCATCACAGGAGTAATAATCCAAACATCTTACTAAGTGAAAAGTGTTAGTTGCTAAGTGGTGTCTGACTCTTTGCTACCCCATGGACTGTAGCCCGCCAGGCTCCTCTGTCCATGGAACTCTCCAGGCAAGAACACTGGAATGGGTTGCCATTTCCTTCTCCAGGGGATCTTCCCTACCCAGGGATTGAATCTGGGTCTCTTGCACTGTAGGCAGATTCTTTACATCTGAGCCACCAGAGATGCCCCATCTTACTAAGGCTCCTGGCTAACAGAACCCACAGACTTCTCCTAAGTCAGCTCTGACTCCATGCGCGAGTTCCTCAGGCCACCCTCTTTCTGCCCCAGGCCCTTTGCATGTGCTGTTCACTCCACTTGGAATGTTCCTCCACCAGATCTTCCCTTGGTTGCTTCCTCATTATTCCAGCGTCAGCTCCATTACGACATCCTCAGAGAGGGACCACCTCCCCTGCCTCTCAATGACGTCACCCTGATGGCTTCTTCCAGGGCCTGGACCCCTATCTGAAACGATGCTCTCTCACTGGTCATTTACATGTCTATTGTCGGTTCCGCACAGCACTGAAGTTCCTTGAGGGGAACTGGTTCTTTGTGGTCTCTTAGGTACCTGAACAGTGCCTGACACATAGTAGATACTCAATAGTTCCTAAATGCTTTCATTTATTGAACAAGTATTTACTGAACACCTACTATGTGCCAACTTCTATTCCACATCCAAGGAATACAGCAGGGGAAAAAACGAAGTCATCACCCCTATGGAACTCACATTACAGATGGAAAAAAAGAATAAGGGGGAAGCTTCGCTGTTATCACTTTCAGGAGCCTCTCAGAGTAAGAGAGCTAATGGGAAAATAAGCTGAAGTTCCCACTTTTCACAGTCTTCTGGAGTATGCAGAGAAATGAGAACCTTGCTATTCCCTGATGTAGAAAATCCTCCTTTTTGTTCAGATCAGAGACACCATCGAACATGGAACAGAAATGACCTAGTATACATTTTTCTCAGACATGACAGTTGTGTGAGAGGTGCTGGGCCATTAAGGAATATTAATATTATCCCTCCAAAGACGGCTCAGAAAATGAATCAAAGATACCGAAACTCACCTGAACACCGTCAGTATTTGTGTTTGGAGCTTGGCTGTGCTGTGTACTTACTAAGAATATCAACCATAGCAAGGACAGAATTTTGGCTTTTAAAATTAGCTGTTTCAGAATTCCCTGGTGGTCCAGTGGTTAAGAATCTATCTGCTAGTGCGGGAGACACGGGTTTGACTGCTGGTCTGGGCAGACTCCACGTGCCGAGGAGCAGCTGCGCCCGTCTGCTACAACCACCGGGTCCCACGCCCGAGAGCCGGCGCTCCCCACTAGGGACGCCACGCAGTGAGGAGCGCCCGCTCCGGCCAGAGCAAAGCCGCACGCACCAGCGAAGGCCCAGCGCAGCCAACAATAAAATACACGAGTATTTTAAAACACTAATAAAATAAAATTAGCTGCTTCGTTGAAATTGAGATCAAGTTTTCTCAAGCTCCCTCTGTTGACAATTTTAAGTGGAAAAGAAATATCGGACTAGCAGAGACTACTTCAGCATTTTTAGACTAAATATCAACCACAGTGAGGCACTTTGGTAAGAGGCAGAACTACCTAAAATATATCCAGTTTTTAAAAACCTAGATCATCCACCTTGCTGCAGTGTAGAATTTCGCTGCCTCTGAATTCCTGTAGTCGCTTTCACATCTGTCACGACACTGATACTCTGCTCTGGGTTTTTTCCCTGCATGTGTGATAAGTTGCTTCCGTCGTGTGTGACTCTTTGCGACCCTCTGGACTGTAGCCCACCAGGCTCCTCTGTCCACGGCATTCTCCAGGCGAGAACACTGGAGTGGGTTGCCATGCCCTCCTCCAGGGGATCTTCCCGACCCGGGGACTGAACCCACGACTTACATCTCCTGCATTGTCACTAGCACCACCTGGGAAGCCCTTTTTGTCTCTAAAGCACATGAATTTTTCTATCACATGTTTACGCACACAGGCTGTGCACGGGGTCTCCCACATATTCGAGTAAACTTTTCATTTCTGCTAAGCTTTTAAAGCTCAGCACATCCTTATGGAATGGGAGAATTGAATGACCATGTACAATTTGTTGTGAAAAAGATTTTACAGCCCATTGATTTAGTAAACCCAAGCCAGGCCCACCCTTACCGTCTCCACCGCAGCCAGCTGGAGCTCCGTCATGGCCGCGTACAGCTCTTTCTTTGAAAGCTGATTGTGGTGATAAATGTCACAAAGCAAATCCATGCTGGGCTGCTCAGAGTATTTCTCTAACCGGTTGTCCACACAAGCTTTGACTTTGGAGGAGAGAAAAGAGGGGAGGAAATCAGCTGAAAGTCAGGACGAGGAAAAGAACAAAGCAGAACCCAGGATCCAATTCTCCCTGCAACGTCCAAAGGCTCTTTGCGGGCAATCTGACCATTTGTTAGGTAAGCTAATGTTGCCTTGTTGCTAAGTCACCAAGGACTGACCAATGCCTACGTGAGCACAAGGGTCCCCTGGGAATCCTCTTAAAATGCAAACTCTGATTCAGGAGTCCAGGGTGGGCCTGGAAGTCTGGTTTCCAGCAGGCTTCCCTGTGGTGCCGATGCTGGGTCTGTGGTCGTGTTTCGAGTAGGGAGCGCCGAGAGTTCAGGAGAGATCATCGTGAGACAGTGGTGGGATTGGGATCCGTTCTCAGGATCAGAACCGGGACTCACAGTCAGTGACAAGAGGCAGCGGGCCCTGGCTCCCAAATCAGCAGAGAGGAGAACCCCTCCCCTGGCAGCAAACAGCAGCACACACGTGCAGGCCCAGGGCAGAGCCCACGCCTGTCAGCAGTAACGGCAGATGCCTCTGCTGTTCGCAAAGTGCATTCTAGAGAGACATCTCCCTCCCGTCGACCCACTGTGGAAGCCACCATCACAACAACAATCACAGTGACAACGGCAGAAACGACAGGACTAGTTAGAGCTGAATCTTCCAGAGTCCTTCTGTCTGACATCAAATCCTGTCTTTGGCATCACCTAGTAGGCAATCTTAATAAAGGTATTAACTTCCTTGTGTCTCATTTCTGATAAGAGGGTCTGATAAGAGGACCTATCTTATAGGATTTTTGTGAGAATTAAATGAATGTGTGTGTCTGTGTGTATGTGTGTGTGTATATGTGTGAATGTGTGTATATGTCTTTGTGAATGTGTGTGTCTGTGTGAATGTGTATGTATGAATATGTGTGTATGTGTATATGTGTGTGAATGCGTGTGTGCATGTGTGTGTATGTGTGACTGTGTGTGTGAATGTGTGTGTATGTGTATATGTGTGTATGTGAATGTGTGTGTATGTGTATATGTGTCTGTGTGTGAATGTGTGTGTGCATGTATGTGGGTGAATGTGTGCATGTGTGTGTGCATGTGTGAATATGTGTGTGTGTGTGTGTGTGTGTGTGTGATCCTACAGAAATTCTTAGCACCAAATATTCCCTCCACGCCATACCAGAAGTAGGTCTGATCCACTGAGCCACTGTGCTACGCTAGGTTTCACACTATCCTTATTAGACTTAAAAACAGTTGCACTGAGATCCATACCACTAACTATAGATACTATTAATGCTACTACTATTATTAGCCCATTTTAAAGACAAGATAACTGAGAATGAAAAAGAGTGAGGACTTCCTGCTGGTCCAGTGGCTAAGACTCCAGGCTCCCAATGCAGGGGGCTTGGGTTCCAGCCCTGATCAGGGAACTAGATGCCACATGTCACAACTAAGACCCAGTGCATCCAAATAAATAAATAAAAATCAATAAATATTAAAAATATTTTTTTTTAAGAAAAAGAGTGTATTTGGCAAAGCCACTATGCCCAATGACAGAGCTGGAACTTGAGCTCAGGAATCTTTGACTCTGAAGCTCTTGCTTTTAATCACTCCTATTTCTCAAAAAAGACTACAGAAAACTACCTCCTGCCTTTCTCTTAGAATGTATCTGCACCAAGGCAATCCCCAGAGTCAAGCGTTTGCACAGTTCGAAAGAACCACCAGGAGCGGCTCCAGCCACGGGCGGGGCGCTGAGACCAGGACGCTCACCCGGACCCCCGGCAGCATCCCCGGGGCCAGGGCGTCTGGGCCCCTGCGGCCTCCTTACCTGATGTGAAGATGGTGTCCCAGGCCTGCGTGTGCGCCTGCCAGACCCTGGTGTTGAGGCGCCTGTGCAGCTCGACTGGGGTGACCATCATCTTTCCAAACATGCTCATCATCTGTGGGGACACAAGTGCCTTTCAGCCCCCTGCTCTCTATCTCACAGACAACCTGCACTCCACGAGTGACGTGTCCTAAGTAAGCATCCTCTGCTCCCCGAAGGCTGCACTCCCAGGGGTGCGCCGGGCTCCTGGCACCAGTCCCCACCTGCTAAAGATACGTGGAAATCAGCTTTGGGACGAGTTTCCACTGGATGTGGTTCATAAAAAATTTGATCTTGCGGGAATTCCCTGGTGGTCGAGTGGTTAGGACTTTAAGCTTACAGTGTGGTGGCCCAGGTTCGGTCCCTGGGCAGGGAACTAAGATCCCACAAACCACATAGTGAGCAGAAAAAAATTGATCTTATGACCTACATGTGAAAAAAGAAAACTATAGACCTCATATCCACTTCCATTTCCAATAATTTCTAAACTTCAGTCATTCTTAAAACCGGTTTCACAGTCTCTACCACCCACCTCCATACACAGCCTAAACAATCCAAACAATTTTAATCTGAAAATTTTCAGATTCTTTAAGAGACTATTTTAATCAACTGACCTTTAATTGAAATTTCTACTTTCACTTTGCCTGCCAATGATTTAACATGCTTCTTTATTACATGTGCGTATATGCACGTGTGCTTCCCAGGTAGCTCAGTGGTAAAGAATCCACCGGCCAATGCAGGAGACAGGGGTTCGATCCCTGGGTGGGGAAGATCCCCTGGAGAAGGAAATGGCAACCTGCTCCAGTATTCTCGCCTGGAAAATCCCATGGACAGAGGATCATGGTGGGTTACAGTCCATGGGGACGCAAAAGAGTCAGACACAACTTAGCACTCAACGACAACAATATATGCACATACATTCATGTACATGACACACCTTAAGACGAACACTTAACTACTATGATAAAATACATATGGGAAACATTGGGATGCACGCTTGTTGGGCTCTGTAAACAACTGATAAGGAAACTGCTCTCCCCAGGGGACGCTTACTGTTTTGATGGCCGTGATGAAGTTCAGAGCTTCCTCTCCTGTGTTCTTCTGAAGGAGCCCGAATCTCTTCTCGTACAGCACAAGGCAGATGCCTGTTATTTAAAGTAATCAACACTGTTACCCCTTCACAGAGACACTGGAGTCTATGATTAGAGGCTACCAAAGGCTCAGCCTGTCTCCCATAAAAGTGAGGTCTTTTCGAAAAACAGGGAAGCAAACAGTCTAAGGCCAAGGGGCTTGATCACTCTCTTCTCTTTCTAGAAATTATCTCCAGGTCCAAAAACTCGTCCTCTGCAGAACCTCCTGATCAGAAACACCACCGTGAAGACGCAACCATTTTTATACCTGAGTGAACCTCTCCTGTAATGCGTTGCTTTTCTCACTTTCCCCTTGACACCATATGCAGCAGACACTGCTGACTGCCCCATGGTCATTCTCCCCTGTTTCTCCCCTAGAGAAGCCTGGTTTACTTCGCTTGTCAGTGTATGCATCCTCAGGCAGTAAGCCAGCATGGATCTCAGACAATCCTGCTCCCCGACTTCCCAGGCTTCCCGAGGCAGCCACTGGGCCTCCCGGAGGCACTTCTGCTTTCCTGACAAAGGGGGACAGGTGCAGCCAGCTTAGCTCTTCCCTCTTTCCTTCCTGCCTTCGCCCGGAATGCAGAGGTGAGACCAGGAGAGGCGGGAGCTGTTTTGCAACCCGCTCTGAATGAGTGAGAAGGAAGACGGAACAGACTTGGGCCCCAGTGACAGCTCTGAGTGCCAGCTGTGGACTGGCCTCCTCAGGGTTTCTCATGACGCTGGACAATGATTTGTAAACCACCATGGTCAGGTTTTCCTTGACTTGCAAAGAAGTGCATTCGATACTCCTTAATTTCAGTACTTCCAGTGGACAATTTCCAAAACATACACTTCTCTCCTCTGTAATCATCCCCTCTCTTGACTTTTCTTTCCCTGAACACCTCCTGTGGATTTCTCATTGGCACGGGGCTTTCCTGTGTGCTAAGCTGACTGCCCATGACTTTAAGGCGAGGTAAATCTGATCAGGGAGACAGGTCAGGACAAAAGCCTCTGAACGAGGCATCCTCTCCAGTCACTCACACCAGCAGCCAAGGGTGAGGCTTCCTTCCAGCAAGTCAGACCGTGGCACCTTCCTGCTGAAAGCGCGCTACGATCGCTCCCAGGGACTCTGGGCTCAAAACCACAGCCCACCCCCGGTTTACACAGACAGCGGTGAGTGGGCCTCTGCCTTCCCATCCTCTGCTGTGCCGTCCGCGTCCCTCGCAGGACGTGCTTCGGTCCCTCGGAACTCCTTTCTTTCCCCTCCTTTCTCCTGCCACCCGGAATGCTCTTCCCTGCCTCACGTCCCCCTGGGGCACTCCTGCTCTCCCCGGCCTTGGCTGAGACGGCCCCACTTCCGTGCAGCAGCCCTCACCACACTCAGCCCCTGGGACCCTCCGCCAGCCCGAGCCCCTTCAGTAAGGTGCTCCCCGTCCACGGAAGGCGCCTCGCTCCCCGCCTCGTCCCCACCGGGAGGCGTGCACAAGGGAGGGCTTTGCTTTCATTCCCAGCCCCTTCTTCTCAGAAAGATCCCGGCTCCACCTCTGACTCCAAGCAGCTCTTTTTTTAAAATGCATTTTGTTTCTTTGGCTCCCCTGGGTCCTAGTTGCCACGTATCATCTTTTTTTTCCTTCAGTCACAGCATGTGGGCTCAGTCCCTGGCCAGGGGCCGAGCCTGGGTCCCCTGCATTGGGAGCACAGGGTCCTAGCCACTGGACCGCCAGGAAAGTCCTAAAGTAGAAGTTCTTTTGGGGGATTTCGGGCTTAATCTCTCTCAGCTCCTCTCCCTGCCCCCCCATAATCCACTCCAGCCAGCATCCTCAGAAGTTCCTCAGAGCCACCACTCATGCTTCCACCCCAGGGCCTTTGCACCTCCTGTCTCCACAGTCGGAACAGTCTCCCCACAGACACGCTGGTGGTGTGTTCCTCATCCTCCTTCAGGCCTCACCTCAAACGTCTCCTTACCAAGCAGACCTGCCTCACCAGGAAGCCGCATTCTGTCTGACTCCCTGATTCCTTGGCAGAGTATACATTAAAGTATGTGTCCTAGTTGGTTGTCACCTCTTTTAAAATCCAAGTTCCACGTGAGCAAGGATGTATGTAGCCTGTCCTGCTCACTGCCCCATCCCCAGGACAGTGCCTGGCACATTAGCAGGTATTGAATAAGTGTTTGTTGAACGTCCCCATAAACCATCCAGAGGGCATGGCAGCGAGAAGGGCCTGAAAGCTAGAGGGCTGCTACAGCCTTTCCTAGTCGGCAACAGGGTGTGATTACAGAAGGGTGGTCAGCAGAGCTGCCTTTGTCCTCAAAGTCACCTGCAAAACCAAACAGACAAGACCTGAAGACAACTTACTTTCAAAAGACCATTTGTTCAGCTCCGTGTATAAGTCTTCAATGCGGCCTCTCTCATCACAGAGCTCATCTATTCTACCCATAAAATCAGCCAAGACCTTAAAAGAAAGAAATCAGCAAAGACACATCTCAGTCACTGAGGGAAATGTAAGTTTCAGGTTCAGTAAGCTAGCTCCGGGTTTTGCGACCTTGTGTATTCACTGCCCATAATGTTATTCATTCTGAATCATCACTAATTATATATTCTCCTTGAGAGTTCACGTCCTGCCCCGACACCCTGGTACGGGGTTATTTCTTGAGCTTTCCCTGAAGCCTTCCTGGAGCTTAAGTTTCAGCTTTTGATCTAAATTTAAGAAAAGGAAAACATTTCTTCTAATCAGAATGGAAAATAAACCGCGAAGGAGGAACTGGCCAAGTGTCTCTGTGGGCACAGCATGTCAAGGATTCTGGCTGTCCTGAGGTTTCCCACTTCCAGAGCTGGGCACACAAACATCTTCTTACTGGTTGGTGTTGTATTAAGCACTTTAAGCTTAGAGCCAGGAAATCCGTAAATTCTGGATGTAGTGCCATCACTAAACAGCTCTGTCACCTTGGGCAAGTCATGGAAGGTTCCTAAATGCCAGTTTCCACAATTGGGATTTTAGATGACTAATGCTTTGCATTTAATGAAGCTTGTCTGGACCCAAGCACTGTCCAAAGGGTATTATCTTAGCTGATCCTCAAATAATGTCATGATGTAGAAAGTACATGTTACCATTTCCTAGGTAACAGATGAGAGGCTTAGAGAGTGACCAAGGCACTCTCCCCTGGACACAAACAAGTGGCCATGTTGGGGTCTGGAGTAGGGTAAGCTGTTGCTGTGGTTGGTTAATCACTAAGTTTTGTCTGACTCTTGAGACCCCATAGACTGTAGGCTGCAGGCTGCCAGACTCCTCTGTCCATGGGATTTCCAGGTAAGAATCCTGGAGTGGGTTACGGGGTTTCCCTGGTGGCTCAGACTGTAAAGAATATTGCTACTGCTAAGTCGCTTCAGTCGTGTCCGACTCTGTGCGACCCCGTAGACGGCAGCCCACTAGGCTCCTCCGTCCCTGGGATTTTCCAGGCAAGAGTACTGGAGTGGGTTGCCATTTCCTTCTCCAATGCATGAAAGTGAAAAGTGAAAGTGAAGTCGCTCAGTCGTGCCCAACTCTCAGCGACCCCATGGACTGCAGCCTACCAGGCTCCTCCGTCCCTGGGATTTTCCAGGCAAGAATCCTGGAGTGGGTTACGGGGTTTCCCTGGTGGCTCAGACAGTAAAGAATATTGCAGTGGGTTGCTATTTCCTTCTGCAGGCATCTTCCCAACCCAGGGATTGCACCCACACTTCCTGTATTGGCAGGTGGGTTTATCACTGAGCCATCAGGAAGCCCTGAAATAGGGCACAAGGGACCAAAAACCCACAGATGAAACTAATAGGCATGTTGTGGTAGCCCACACAGCACATTAAGAGGTACTTTGAATTTGCTCCCATCAAAACATCCAGAGATTTCATGTGAACATATTAATTTCCACTAGTCATCAAAGGGGCTTCCCTGGTAGCTCAGCTGGTAAAGAATCCACCTGCAGTGCAGGAGACCCTGGTTTGATTCCTGGGTTGGGAAGATGCGCTGGAGACGGGACAGTCTACCCACTCCAGTATTCTTGGCTTCCCTGTGGCTCAGCTGGTAAAGAATCTGCCTGCAATGTGGGAGACCTGGGTTCGATCCCTGGTTGGGAAGAACTCCTGGAGAAGGGAAAGGCTACCTACTCCAGTATCCTGGCCTGGAGAATTCCATGGACTGTACAGTCCATGGGATCGCAAAGGGTTGGACACGACTAAGTGACTTTCACTTCACTTCACTTGAGTCATCAAAGAAAAATAATAATGAATGAATCTGGTGACACTGGGTCTACATTTCCATGTGGCAGGTATTTTCCAGAGCTGGCGCAGCTGTCCCCTCTAGAAAGGGCGTGTACTATTCCATTTGCCAAAATCCCTACCGGGCCTGCCTTACACATTTATATTAATCACTTGGTTCCTGGAAGCGTTTAAATTTGTCATCTTTCACCTACATGATCCTGTGTGGGTTCAGTTTGAAATAAATACCCAGAGTGGACAGAAGTAAGAAGAGTTCTCTATCTGCTTAAATCCTTCCCCCTTTGGCCCCCTGTTGGCGAAAAGATAATGCCTAAATACCTTAGCATGGTACAAAAATATTGTTAAGACCTTCCCTCTGCCCAGCATCACTTCAGAGAAAGCTTCACTTCAGCTGCCCTAAATGTACTATTCTCTGAACATACCATCTCATGCCTCCATATTGCCAGCAGGCTATTCTATCTGCCTGAATGCCCTTCTCCACCTTTTCTGGCTTGCAGACTCTTACTCATCCTGCAAAACCCAGATCAAATGTCACTACCTAGGAATTTCATAGCATCATCTCATTTAATTCTCACAGAAAGTTACGGGGGTTTCCCAGGTGGTGCTGGCGGTAAATGCAAGAGACTGCCAATGCAGGAAACCTGAGAGACACAAATTTAATCCCCGGATCAGGAGGGTCCCCTGGACGAGGCTACGGCAATGCACTCCAGTACTCCTGCCAGAAAATCCCATGTACAGTGGCTCCTGGCAGGCCACAGGCCATAGGTCGTACAGAGTTGGACATGACAGAAGTGATTTAGCATGCATGCACAGAAATCTATGGAGTGGGAATTGTGAACTCCCAGTTCATAGACTGGGAGACTGAGGAAGTTAAATGGTACAGTTAGGCTGCATAGCTGGGGTGGGGGTGCAGGACTGACTTTCTAATCCAACTGTAGAGTGTCAAAGTCAATGCTCCTAACTGCTCCACCACCGAGACACTACTTTAAAAGACAGGCGAGAAGAATTAAAGTTCTGGAGGCGGAGGAAGTGAAGAGGAATGAGAAGGAAAGAGGAGTCCTGATTCATCCAGATTGTCTGCTTTTTCCTCTGCACTTTGTGGCTGTGGCCTGAAGCTCCACTAACATCCCCCCATTCCCAGGAAAACCAGGAAAGTGAACCCCAGTCTGCAAACCTCATTGATTTTGTCGTCCAGCTTCATAATTTCCACTGGTTTCATTAGTTTCTTTTGAAAGGCACTCCTGACCCTCTGCCAGTCTTCTCCTTCCCTGGGAGAGAAGCAGAATTACATTTAGAGCAAATTGAAAGGAAAAGAACGAAGAAGCGGAGATCCCTCCAGCTCTGTAAGTGAATTAACTATATAATCAAATGAACACAGAATCATGCCAAGAAATAGCCAGAGGATATTAGCATTGGAATATTGGGGGCTGGTGTGACAATAGGATGAATAAGCTCCTTTCCTCTGAGCCAAAGATCGTGCCAGAAAGATGAAGTCAGGGCTTCTTGGGTGCCCTTGCTGGGCTTAAACTGGAAGGCCAGTGGCCTCAGTTCCCATCAGTAAGAGTGGGCACTTACTCACCTCACCAGCAAAGCAGAACTGTGTGAGGGAAAATTCTGTCTTCTTTCAACCCATTGAATTGGGTTGAAAGGCACATGCACAGAACGCCTCAAATTTACAAACTAACTTCTGGCCTTTGAGCTACCAAGAGAGGGTCATGGAATTTCAAGGGATAATTTTGTTTGTGTAACATGAGTGCCTGGCAGGCTGACTTGACAGTCTCATCCTTTCCAGGGGTCCAGACATCACAGTCTTCATAACTTTCTGGCGTTTCTTGGAGGGAAAGGGCTGGCGCGCCCACTTGTCAGAAAGAACAGGAGCGTCCCGCGCGCAGCACGGCGGTCCGTCAACCCATTCCAGTCCACGCCAGAGCCGGCGACCGCAGCAGGTAGGGGCTTCCGCGCTCTCGCTCCATCAGGCGGGTCCAGCCCCAGGGAACCCTAACTCCCGCGCCCTCCCCGCTTCCAGCCGCCAGCCCCCATCCTGCCTCTAGGACTTACAGGATCAGCAGCCCGTAGCCCTCCTCGCGATAGTCGCGATAGGCCTTCCAAGGTTTGATCTCCAGCCTCTGGGGGTGCGCGCTCTCGCTGCGATACAGCGCTTCCAGCAGGCACGGGGACCCCAGGTGCACCGAGTCGAAGGACCCCAACTTCATGCGGAAAATCCTGCCGTACTTCTTGTGGTACTCTACCTGCAGGCGCCGGGCGGGGCGCGAAGTCAGCGCGCATCCCGGGCAGCCCCCGGAGCGCTTCCCCCTCCTCCCGCCTCCCTCCTCTCCGGGACCGCGGACCGCTGCAGCTGGGACCGCCGCGCGCCCCGCGCCGCGCGCCTCGGCGAGGGTTTGGAGAGCGAGGCGGGGAGGAGAGAGGGCACCGGGGCGCGACGGGGCACTTACCAGCGTGTCGTGCTGTTTCTTGAGGCCTCCTTTCCAGAGGATCTCCAGCAGGCTGCCCAGCAGTGGCCACTTGGTGGGACCGGGCAGGGTGGCCGCGTCCTGCGCCTCGCCCGGTTCCATCACGGGGCAAAGGGGCACCTCCCTCGGCCGACGGGGCGAGCACGCCGTCGATGTCACGGGTCTGGGTGGCTGCCCCAGGCTGCGAAGCTGCTGCAGGAAGGCGGCAAGGGAGCGGCTGCTGCTAATGGGTGAGCTCATGGCTGCGGGGGACACCGGGCACCTGGGAAGGTGGACACTCGGCAGGGCGAGGTTGTTAAAGAGGCGCCGGGAGCTGCAGGGGCTTGATACACGGAGAAAGAGGGGCAAGGCGGAGCCGCAGGTGCGGCGGGAAGGGCAGAAGGGGGACTGGGAGCCGTCAGGACCTGGGCGAGGATGCTCCACGCGGCACCGCGCTGCAGTCTCAGGGAGCGGATGCCCACCGAGCGCTGGCCACCGGGGCTGGAGGAGCGCAGTGGGGAGCTGGCTGTCTCTTGCAAGAAGGAAGACGGACGTGAGTTCGCCTGTTGGTTTTAAGTCTTACTTCCAGTTCTGGAGCCGAAATGGAGGTGTCCAGGAGGGTGGAAGAGATGCTGCTGGCGCAGCGCTTTCCCCCTGTCCCGCTCCATGCCCGGGGACCATGTATTTATGGAGGCCGGCCGCCCCGGCTGGCCAATGAGCGCGCTCGGCGGGGCGGACCGGGTTGCGGCTGGCCAGGCCGGGAGCGGCGCGGGGCCCGGGGCGGGGTGGCTGGGGGTGGGAAGAGGATGCAGTCAGCGAGGTGAGCGAGGGCGCCCGGGCCTCGGGTGACCGGTCCGCGGCTCTCCGGGCGGGAACGCCGCAGACTCCACCCCGGAGATAACTCCCGGGGAAGGCTGGCTCGCTGGAGTTCACCGGGGCTGCGCCTTGCGCGCCTCCCCGCCCTCGCCCGGCGGCTGCCGCCCGGCGCTTGCACAACCTCGCGGCCGGGCGGCCGAGGTCTCCGAGTGCGGCCGGGGCGACTCCGGGCGCCTGCCGAGACCCGCGAGCCCGCGCGCCCCCTCAAAGCAGTTTTTGCCAGCCCGGACGGACCTCTGGGGGAAGCTTGGGTTTCTGCACCTCCCGAGGTGGGGAGGGTGTGAGACTTAGTGAAAGGCACCCGAGGAAGTAATTTCACTTTCGGGTCTCAACTTGGGCGCCGAGTTTCGCGAATTTCCTCCCCAGTGCTCCGTTTTGTTATGCAGACGCAATGGATGAAGGCTAGTGAAGCGCCTGCAACGTAGTCCACGGGGCGCTCCACCCGACGTCGCCTCTTCGGGTGGTTTTGGGATGGCGGCAGAAGCGCGGCCTGCCCTTGAGGCGGGGCTCCGTCTCCCCCTCCGACTCTTTGGACCCCGACCTCCCTGTGCACCTTCGAGCCGCGGTTCCCACCTTCCTCACCCATCCCTGCAAAGTCGATCTTAAGCAAGCGCGGGGACACACACGCGTGCGCGCGGGCGCACGCCCACTTCTAGAGTCCTCGTGGCCGGCAGGGGTTGAACTCTGTACTAACCGAGGAAGAGAAGTTTGCTGACTGCTTTAAAGTGGTTCCTATTGCACCCTTTTGATCCAGTACAAAAACTACCGCCAAGGAAGAAGTGAGGGAAGTTTTGTTACCTCTCAGGGCTTTTCAGTTATGTGACTGCTTTTTTTTTTTTTTTTAATCCCTAGTGTTAAACTTCCCTGGCAAGTTTAAGCTTATTGTAACCTTTTAGCTGGTTTCCAGAAATCTTTTACAGTCGGACTAGAACTTGAACTCTGTCATTTCAGATTTGTCTTGATTACAGTTTAGTGACTGTTCATGTTAATAAAAGTAATATGATATCTGAATATAATTTATATATAATGTATTGTAGCTACATAGCTATCTATATATATACTATATAGCACCTATTATATAGCACATGCTATAGATTATACACTATATGTAATATAGTATATCTTGTACACCATATGTTACATAGTGTACTTTCTAGGGTTTATGATGTGCTTCCCAGGAGGCTTAGTGATAAAGAATCCACCTGCAAATGCAGGAGACCTGGGTTTGATCCCTGGATGGGGAAGATCCCCTGGAGAAGGAAATGGTAACCCTCTCCAGTACTCTTGCCTGGAGAATCCCAAGGACAGAGGAGCCTGGCGAGCCACAGCCCATGGGGTCACAAAGAGTCCACACGAATGAGCAACTAAACAAAATTTTCTAGTTCGGGGAAATTGTTTTCTCCTGTCCAGTGGAAAAAGTCTGGATTGCAGGGGAAACAGTCCTGGTTCTTTGAACCTTTGTTGACATCCACACTTACCCATCCTTGATGAGATGCAGCTCAGGGCAAAACGAGGCCTTTGAGGCGGTCCCAGCAGCGCGCTCTCACTTGGCTTGGCCCCGGTGAGTCACCCCGGCAGGGATGCTGCTGGGAATCGCTAATGAGAGATCTTGGAGCGCCTCATAAATGCCCACCATCATTACCGAGACAGGCTCGGGCCCTCTGCTTTGTTCTGGGAACTCTTACCGAGTCCTGAATGGATAATTATACTCCAGCCCTCACACCAAGCGACCGCAGATGACAGTCTGTGTGTATGTGTGTGTGCATGCGTGTGAGTTTGTTGTGTGATGAGGGCGAAGCGACAGCTGCGTCTTCTCTGCTGAGAATCACAGAACTCTCAACTGTATCACACGCTAATACGCAGTTCTGTGCTTCAAAGCTCTGGCTCAACTCCGAGATCTCCTTTCTGATTGTGGAATCTGGAAAGACTAAGTTTCCACATCTGTCTAACGGACGGTGTGAGAACCAACCACACAGTAAAGCTCAAGTCTCCTGGAAAGAGCAGTAATAAAAAGGGCCAATCCAGTGGGGTCTCTGTGAGAATGACACATCTACAGTTCTTAGAGCGATGCTCAGTGAACATTACCTACAATATCACTGTTGTGTGCCTTGCTTTTTGCAGACCTCACTCTAGACAGGCAACATAGATGTCCCAGGTCTTATTCCTAGTATTCAACTTAACAGTGTAGTTTTGACTCAGGGAGCTGTATAATTGAGGAGGACTAGCAGAGAAATGCTGGTGAGTGCAAAACCCCGCTCAGACACTTAGGAGCCAGATCCACCAGAGACTGTTTACTTTTATCTTAGTTAAGGCTCAGGGGTGTGTGTGAGTCGCTCAGTCATGTCCAGTGCTTTGCGACCCCATGGACTGTAGCCCACCAGCTCCTCCGTCCATGGGATCCCCCAGGCAAGAATACTGGAGTAGGTAGCCATGCCCTCCTCCAAGGGGTCTTCCTGACCCAGGGATCAAACCCTGGTCTCCCGCACTGTACACGGTTCTTTGCCGTCTGAGCCACGGGGCTCAGATGCCTCATCTCAAAGTGCTCATAATGGAGAGTACCTACCTAGCAAAGAGTTTTTCTGAGGGTGACAAAGCTCCGAAAATCCCCAGCATACAGTAAAAGGCTCTGAAATGTTTATTGTTAATATTAAGAATGAACAAGGTTTGGGCTCTCAAATCATGGTCATAATCTCTGTTGCATTGGTCTTGGGTTTTCTGTCTAATAAGGCAAAAAAATGTCGTTGAAATTACAGACATCAGTTTCCTTGTTTTTGTCTCTGCTAGAGCAAATGACACAGTGTTGTTTATCTTGGCCAGCATCCATTATGCACATAATAGGCAATTGATTATTGATGATTTCCTCATTGCCAAATGAGAAGGATTTGCATCAATACATTCTTTGTTTTCTGAGGAAGAGGTTGATGGTAAATACAGGAGGGTTTTATTTGGGTGTCATATAGGAAGCAGTTCTATATGACAGAAAGAATAGCTTGGCTCGCAACAGCTTGGGTTGAAGCCAAGGCTCTACCACTCACTACCTGTGTGGCCTTAGGCAAATTACTTAACCTCTCTAAGCCTAGTTTCTTCATTCATCAAATTGGGGGTTACTATACTTATGTCTCAGGAAAGTTAAGATGAGTATTTGAAATACCAGGGGAAGCACCATCAACCAGCGTCTTCACAGACATCCATTTGACTCCTGTATATGCTTGATGATTTCTGAGTAGAATTCAGCCCTGTTGGTAAATTAAAGTTATACTATGAAAAGTGTATCTTAAAGCCTCCAAAAATGCAGTTACATGGGGAGAATTTTAGTAAAAGTTCATTAAAAGAGCAGCTCCATTTTTAAGGATATGAAAAACATACGGTTTGCATTCAAGTTTATGAGTCATTTTTACTATTATTACAAAGTATAATTTATTGAAGAGCTAATATGTGTCTGCCAGATTTTTTGTATCTCTACCCACACCATTTGTAAGGTAAGTATTATTTCCCATTTTGTGTAAGTAAACTTGTTTCTTACAGTGGTTAAGCCAGATGTGAGTTCAAATCTACCTTTTGCTACATCTTACCAAGGTAGTTCACCTTGTCCTCACCTGGAAGATAGGAATAATAATAGTGGGTCTTATATGTTATCGTCACATTGCAGTTTTGTCTTGTAACCTGGGTTCCAGCTTGTTCCAGGGGCCCTGAGGCCAGAAGGCTGTCTGTCTTGTACTCACTGTATCCTTAGTAGCTATCAGTTCAGATCAGTTCAGTCGCTCGGTCGTGGCCGACTCTTTGCGACCCCATGAACCACAGTACGCCAGGCCTCCCTGTCCATCACCAACTCCCACAGTTTACCCAAGCCCATGTTCATTGAGTCGGTGATGCCATCCAGCCATCTCGTGCCCTGTCGTCCCCTTCTCCTCCTGGCCCCAATCCCTCTCAGCATCAGGGTCTTTTCCAATGAGTCAGCTCTTCGCATCAGGTGGCCAAAGTACTGGAGTTTCATCTTCAGCATCAGTCCTTCCAATGAACACCCAGGACTGATCTCCTTTAGGATGGACTGGTTGGATTTCCTTTCAGTCCAAGGGACTCTCAAGAGTCTTCTCCAACACCACAGTTCAAAAGCATCAATTCTTCGGCGCTCAGCTTTCTTTATAGTCCAACTCTCACATCCATACATGATCAATGGAAAAACCATAGCCTTGACTAGACGGACCTTTGCTGGCAATGTAATGTCTCTGCTTTTCAATATGCTGTCTAAGTTGGTCATAACTTTCCTTCCAAGGAGTAAGCATCTTTTAATTTCATGGCTCCAATCACCATCTGCAGTGATTTTGGAACCCCCAAAAATAAAGTCAGCCACTGTTTCCACTGTTTCCCCATCTACTTGCCATGAAGTGATGGGACCGGATGCCATGATCTTAGTTTTCTGAATGTTGAGCTTTAAGCCATAACTATGCTTGAATCAGTCATGGTGCTCAATAAATAATTGTCAAATAATGTATTGAAAAATAACAACAAGTAAATGCCTTGTTGTGTTACAGCTGTTCATGTTCGATTTGGTTGATTCTGTGGTCCTGGTGAAACAGTTCCTGTGTTTAATCACAAATCTTATATATAAAGAGATATTTTATTTCATTTTTTCTTTTTTTCAATAATGTTTGAGGAAATTGAGATCTGTATGTAGATGTGTCTTCTTTAGAGCATCTCCACTTAAAAATGGAGAACACCAATTAAATGAGTTAATATTTTAAACAGTACTTTTTACTTGGTAAATAGTATTAGCTATTATTATTATGATTTTTCTCTTTCTTTTTTATTTTTTAAATTATGAAAGTATGACAATGCATTTACAGGAGACTTGGAAAAAACAGAACAAAGTTACATATAGTTCTGCTATATATTACAATTATATTTTAAGTAGATAAATTAAGGTTTTTAGTTGGAGTTTCAATATCAAACTCTCAAAAATTAATAGAATAAATATACAGAAAAATAGGATACAGTAGAACTGAAAAGCACCATGAACCAATTCAGCACAATTAAAATTTATACAATTTTTACACAACAGTAGGATACAAATTCTATTCAAGTTCCCATAGACTATAAACTAGGAGACACTGGAACATATCCAGGGTATTATTATTATTATTACAATATTACTAATTTTGGAAGGAAGATCTAGATTTATCTGTCTGCTCTAGAGTCAAATTAATCTGGCTAATGAAAAAAAAACCCACTGATTTTGGAAAATTCCATTAGTAGCATGTATGTTTTGTAATTAACTTTTAAAATTACATCATCACATAGCTCCCCATTCTATGCTTTCTTGCATTACATAATTTGGCTAATTCCATCAGAGTGAAAATCGGGGAAATTCCATGGCAGGATGATTATTGCTAATTATTTTGGACCCAGAACCCATTCTGTCTCACTCCTGTTTGTCAAGAGCCTGCCTTGACACATCTCTCTGTGGCTGTTGATTCGGATGAAGGATCATCCTGCTCTGATTGTGTTTTGTCAAAGTTCAATGTGAACCTTCACACGTGTACTTCCACTTGACACTCACTCCTCAAACGGAACGATGGAAAGCACCTGTGCTGTCCGGGTGAGTCAACTCTGGGAAGAATGGAAGGAGATATTCAATTGTTTGTCAGTGTTTGTGAACTGGGCCAGGCGAGCAATCCCAAAATAAAGGAACTCGAGAAGTGTCCTTTTATCTTTGGGGTGGGGGGCAGTTTAGTTAGCAGAGGACTGAGATAGCGTTTGGGTAGCAGTAAATGTCAAATAGCCGTCGCCATTTAGATCTCACATCCTGGTTCTGCCACTGACAGAGGATGGCTAAGCAACTCTTTTATTCTGGTTCCTGGTGCTAGCAAACGACTCTGTTCACAGCATGGGAGGCGAAAGTCAGTTAAGGTCCAATCCCGCTGGAACCCAGATAGAAGGGCCTGGGATCTTGTATGTGTACATGATCACTGAGGTTCCTCCCAAATAACGGGCTTTTCCGTGAAAAGATAATTTAGTGTATGTTTCCACTGATCTCTTGATTTTCTATTCAATTCAGATAGAATGGAATTCACTGGAAGTGGAGTCATTCTGTAAACGGTTACTGAGCACCTCCAGTCCTGGAACTGGAGATGCAATGGCAGTTAACACAGATAATCCTCTGACTTCTTGGAGCTCACATGACAGACAACACATGTGTAATCAAAGAAATAGAACAATTTCAAAGAGGCATAAAGCAGGGAGATGGGATGGAGATGAAATGGTACTTATGGGCTTCCCAGGTGGGGCTAGTGGTAAAGAATCCACCTGCCAACGAGATGCAGGCTCTATCCCTGAGTCGGAAAGAACCGCTGGAGGAGGAAATGGCAACCCACTCCAGTATTCTTGCCTGGGAAATCCCAGGGACAGAGGAGCCTGGCAGGATATCCTCCATGAGATTGCAAAAGAGTCAGACAAGAGTTAGTGACTAAACAAGAACGACAAATGGTTATTATACTTCAGTTATCTGCAAAGGCCTTCCTAAGGGACTAAAATTTGAGCTTAGACTTAAATTATGAGAAGTAGTTGGACTCATTGAGATCTGGGGAATCAGGGACAGGCCCTTGATGGCTAACAGCTTCAGGAGACCCATGCAGAGAATCACAGAAGGAATCCTGATCAGAAGCACACGTATCTTTTATTCACCCCCAAGACAAAGGGACAGTATTTTCTACTGTCCTCTCCAAACCCAATTATCCAATGCTTCCTGGTTGCCATGCTCTGATATTACAGAGGCGTGTTATTATTTCAAGGGTGTTTGTTTGGTGACACAGATGTGAAAGTTAAAATTCTTTAAATATATAAGAATTGCTTACAATAAGAATTAAGCTGAATAATGGTATTAGAGCTAACTTCCATACTTTCGCCAGTTCACAGGTGGAAGCAGCTTCTGTAAGTAATCACTGGGAAGGGGTGAACTTTGGTCACTTTCTCAGGGTCCCAAATGTTGCATGTGGAAGTTATCTGTGAGTCATTTGATCAACCAAACGCTGCACAAAATGTTCTTGAGCACTGATAAGTTTAGAGACATGTGGCTGCCTGTCCTCCAGGCCCTGAGAAGTATAATTGTTCTGAGGATGCGTGTTTAAAATAAAACAAAACAGATAACAACATGACAAGCATTTGTGGGCTTGGAAGCCAGCATCCGGACTGTCTTCTGACTTCCATCGGAAGGGCTGCTTCTCCTCCAGCATTCTGGTGGTTATACGGGCTCATCTCACCCCCCCCCCACCGGGGGCGCATGGTTTATGACCAGTCGGGGTGCATCCATGATTCAAGTCAAATTAGTGAACCCTGGGACTTTTGCTGAAGTAACTGGGAAAGAGATGAAACCAATGGAAGAGGTAACTGAGAGCCCAGATTTGCTGAGCACCACCATGTAAAGCCATTACTAAAAACCAGAGACAGTACTTTGCCAGGAAATGTCCCTATGGACAAAGCTATGGTTTCCCCAGTGGTCATGTATGGATGTGAGAGTTGGACTGTAAAGAAAACTGAGTGCCAAAGAATTGATGCTTTTAAACTGTGTTGTTGGAGAAGACTCTTGAGAGTCCATTGGACTGCAAGGAGACCCAACCAGTCCATCCTAAAGGAAATCAACTCTGAATATTCATTGGGAGGACTGACGCTGAAGCTGAAACTCCAATACTTTGGCTACGTGATACAAGGAACTGACTCACTGGAAAAGACCCTGATGCTAGGAAAGATTGAAGGTGGGCGGAGAAGGGGACAACAGAGGATGAGATGGTTGGATGGCATCTCCAACTAGACAGACGTGAATTTGAGCAAGCTCCGGGAGTTGGTGATGGACAGGGAGGCCTGGCGTGCTACGGTCCATGGAGTCGCAAAGAGTCAGGCACGACTGAGCGACTGAACCGAACTGAACTGAAACTTGTAGGTGGGGCTTCCCAGGTGGCTCAGTGGAAAGAATTTGGCCGCAGTGCAGGAGATGCAGCTTCAGTCCCTGGGTGGGGAAGATCCCCTGGAGAAGGGCTTGGCAAGCCATTCCAGTATTCTTGCCTGGAAAATGCCATGGACAGAGAAGTCTAGTGGGCTACAATCAATGGGCTCACAAAGTGTCACACAAGACTGATCAGGAACACACCCCCACCATGTAGACAGAGAAGGTGCCTTAAGGGCAAAGCCAACTCAGGAAAGCAGGGCTAAGTGGAGGTGTGAGAAAGACCACCAAGTCTTGGTGGCATCACCTGGGACCACCCACCCCTGACCACACACCCCTCATGTTTGCTGATTCTACTCTGACCTGGGTTTCTCCTCTTGCGTCTTAGAAAGTTCTGGCTAGTGCACTTATACAACACATCATGTTGCTATCAGATGTTCCTAATGTTAATAGCAAGAAACATCATCCAGAACTAGGGAAGGAATTAATCTTTCTGGCCTGGAGCAGGTCAGGGAAACACAGTCATGCATGGACGGAGTGTGTGGGTGCTCAGTTGTGTCCGCCTCTTTTCAGCACTGTGGACTGTAGCTGCCGGGCTCCTCTGTCCGTGGGATTTCCCGGGCAAGAATATCGGAGCAGGTTTCCATTTCCTTCTCCAGGGGATCTTCCCAACGACTCGGGATGGAACCCGCGTCTCCGGCGCTGGCAGGCGGATTCTTCACCGATGAGAGGTCGTTACAAACGTGGGCTCGGGATTGGGCCTGATTGGGTCTTTGTTCTGCCACTTTTCAGCTGTGTGAGACTTTCTGAAAGTCCAGTTCCCTAATCTACTAGAAAAGAAGTCATCAGCAGGGAAGCTCTTCCCTGCTAGAAACCCGAGATAAAACGGGTATGTGTGATCAGACTAGCCAAGCAGAGCCCCTCGGGGCCTCCCTGGGTCGGGGGACAGGTCTCCCGTGAGTCCACTTCAGCTCCTCCGGGAAGTACTGGGAAGTACCAAGATAACAGTATCTGATGCACACTTTCTGAGTTGTTTTGCAGATGTGAAACCTCCCACGCCCCAGTGGAAGACGTTAACTGCTTGAGGAGCACAAAGCCCCAGGCCTCCTGGAGCCGAAGGACTGATAAAGTTAACCCCTGTGATGCTGCCTGTTCCCTCCCATCACCAGTCGGAGAACCGTGCACAAGCTGATCACGTGTCCTGTGACCCCCTCCCCGACCCCCCATCAACTGGCTTTGAAAAAGGCTTTGCCAAAACCCTTGGGAGAGCTTGAGGCTTTTTAGGGCTTGAGGCTCTTGTCTCCTTGCAGGGCCCTGCATAAAGGCTCCTCTGCTTCAGATTCCACTGTTTTCATTTGTTTCATCACGTGTAATGCACACTCGCTGTCTGACCCTTTCTTTTATCAAAATCAGCTCTCAGAAGGGAATCTGGTAGGGCTTATTGATTTCATTCTGCATCGGTTTCTCCCACAAGTGTCTTCTCAAAGGAAGCCCCTTCTGTAATTATGAAGTCTCAGCAAAGGCAATTTGAGGCATTCCTAGAAGGTCACAGGGTGTTCTCAGAGGCAGAAGAATCTCTACTCATAGAATTCAATGAGAATTCCACCTCCATAAGGTCAAGGCAACACCAGAGTGTAGAAATATTAAATTCACACTTGGAAAGCTATCTGAAGGTATGGGAATGGAGGGAAAATACTTTTTATTGAAATACAGAGGCACTTTATGGAGTGGACAAGATGACCCATCCCTCCCACCACCATGACCACCTCCCCCAACACACACACACACACACACACACACACACACACACACACACACCCTGCTCTGAGACTTGTGATCAATGAGTGTTTCATCATTAACAGTGTCCCCCTGACGGGCTGGGAGTGTCTGTCCATTCACTTTTACTTATAATATACAACCTTCACAATCAGTTCATCTTGCCAACATAAATAAATACATTATTCTCATGCCCGAGCTTGTGACTTGATTTCAAAACCACTTGAGTCACAGAGAGGTGCTCAGGTGTGTCTTCCACATAAGTGACTCAGACATTTTGCTGTTCAGCAACATAATTAGGCCACAGGGCTACCGACATTTTCTGAAATCTTGTCTGCAGTCTAAAGCATGAAATGAATAGTTTAATAAAATAGCTTTCCTCTAAAATGAAAATGTGTGCATCATTTGGCTGTCAAAATCCTTGTCTTCATCTTAGAGGAGAAATAGAATCGTTTGGAAAATAGACCTGGGCATCAGATGTACGTGTGCTAAGCTGCTTCAGTTGTGTCTGATTCTTGGTTGGCAACGCTATGGACCGCAGCCCACCAGATTCCTCTGTCCACGGGATCCTGCAGGCAAGAACCCTGCAGTGGGTTCCCATGCCCTCCTCCAGGGGATCTTCCCGACCCAAGGATCAACCCTTTGCCTGTTAAGTCTCCCGCATGGGCTGGAGGCTTCTTTACTGCTAGCACCTTAAGTGTACATAGGTACCCTCTCTTTGTTACATTTTAAATAGAATTGCTCTAGCATTTCCTGGAGGTGAAGATGCTCCTTTAGAATTAAGATCTTCAGAGAAGGAGCCTTACGATTTTGTCATTAACTCACTGAACCCATTACAACACAGGCAAAAGTGAAAACTCCACAGGTAAGAACATGACGCGGGCGACTCAGCCAGCCCAGTGGCGGGAAACACTCACCCCTGCTGCGCCAACAGTTTTCCTCGAGGGGCGGAGCAGGAAGTCCCGCCCCCACTTCCTGCCCCCAGCCCCTTCCCACGCCGCCGGCAGCGGCTGCCCTTTGTTCCCAGTTCCGGGGAGCTAGCCAGGGCTGCGGTTCTGGCCGCTCAGCTTCCCTGCGCAGATACTGGAGCTCCGCAAGCCTCTGAAGCAGTAGAGAGGCGTCTCTGAAAAACTTGAGGAATAGTGTAACTATCAGCACGTGAGGATCAAGGATGTGGGGCTTCCCTGGTGGCGCAGCGGTGAAGAATCTGCCTGCCAACGGGAGACGTGGGTCCCATCCCTGGGTGGGGAAGATCCCCTGGAGAAGGAAATGGCAGCTCGCCCCAGTATTCTTGCCTGGGAAATTCCACTGACATAGGGGCCTGGCTGGCCACAGCCCAGGGGCTCGCAGAGTCAGACGCGACTTAGCTACTAAACAACAGCTCCACGAAGGATTTCAGCAGTCCTGCGCGGACGCGGCGGCTGTGTCCAGGCGCTCGGGTCTGACGGCCATCAGCAGGGGTGGGGGCGTCCTGTGCAACGAGCTAGGGCCTCCTTGGATCCACAGAACACTCGGCATTTGGGATTAAACCAGAGTATAAATCGACGGTTGTTGACTGCTGATGCTAAGATGATACTGACGGCCCTTCGAAGCCGCTTCCTGGAGGCAGACGCACCGCCTCCTTCAAGCTGCTCCCCTACCCCCCGCCCGCCCTTCCCACTCTTCGCGCTGGAACTGATCTGCACTTGTTCATTCGGGCTCCGGAAGTTCTAGTGATTTTTCTGCATGAAAAAAAGTCATTACTAGAATCAAACTCACCATAGGAGGCGCTCAGACTGTGAGAGGTACCCAGGAAAGGATCCTGATGAAATAAACAGGATGAATCCTTGCCTGGACTTGAAGCCCCATGAGGACAGGTGCCACATGTGTTTTTTAGGCGACATATGCCTGAAACAGCACGGGTTTGACCCCGTGGCTGACGTCCAGGGCCCCGCGTGCTCCGGGCTGCCTCGATCGGAAGGTCCCGCACTTGCCGCAGTGCTCTGCTGTTGCCGTTAAGACTTTAAAAAGTGTGTTTGTAACTTTTTATTTTGTATTGGAGTACTGCCGATTAACAATGTTGTGATAGTTTCAGGTGGTTAGCAAAATGGCTCTGCTGTACATGGACATGTATCCATCCTGCCCCAGACCCCCTCCCATCCAGGCTGACACGTAACTCTGAGCAGAGTTTCCTGGGCTCTGCACTGGGTCCTTGTTGGTTATTCATGCTAAATGTAGCGGTGTGTCCATGTCCATCCTAAACGCCCTCACTACCCCTTCCCCTCATTCTGCTCCTCCTGGCAACCATAAGTTCATTCTCTAATAAGTCTGTGAGTCTCTTTCCGTTTTGTAAGTTCATTTGTTACAATTAATCAACAAGGACCTACTGCATAGCATATAACTCTGCCCAGTGTTATGTGGTAGCCTGGATGGGAGGGCCGTTTGGGGGAGAATCAGTTCAGTTCAGTTCAGTCACTCAGTTGTGCCCGACTCTTGGCAACCCCATGAACCACAGCACGCCAGGCTTCCCTGTCCATCAACAACTCCCAGAGTGTACCCAAACCCATGTCCATTGAGTCAGTGATGTCATCAAACCATCTCATCCTCTGTCGTCCCCTTTTCCTCCTGCCCCCAATCCCTCCCAGAATCAGGGTCTTTTCCAATGAGTCAGCTCTTTGCATGAGGTGGCCAAAGTACTGGAGTTTCAGCTTCAGCATCAGTCCTTCCAGTGAACACCCAGGACTGATCTCCTTTAGGATGGGCTGGTTGGATCTCCCTGCAGTCCAGGGGACTCTCAAGAGTCTTCTCCAACACCACACTTCAAAAGCATCAATTCTTCGGCGCTCAGCTTTCTTTGAGGGGGAGAATGGATACGTGTACATGGGTGGCGGAGTCCCTTTGCTGTTCACCGGAAACCATCACAACATTGTTAATCAGCTGTGTCACAAGTGTCAGTCACTCAGCCGTGTCTGACTCTTTGCAACCCGTGGACGGCAGCCTGCCACTCTGTTCCATCCATGGGATTCTCCAGGCAAGTATACTGCAGTGGGTTGCCATTTCCTTCTCCAGGTCTTTGTGACCCAGGGATCGAACCTGTGTCTCCTGCAATGCAGGCAGACTCTTTACGGTCTGAGCCACCACCGGGGAAGCCCATTAATTAGTTATACTTCAATAAAAAATAAAAAGTTTTTAAAAAAACATTATTAAGAATCTCAATATGGCAAGAGTAGAGCATTGAACCAACTATGGGGTTCTTTTGAACAAGAGGCCCTCTGTGACATGGGTCACACATGACCCGGGAATGTCATCTGTGGGGTCAAACCCTGTGCTAATTTTCAGGCATGATTAGCAAAAAAAGGAAAAAAAAACACATATAGTGTCTGCCCTCATGGGGCTTCAAGTCCAAACAAGGATTCATGCTGTTTGACGGCTTCCCAGGCGGTACTAGTGGTAAATAACCTGCCTGCCAACACAGGACATGTAGGAGACGCGGGTTTGATCCCCGGGTCGAGAAGAGCCCTTGGAGAAGGAAATGGCAACCCGCTCCAGTCTTCTTGCCTGGAAGGTCCCGCGGATGGAGGAGCCTGGGGGTGCAGTCCATGGGTCTCAAAGAGCCGGACACGATGGAAGTGACTTAGCGCTCACGCGGAGTGTACAGGGCGCTCCTGCAGACAGGAGAGGCAAGAACAAACCTGAAAGGGCAAGGGAGTGGACACCGCAGGGCAACCCTGACCAGACGAGGATGAGCGGAGAAATGCCCTCTCTGTGGTGAGAACATTCTGAGACACGTGGTGCAGTTTCTCCAAAGAGTTCCTGGATAAACCCTCTCCGGTCGCCCGGGGTAACCAGCTCAGGGAGAGCCCTGGAACAGCCTACCATCCTCGCCCTTCCTTCCCTGGGACCACTTCCCCAGATCAACTCCCTGCAGCAAGCCCTTGCCCGAGGAGCTATTAGGACACCGATGTCGCCAGAATGTATCACTGGCCACTCTTTGGATTAGAAGTCATGGAAGACCAAACCAAAGTTTCACAGGCCGAACCCTTGGGGAGTTCCTCTCTTATTCCTCTCTTCAGTCTCAGGGTCTATGAACTGTTTCGCTCCAAGAAAGACTGAAGCGCTGTCAGCGACTCACAGCGATGGTTGCCGTGCCGTCTTCCGTCTCATCCTTTGCTAATCACCCCACGCGAACCGTGTTTCTCGAGATTAGTCATGATGCCTCTTGAGGCTGTACAACCATTAAGCACGGGCTGAGCTATCACTTCTCTCTCGACTGTTCTTTGCATTCATACCTGTAACCCTTGCACTCATTACGACGCAGGGCTGGTGGGCGGCCGTGCCGGGTGGGCTTGGGGGCTGGCTTTGGATGGTTTTGCTCTCCCCTCAGCCCTTGTCTCTCTGTTGAGGTCGGGGTCAGAGTAACACAAATGCAAAGCTACAGGTTACGTGAGTGTGTGCTGTGTACAACAAAACGCCTTGAACGTCAGCACGAGTTCCCTGACTGTAGCTGGTGTGCGCTGTGCCATGCCGGAAGGATGTTTTTATTTCCAGGTAGAATCTCGCCCCTGCAGCTGTCATACCAGCACCACCTCACATCAGCCTGAAGAGCGTGATAGCCTTTTGTCTGTCCATCCCTTCTTGATGGGCTTGACGGAACTTACAATAACAAAGGAATTGCTTTTCTCTAAAAATAACATCTCTTTAGGATCTTTGTGGCAAACAACAACCCCCGTATTAGATTCAGCAGATATAGAATTTGCAAAAGGGGTCAGAATGCACACAGACCCTTTGTAAGGGCTGAGGAATCCACAGTGGAGGCAGACATCTAGGGATGACATTGAAGTCACCTTGCAGGACTGCTGGCTGCTAAAATCTCAGCACCTCCGATCCTGAGTCAGCAAGGCCGTGGCTTCTATGAGAGCTGTCTCCCTGCTGCTTCCGAGGGTCCCCGCTTCCTCTGCTAGGCTGCCTGCATCACCAGGAGTGGGCTCTTGAGGCACCAGACACCTCTTCTCCTTGTCCTCTTAGAGCAAAGTCTCCCACTGGTGAATTTGATTGGTGGTTTAGTTGTTAAGTCATGTCCGACTCTTGCAATTCCATGGACTGTAGCCCACCAGGCTCCTCTGTTCACAGCATTTTCCAGGCAAGAATACTGGAGTGGGTTGCCATTTCCTTCTCCAGGGGATGTTCCAGACCCAGGAATTGAACCCGGTCTCCTGCACTGCAGGTGGATTCCTGCATTGCAGGCAGATTCTTTACTGACTGAGCTAGGAGAGAAGCCCCGTGAATCTGATTGGCTGGACCTAAATCCAGATATCTGCATCCTAGCTTAAGGGATGCTTTGAAATCGAGAGCTGACACCCATGACCCGGAAATTCCTCCAAATATAGAGAAAAGTATTCAGGAGACATTAGGTGGTCACAGATACGTAACGTGCCCCCTCTCCATCACAGAACAGATCCTTTCAGGAGCAGCATCTGTGCGAAGAGGCTGCCTGATTCAATATGAAGCGCAACCCAGGTCTGGGTGAGTTCTTGTGGAATGAATCACACTCGGGAATTTCTATGTTGATTTGAAGGTATGCCGTGACTGCTCCTGGTAACGCGTTCTGACTCTTCTCAGTACATTGCTCTAAGCACAAAACCTGGAAACAGTTTCTTTCATGGTTTATTTACAGAAACCCGCAACCAGTGTACATTCTGGAGGGCTTTGGAGAAATGCTAACGCTGTTTTTCCAAGTAAAAACTAAGTTGAGAGTTCAAACCGAAGAGAGAGGATTGCATTTCGGCCAGAAAACAGGTTTCCTTGCTCTCGCGCAATCTTGCTTTGTGGAGCGTCTAGAAGAACTCGGACTGTTCTGAGGGCTTGAAAGTGAAACTGGCTCAGTCGTGTCTGACTCTTTGCGACCCCATGGTGCAGTCCATGGAATCATCCAGGCCAGAATACTGGACTGGGTAGGTTTTCCCTTGTCCCGGGGATCTTCCCAACCCAGGGATCGAACCGAGGACCCCTACATTGCAGGCGCCCTTTTACCCCTTTACCAAGCTATCAGGGAAGCCCTCCTGAGGGTTCGGAAATAGCAAACAAATGTCAGAGTCTGAGGTCGCAGCGCCACCTGGTGGGAAAGAAAAGCTATTCAGCCAGTGAGTCTCCGTGATAGCAACTTGTGAGGCACGTAGGAACAGATCTACTAGCAAAAAACAGGTGAATGGAAATACTCTACGGACTCTTGCACATTGTTACTGAGTGAATTCATGAACAGACGCATTGTGTTATCTGTTACTGCATGATTCCTAAATACACACTCATTCGTGTGTGTGTGTGTGTGTGTGTGTGTGTGTGAGCGCGCGCGCTTGCTCACTCAGGTCTGACTCTTTGTGACCCCATGGACTGCAGCCCACGAGGGTCCTCTGTCCATGGGATTCTCCAGGCAAGAATACTGGAGTGGTTGCCATTTCCTCCTCCAGGGGATCTTCCTGACCCAGGGATTGAACCCGGGTCTCCTGCATTGCAGGTGGATTCTTTACCACTGAGCCACCGGGGAAGCCCCCTCACTCATACACGTTTATTAATTCATTAGCTGATAGTTGTCAGGGCGTCCCTGGGGGCTCAGATGTAAAGAATCCACCTGCCAGTGCAGAAGACACAGGTTCGATCCCTGGGTCGGGAAGATCCCCTGGAGGAGGAAACGGCAACCCACTCCAGTATTCTTGCCTGGAGAATTCTATGGACAGAGAGGCCTGGCGAGCTATATTCCTTGGATCACAAGGAGTTGGACATGACTGAACTGACTTAGCTTGTAGCACGTAGATTTAAAGACACTCTGGGTGTCAAGAGTCATAATAGTCTAAGGAGGACATTTTCCAATAAGAGATGGAGTCCCTGACCCATGAAAATCCATTTAGGGACACAAAATTTGGTCCTAAGAACATTCCAGAAGTTGTGCATAAGGGGAGGCTTACCATTGGTCACAAACAGGTGGGAAGCCTGAGCGCCCCTCTGTTTGGTACATATGGAGGTTTAATGTGTTTGAAAGTAAATCTGAGTGGAGATTTCAACATCAGGAGACTTCACATTTTAAGAAAAAATCTGAATTTCTGGTTAAAAAAAAGGGGGGGTGACTTCCCACGGCTTGAGCCCCCAAGGGGTTTCCCCAGGGTGGAGCAGGCCTCCACAGGGGCTCAGTCTGTGCTTCCTGCCGGGTCCCCGGGGGCATCTGAGCTGCTGCCACCCCTCCACAGTGGGGCGGGGAGGAGGGGGCATCTCATCCCCAAGGGATCAGGGCCAAGCAGCGCAGAGGCCTAGAGCTGGGCATTCCCAAGTCTCCTCCACCCTTTGATCAGATCTCAGCTGAAACAGTTTCTTTAGCACGTCCCAGAGAGGCTCACTTAACATCTGCTCTTTCAAAAGGTGAAACTGGTGTTCACTTCAATCAGAGATGTTTAAATGCCCTCTTAAAAGATATCTATTCTAAAATTTAAAGACAGGTTGCTTTTTTTTAATTACAAAAAAAAATTACTTCTTTTGGTGGTGGTGGTGATTTATTTTTGGCATAAAATCATCAAGGTGGACTTGAATGACTCCGGGGACCGCTACCATGATCTTTGGGTGGCCCTTGCTGGCCACGAGTGAATCACCACATGATCACAGAGGTTGAAAAGTGCAAGTGAAAGTCGCTCAGTCGTGTCCGACTCTTCGTGAGCCCGTGGTCTATACAGTCCATGGGATTCTCCAGGCCGGAAAACTGGAGTGGGTAGCCTTTCCCTTCTCCAGGGGATCTTCCCAACCCAGGGATCAAACCCAGGTCTCCTGCATTGTGGGCAGATTCGTTATGAGCTGAGCCACCAGGGGAGTTGGACTCCTCTTTACCCCCCACTCTTCTTGTCCCCAAGGGAAATCCCCAAATTTTTCTTTTAAGTTTTGGAAATGGGATCCTTGCACGGATGTCGCAGGTTTTGGAGGGCACTCATGCACAGACAGCTATAAAATGATCTCGTTATTGCTTTGTGACAGAATCTAAATTAAGCTGGGACATGTCTGGACAATTTTGTAGCTTACATGTCAACTCAAATAGAATTTCCCCACCCACCTCAACACACTCGACATTCTGTCCTTGTATCATCCTCATGCTCTTTTCATCCTGGTAGTTCCGTAGTCTTTTATGATTATTTTATGTGTTCTTGTTATAGCTATTAAAGCCACATGTTTAATAACACCTTCTAACATACTAGATAATGTATTTATATATTTTGAACATGGTCTGTCTCCCATTACTAGCTGAGACGGGGGTTTGATCCCTGGGTCAGGAAGATGCCTGGAGAAGAGCATGGCAGCCCACGCCAGCGTCCTTGCCTGGAGCATCCCGTGGACAGAGGAGCCTGGCGGGCTACAGTCCGCGGGGTCACGAAGAGTTGGACGCCACGGAGCGACTGACACTTTCACTTTTTCACTTCAAGCTGCATAAGGACGAGGAACTTTGTTAATTTTTCAGGGCTGTAGCCCCCCTGCCCACCACCTGCCTGTCTTGATCAGTTCTAGAGGCTTCACTGGCGACTCCAGCCAGACACAGCCTCTCCCTCGCCAGGTCCCCTCACGGGGTCTCAGGGCTGAGCTGCGGGGCCCTGGTTGTGGCGATCTCCGTGTGCCGACGGAGGCTCCCCGACGGAGACGCCTGCGCCGATTCACCTTTCCTGTTGCGATGGCATCTAGTGTGGACAGATCGCCAGCAAAGGCACACACAGACCCCTCATTTATGTCTGCTAGAACGGAAGCCTGGCGGTGGCGAAGGCCATCTACCTGAGGGCCTGACGGGTAGGCACCCAGACGAGGCAGGCGGGGGCCTGCGGGCGCCCTGGGGAAGGCTGTGAGCGAAGGGTTCCGCGTCGGACCAGTGCCAGCAGCGGCTGGCATGCAGAATGCAGGCCAGCTCACCAGGGCTGCTTTCACCAGCAAGAGCAAAATAAAAACTCTATGATTATTATTGTTTTAACTTTTTAGCTTATATAGAACACATAAGGCTAGCAATATTGTGATCGTTTTAGGCGTACAGCAAAGTGATTCAGTTTTATACATATATATATACACTCATCTCTTCCTTTTCAAATTCTCCTCCGGGTCAGGTTGTTACATAGTTTCGAGAGGAGTTCTTGGCACTGCAGCAGTGATTGGGCGGCCTCCGCCTGCAGCGGCTTGGAGCCGGGTTTGGGTTCCCAGCCACAGATGGAGGCTGGTGGACGTGGTGAAGGCACCAGTTCCTAGACCAGTGGCCAGTGACGAGGGCCCTGGGCCTTCGGCTTTGCAGAGAAGAATCTCCACAAAGACGGAAAGCGGTGAAGCAGGTCAAGTATTTATTAGGAGGAAAGAGAGTGCAGCCGTGTGGACAGACACGGGACAGCCCCGAGTCTCGCTCTCGTGGCGGTTCGAATCCCTTTCACGGGGCACTTCTCCGGGTTTGCTTCGGCCAGTCACCTTGGCTTGCCTGGACCACAGCTCGTGTTTGGTATATCTGGGGATCCTCTCACCGGTGCGCACGCATCTCTTAGCCAAGATGGATTTTACTGAACAGCATGTGGATAGAGAACATCCCTTAACTGACTCCCCTTGGCCTCCGAGGAGCTTCTCTGTGCATGTGTGGTGGGCCAGGTCTCCTGACCTGGAGGAGGAGTCGGTGGTCTCAGCAGGCCCCCTCCCTTCAAGTCCTGCTATTCTTATCTCAGCGGTTCAGACCACAGGGTGGGAAGCTCCAACTGCTTTACCCTGGGGGCCCATCTCCTCCTGCCTCAGCAGGGCCTTGCTGGTTATCCATTTTAAATCTAGCCTTGTGTCCCTGTCCAAACCAAACTCTGTAACTATCTCTTCCTCTCATCCTTCCCCCACTAACCATAATTTTCTCTAAGTCTGTGAGTCTGTTTCTGTAAAAACTCGAATATTGTTGAGTGAAATCTCCTGTTTCAAATATTGGTTCAATTAAAAAAAATACTGTATGGGTCAAAAAAGGACCCCAAACAAAGCATATCTTGCATGCGGTCACTGGGCGGCCAGTTTTCTGTCTAATATAAGGGAATGTGTTCCTTCATCCACTGGGGACAGTATTTTCAAGAGCTTATTGGGATTTTCCTCCTGATCAGGAGTCTCTGATTGTCCCCATTTAGACCCTAGGTTTCCTTCTTCTGTGGGTCCAACTAGATAGGGGCAGTCTCAAGCTGGAGGGAAAAAAGAAAACAGAAGCACAGGTAGGAAATACTCAACATCAAGGAGGATAACGGGGAGCCGAGGGGGAGAGGGGTGGTGAGACACGGAAGGGGAAGAAAGACCTCGAACCAGAGGGGGCCAGTTCAGCACCAAGGCTGGGGGCCTGCCCACCGCCCATCCAGGTTAAATGACGCTCTCCCAAGGCTTGAGACCCTGTCCAGCTCCGGTCTGCCCTGGGCTCTCTGAACGGCCCCAGGTGATGCCTGATGACCGAACAGGGAAGGACTGCAGGCTGCTGGCCCAACAACGCTCCCTTCTTCCTCTTCGTAGTGTTCAGAAGCCTGGGCTAGTTTTGTTTTCAGGAAGCCACATTTCCAGCCTCGAGGAATTAGTCATCATTGTTTAAGGTAATCATTAATCCTGTTGCTTTTGGCCAGTAATTGAAAGTGGGTGTAGTGAAAATCGCTCAGTCACGTCTGACTCCTTGCGACCCCATGGACTGAAGCATGCCAGGCTTCCCTGTCCTTCATTATCTCCTGGAGTTTGCTCAAACTCATGTCCATTGAGTCAGTGGTGCCATCCAACCATCTCATCCTCTGTCCTCCCCTTCTCCTTCCACCTTCAATCTCTCCCACCATCACAGTCTTCTCCCGAGTCAGTTCTTCGCATCAGGTGGCCAAAGTATTGGAGCTTCAGCATCAATCCTTCCAATGAATATTCAGAGTTGATTTCTTTTATGATCGACTGGTTTGGTCTCCTTGCTGTCCAATGGAACTCTCAAGAGTCTTCTCTAACATCACAGTTCAAAAGCATCAATTCCTTGGCGCTCAGTCTTCTTTATGGTCCAACTCTCATATCCATATATGACCACTGGAAAAACCATAGCTTTGACTATATGGACCTTTGTTGGCAAAGTGATGTCTCTGCTTTTTAATATGCTGTTTAGGTTTGTCATAACTTTTCTTCCAAGGAGCAGGTGTCTTTTAATTTCCTGGCTGCAGTCACTGTCCGCAATGATTTTGGAGCCCAAGAAAATAAAGTCAGTTTCCATCTTTTCCTCATTCTCAATGGCCACCTCCAGAGACCCCCTTCTGATCATTTGCTTCTGTTCTCTGTCTCAGCCCCTCACTTGTTTCTCCCTTCCTGCACTTGGCACCATTTGTAATGACTTTGCTTTCTTTTTTGATGTGAACCATTTTTAAAGCCTTTATTGAATTTGTTACAATATTGCTTATGTTTTATGTTTTGGTTTGAGGCGTGTGGGATTTTAGCTGCCCCACAGGGATCAAACCCCGAACCTCTCCCATTGGAAGGCAAAGTCTTAGCCACTGGGCCACCAGAGAAGTCCTGATATTACCCTTGTATGTTTTATCTCCCCCTCCACTGTCTGTTTCTGCAACACCTTTAAATGTTGCTAGTTAAGGAACTTTTAAATGAATGCGTGTCATTGATGGAGAGTCCAATACAGGCCAGATCCTGTGAAGAGATTTAACCCTGAAAAAACAAAAACTTCATTCAGCAAATATATACTGAGCTCACATGAGCTGTGTACGGGGAAGACCCAGTGCAAAAGGCTTGGATCCGGGGCCGGGCCGCGGCGGAGGGGCAGCGCCACGCGGGGCCGAGACCCGGGGCCGGGCCGCGGCGGAGGGGCAGCGCCACGCGGGGCCGAGATCCGGGGCCGGGCCGCGGCGGAGGGGCAGCGCCACGCGGGGCCGAGACCCGGGGCCGGGCCGCGGCGGAGGGGCAGCGCCACGCGGGGCCGAGCGCCGTGGTGGGGAAGCAGGCGGTGCCATGGGGCATCCTTGTCCCCTTCTCCCCCGGAGGAGCGCATGGCAGCCCGCTCCGGCGTCCTTGCCTGGAGAATCCCGCGGACAGGGGCGCCTGGTGGCCACAGTCCACGGTGTCCTGAAGAGTCGGACACGACTGAAGCGACTTAGCCCAAATCCCCATTTCCCAAAGAGGAAACTGGGGCTTCGAGAAATGACACTTGTCCACAGCAATTGTCAAACTTGTCCTTGAGATTTTTTCAGGGGATCTCCGGAGGGCCTCCTTTTTTAACTTCATACCTATGTGAGATCAGGTTTTCTTCATCTGTGTCAATTAAACAGCATATTGCCAGGAAGCGAATAAAGAGGCAGGTGTGAGAACCATTGCCAGCCCTTAAAGAGATTTGCAAGAATGTATAATTATGCCATTATTCTCAATATTTTTTTTTTTTGTCTTGGAAAATAGTTATTTTAAAGTGTTGCTTATAATACATAGGGAAGGAATGTTTTACTATTTTAAATTAATAAGTACATTAAAAAATTTTCATTTCTGATGTGGTAAACATCGATGAATATAGAACAGAAGTTCTCTGGGGTCCTCAGTGACTTTTAAGAGTGTAAAGACAAAAAAAGGACAACGAAGAATCGGGAGGCACGCGTGTGCGCGGATAGTCAGCGCAGAATGAATGAAGCCCGGCAGGGCAGGCCCCGCCCCGCGTCGCCGCGCGCTCTTCAGGGAGGCGGCTGCCCGGGACCCGCGCTCGGCGCCCCCTGCTGCTCGCCGCCCGCGACGCAGCCGCGCCGCGCGCGGTTTCTGTCGGCCCACAGGCGTGCCTGCCCCTTTAATTGGCGCGTACCAAGTCCTTCCCGGTTGCAGGTCACCCCGAGCCCGGGCGCGAGAAGCCGCCGGCCGGAGGCCCGGTCGGGGGGATGTGGAGCCGGCGCTGCGTCCGCCGCGGGTCCGGGCCGAGGGCGAGCGAGTCCGGGCCGAGGGCGAGCGAGGGCGGGCGCGGGGCCGCGGGGCCGCTCGGCCGCCCTCCCCGCCTCGCGCCGTAGCGCAGTCCCAAGATGGCGGCCACCATGAAGAAGGCGGTGAGGGGGCTCGGCGGGCGGGCGGCCGAGGGACCGGGGGGCGGCGGGACTGGGAACTGGGCGGGCGGGAGGCCGGGGGTCGGGGGACAGGGGGGCGGCGGGCCGGGGGTCGGGCGGGCGGCCGGGGGGCCGCGGGCCGGGGCGGGCGGGATCGGGGCTCGGCGGCCGGGGCGGCTCCCGGCGCCGCGGGGTCCCCAGGCCCGCCCGGCCGCCCTGGAGGAGCAGGGTCCTCCCGGCGGCGCCGAGGGCCCTGGAGAGGCCGGGGCCCGCCTCGGGCTGTGGCCGGAGGGGCCGACTGCAGCCGGCATGCGGCTAACCCTCGCAGTTTCTCGGGGGCCGCTGGCACCCGCGTCGCCCGGGAGCCGAGGCCCAGGGCCGGGGCCCGCAGCCCGCGCCCCGCGCCCGTCCCCGCCCGCGCCCTGCAGGCCGGGCCGCCCGCACCGAGGGCTCGCGGCGCCCGGAGCCGCCTGCTTGTTCTCTCTGCTCCCTCCAGTCTAGCCGGGGACGGACGGAGAAGGAGAGCTGTGAGCGGCTTCCCGGTGACTCAGCTAATAAGCAGAACCCGAGTGCACACCCAGGTTTAATTTTGTCTTTCCTCAAAGTCCACATTTTATCCTACTGAGCAAGCAAAGCGCCTCTTCAGGGCTTATCGCTTGGTGAGGCTACCGATGCTTGATACCTGCATAGAAAGAAATTAACGCGGAGAGGGGCAAGGCGATGAGAGCGTCTGATGCTTTTGAGGCTGTACTATGCGCCGATCCAAGCACATTCCGTACCAAGCACATTCCGTACGGCATTTTAATCCTCGACTCCTTTTATAGGGTCATGCTGCGTTTATTTTTATTTTACAAATGAAGAACCTGAACCAAGGAGGCAAAGTTAGGGTTGAAATAAATAAAGATGGAAGCTCTGCCTCCAGAGTCTGTGTTTAACTTCCATGGTGTCTGATGAGAGTCCGCTGGCTGAAGGCATTGGCTCCGTAGGTTTTGTCTTTTTCCTTCAGTCCCCTTCCGAGGCCGCGTGGTAATGTGCTTCCATTGTGTTCGGCTCCACACCACCTCACAGCCTTTAGCCACCTGCTCTTGCTGTGGGGTGACCATTCAGGTTTGCCCGAGCCGGAGGGGTGGCTGAAACTGGGACACCTCCAGGCAAACCAAATCGAGTCACTCCTTCTACTGGTCTGTCATCCACAAATTCTTGTGGGGTTCCAGAGTAGAGTTTAGGGCCTTGGTGATTGAGAAATGAGCGAGATTCATTTGGCCTCTGTTTTCTGTTTATATTAAGCCCGCTGTCACGTATGACCTTTAACTCCATGGAAGGTAGTAGTTGTGGTTCACCCTCTTTTGACAGATGTAGAAACTGAAGTACAAAAAAAAAAAAATAAGTAAACACTGAGGAAATGGTCAAAGAATGATTTGAACCTTGGGCTTCATGGCAGAAGTTCTGAGGAACAGCATTTTCCTTTCATTCATGTGATAGACTCTCTGAGCATGGTCAGTGGCACATTTTCTGTTTGAGGTGACGGAGATGAGACTGATGAGCAGTAATGAAGTTTCTTTATTCCGTTGACTGTGCGGGGTCTTCCTCGCTGAGTGGACTTTTCTCTAGCTGCAGAGAGTAGCGGGGCTGCTCTCTGGCAGCGCCTGGTTTCTCATCGCCGCGGCTTTTTTCGCGCTGTGGGACACCCGCTCTAAAATCTTGGGGCTTCAGTAGCTGCGACACGCGGTCTCAGTAGCTGTGGCTCCTGGGCTCCAGGGCACAGGCTCAGTAGTTGTGGCCAACGGGCTGAGTTGCTTCGAGGCACGTGGGATCTTCCTGGACCAGGGGTCGAGCCTGTGTCTCCTGCATTGGCAGGTGGATTCTTTACCAGTGAGCCACCTGGGAAGGCCTAGTAACGAACTTTTTATCTCCTTTTCCTCCTAGCTTTGTAGAACTGACACCCTTGGGGAAAGGCAGGTGTTAATCAGCTGTCACAGAGAAAGGTGTTGAATTTGCAACTCTGAGAAGAACTATGAAAGAAAGGGGCTTGTGAAATGAGGGCTGGAATAGGTCTTTCTTGAGGTCAGAGAGCTTTCCTGAGAAGATGTGGTCTACCGGATTCCCCGAGGAGGGCAAGAGAAGGCTGGGAGTGCCTCCTGCAGAGGCCTGGGTGCGCTCGGTGAAAAGATGGCCAGGAGGAAGGGACTGGGGCCATGGTGGCAGAGGGCTTTGCCAGGGAAGGTGACGGCCCAGACACAAGGCTCTCTTCTTTATCTTAGGAAGGCCTCATAGGTGCAGCGTCTTCCTGTAGGTGTTTCTGGCACTGTGGACAGTTTCTAATAGGTTAGCGACATGCGCGTCTTCCTCTCTGCTGACTCTCAGAGAAGACAGATGCGTGCCCAAAGAGTGAGAACAAAATATCATAGGACAGCCCTTGGAGTTTAAGAAGAGCTCTTTGCAGTCTGGAGTGCTTTACACTGAGCGTGTGTAACATCCACTGGGTCATGACTTTTTATGGTGAGAAGTTAAGATGAGATGATGATTCAGTCTTAACATCTCCAAAGTTCTCCTTTCTCAGACCTAGTTCTTGGCCTGGGTGGGGACTGCAGTTTGATTTTTGTTTATACATCCTGAGGGCAAATGTCTCTTCCTCAGAGAAGCCACCTTTGACATTTCAAAGAAGCCCTCCAGCACTTCCACCTCTTATTAAACTATTTTGCTTTCACTGTCACACGTATCACTAACCAGCAAAAACTCTTACTTTTTACCTAGCTCTTCTACTAGAATGTAAGCATGCCAGTGCTCATGAGGGGGAACTCACATTGCTCTGTTGCTGAGTCATGTCCGTCTCTTGGAGACCCCATGGGCTGTAGCCCGCCAGGCTCCTCTGTCCGTGGGATTTCCCAGGCAAGAATACCGGAGTGGGCTGCCATTCCCCACTCTAGGGGATCTTCCTGACCCAGGAATGGAACCCAGATCTCCTGCATTGGCAGGCGGATTCTTTACCCCTGAGGCTCCAGGGAAGCCCTCCTTGTGCTTAGGAAATGCTAAATTAATGACTGACGGTTCATATGAAAGATGAAAAAAAAATTTGTATTGTAAAAAGTGGGTAGACAACCTTTAATAAACAAAAATTAAAACAGATTAAAATTAGCCAGAGTTTTGCTATAGGATGTTTAGAATCCTGGGGGCCCAGCTGTGGGTCCAGCCTGCTCGTGATGTGGTCCCAGACTCAGTGTGAGCATGACTGAGGGTGAGTCCCTTCCTCCCAGGGTCCCAGGAGAGGCTGATGCTCCCGGGAAGGGTGCAGTTGTAGTGTGGGGATTTTAATTTTCACCTGAAATCTTGAGCAGTCACAT